>NW_024537581.1:0-589095 GCF_016628075.1 Suillus paluster | reverse complement strand
TGTCACGAATTCCCAACACGAATCATTTTTCATTTCTTGGTTTTCCTTCGGCTATGTCCCATACCCGAACCAGTGACGTGACACCTCTACCTTTCACACTTTCACACCATCACCATGTCATGACTTCACCCCTTCACATTTCACCAGTCACATCTCCGATCGGATCCCCTACGCCCAGGGCTAGAACTATATGTCTTCCTATCACTTAATCTCCGTCTCTGACATCATTGCTTATATATCGCGACGTCATACTACGTCATGCGCAGTATTGTACAATTCTTTCTCATTGGCTGATTACTTACAGACTCAGATATCTCCGATTCAATGTTATGTATATAGGTAGGGTAGTTAGCGTAGTTTCTCTTTAGACTTAACCTCTTCGTTCCTACCCAGTGTAGACTCAGACATTTACCTCTCAATCTATCTGATTCTCTCATCCTTGACGAGTCCTAGTGGTCGTGTGATACCTTTTACCATTTGGTGAAACGTTGATCATAACATTAGGTTAAGTCTATCTTACCACTCCGACTCAAACTTTGTCTTGGACGCCTCGTCCTCGATAAACTTCACCTGTGCTATTCTGCTGAGAGTATTCTCGCGGATTACGTTTTTTCAAATCATCTTTCCCAGACGCGCACTATACCATTTTCTTTTACGTTAGTCTTTTGTAGAAGTAGACCAGGCCCTTGCCCTACGCGAGCCGCCAGTCTATAAGGAGCAGTGACACTTAGGTCCTGTTTCCGCACGCCTGCAGTTAGGTCCAAAACCCTACCGACTGCACGCTACCTACTTTTCTTTCGTACTATAAAGAACGGCACTCGCGGGTCTTACAACCCTAGTTACATTTACCTTAGGAGGTTGTGGGTATTAAGAAGACCCAAACTTCACCGCGTTGTTCCCGAACTCCTCTCGAGTTCTACTTAGGTTGACGAACCGCTACACGCACTGTATTCGCACCTATAGTCATCATAGCTCCCCCTTGGAGATCTCGTCTCGTCAGAGACCGCGCCCTACAAGTTCACAACAACGATACCTGTCGGGAGAACAACTGCCCCTTCCTTCATGTCCGAGCAAGAGTGGAGAACAATCCAATCCCCCGCCCCACACCACGCACCAATTTAAGGATGGCAGACACTAGGAGCAGGGCCATCGGTATCTGCAGAAAGCTTCACACCGACCCTGTCGAGGCCAGGCTCTGTGGTAGCGGAAGGCATCTTAGGCCCAGAGGGGACTACCATCACCCACCAGAACATTTCGGACACAATATTTCACATAACCGCCCAAGAAAGAGAACTCAACCAAAACCAGTACAACGAGATCAAAGACCATCTTGCACTCTTAGCTGAGAACCTGAACAGGGTAGAGACAGAGAAGAATGAGCTAGCAGAGAGGCTGAGGGCAGCAGAGCAAACGATCACGGCTTTGCAAGCCTTTCATACGACAATGCCAACAACACAGGCGTTTACCTCTGGAGTTTCGAGCTCTGATCTCAAGATGGCCAAACCTACAGAGTTCACGGGAGACAAGAACTCTATCGACGTTGACACCTTCCTCTCCCAACTCGATCTCTACCTCACCTCCTATCCCACCGCCTCTGAGCTCCAGAAGAGTTCCTGTCTTATTTCTTTCTGCAAGGGCTCTGCAGCGAAATGGGGAGAAAGCGTATCCAAAGTTTCCTTAAGTGGACGACTCGGGTCGTATGACCAATTGAAGAACGACATGCAAGCCATGTGGGGCATCATCAACAAAGAAGAGAAGATGGCTCGGGAGATAGACCATCTCCAGCAAGGAAACCGCAACATCACGGAATTTGTCTCTCTCTTCAGACAGAAGATCGCCCACTGTTGCTTCTCAGACTACGAACTCATGTGCAAGTTCCGTCTCGCTTTATCCCAGTGGATCAGGGATCAATTGGCCCATGTAAACCCTAGGGACAAGAGCACCCTAGAGGGAATGATTTCGCATGCGCTCATTATCGGAATGAACTTTGAGGAACTAGACGATGAGAAAAAGAAGACCTGGCAACCACCACATCGCCCATGGGTTGAAAGAGGCCCTCTCAAACCAGTTTCTCAAGGTGGAGATGCAATGGACATAGACGCATCAAAGACACGAGGTGGACCCCAACCTCAAGGCAAATCGGGAGACACTTTCAAGTGTTATCGTTGTGGAAAACCTGGGCATATGGCCCGTAATTGCACTGGACAGCCGATGGATACCAAAGGCAAGGGACCTGCTATCAAAGCGGTCAAGGAAGAAGAAGAGAAACCAGCGGTGAAACCAATCACGCTGGAAGATATCCAACGCATCGTGAACGAGAGGATTTTCTTGACTTCTTCAGATGAAGCCCTGAAGAAACGGGGTTTTTAGATAGGTTGAAGTTGACTGCGAACTTAGACCAGAACAATCGTTTTTCTATCCTTAGTGACTCGGCAATCATGTTTACAGAAGTATCGGAAGTTTGTTCTGGGAATAAATGAGATCATTTTTACTTGCCAATCACGTTGAAAGGAAAAAACGAAAAAGCAGAATTAAAAGCTCTAGTAGACTGCGGAGCAACGAACTTATTTCTAAGCCAAAGGTTCATAGACAAGAATGAAGTCAAAACCAAGCAGTTACTGTGAGCACTGCCCGTCCGCAATATCGATGGAACTAAAAACTCCGCCGGACCAATCAAAAGCTACGCAGATTTGACTCTGAAGATAGGGGATCACGAGGAAGAAGTAGCCTTTCTGATCACAGATCTAGGAACCGATGATGTTATCATTGGAGTAGATTGGCTACGATATCATAATCCAAACATAGATTGGAATGCGGGAAAAATGATGTTGAACCACTGCCCAGTCAAATGCGAGGATGCCAAGGTCAAGAAGAAAAAGACCAAGGCAAAAAAGCAGAAGGATACACTACCTGCTTTATTACCCATGGAAGAAGATGACGATGAAGTCACCATGGAACCTTCGATTCCTGCAGCCAAGGTACAGCCTTCAGATTCGAGTGCTCCTAAGAAAGTAGAAATAGAGGAGATTGAAGATGAAGATTCACCATGAAACGTGTGGATCAAGTACAAAAGCTCAGTCGCTTCGGAGTTAGCTCAACAAGAGGAAAAGAAGAAGGGAAAGAAGTCCGTAGAAGAGATGGTCCCAGAATGGCTCCACGACTATCTCAAGGTCTTCTCCGAAGAAGAATCTACCAGATTCCCTGAACCCAAGAAGTGGGATCACAAAGTAGACTTCAAGGATCCTAATGACCTTCCTCCAAACTCGAAAGCATATCCCCTTTCGCCCGCAGAACATGACGCATGTGAAAAGTGGCTCAAACAAGAATATGAATTAGGTAGACTGCGAGATTCAGAATCCCCAGTAGCAGCTCCTTTCTTTTTTGTTGCCAAAAAAGACAGAAAACTTAGACCCGTCATGGACTATTGGAGGTTGAATGAGAAAACCGTCTGAAACGCATACCCTCTTCCCCGATCGCAAGATCTCATCGATTCTCTTACCGGTGCAAACCTCTTTTCGAAAATGGATGTTCGATGGGGATACAATAATATTAGAATGCGAAAAGGAGATGAATGGAAGGCAGCTTTCAAAACTCCTTTCAGACACCATGAACCAGTAGTTATGTATTTCGGAATGACGAAATCTCCTGCCACTTTCCAAACCATGATGGACCAGATTTTCCAAGATCTCAAGGAAGGAAAGGTCGTTGTAGTCTATATCGACGACATCCTGGTTTTCACCAATGGAACTATAGAGGAACATTGGAAGGTGGTACGCGAAGTATTGAAAAGACTTCAGGACAATGATCTTTATCTCAAACCCGAGAAGTGTTCCTTTGAGAAGAAAGAAGTAGAATTCCTCAGTTTGATCGTTAAAGATGGACACGTCTCTATGGATCCAGTTAAGGTTAAAGGAGTACAAGAATGGCCCACTCCTACCTGTGTCAAGGACATCCAACGATTCATGGGATTTGCGAACTTTTATCGTCGTTTTATTCTCGGATTCTCGAACATTGCCAAACCCATGAATGACCTCATCAGGAAGGATGTACCATGGGAATGGACGGACAAACAGGAAAAAGCTTTCCAGACCCTTAAAGACAATTTCACATCCGCACCAGTATTAGCAATGCCAGATGCCACAAAAAAGAAAAGAATCGAAACAGATGCATCTGACTATGCTACGGGTGGCGTATTGTCTCAAAAGGAAGACAATGGACTATGGCACCCTGTTGCCTTTTTCAGTAAATCTATGCAAGACGCGGAACGAAATTATGATATTCACGACAAAGAACTCTTAGCTATTATACGCGCATTGGAAGAGTGGAGGCATTATGTGCAAGGTGCACCAGAACCGGTAGAGATTTGGACGGACCACAAAAACCTTGAATACTTCATGACAAGTCAGAAGTTAACTCGCAGACAAGCGAGGTGGTCTTTGTTCCTTGCAGAGTACGAATTCACACTGCACCACAAACCGGGGAAGGTCAACAACACTGCTGACGCTCTGTCCAGGAGGCCAGACCACAGAGGGGGGGTAGAAAACGACAATTCAGATCGCATGCTTTTGAAACCCGAGTTTTTTCAAATCAAAGCAGCAAAACGAGGTCAAATTCTGATACAAGGAGAGCAAACATTGCTTAAAAGAATCAGAAACTGTACAGACCTAGACCCAGAAGTCCGAAATGCTATCAAAACCCTTAAGAAGGCTCCAGTACAGCTGCGAAAAGGACTAGAAGAGTGGAATACAGAAGATGGACTCATCCTTTTCAGAGGATTAGTTTACGTACCCAATAACAAAGACATTCATCGCTCGGTGTTAGAAATCTTTCATGATTCACCCGCAGCAGGACATATGGGACGTGCTAAAACTCTCGAACTCGTTTCTCGTAACTATTGGTGGCTGCAGATGCAGAAGTGGGTCAATGACTACATAGATGGATGTGACAGATGCAAACAAACGAAGGTGTTACCATCTAAACCCCATGGTCCCTTGAAGCCTAATGAAATTCCCAAAGGTCCATGGCAAACAATTAGCTGTGACCTGATTACCGATCTCCCTAAATCAGAAGGCAAAGACAGTATCCTCGTAGTAGTCGATCACTTCACCAAGCAAACCCATCTCGCGCCAACCACCAAAGACGTTACTTCAAAAGGAATCGCAGACTTGTTTCTTAAATACATATGGAAATTGCACGGAACACCAAAGAAGGTGATCTCCGATCATGGAACACAATTCATATCCAAATTCATGCAAGAAGTCTCAAAAAGACTGGGAACCAAATGGTCTATGTCGACTGCATATCATCTGCAAACAGACGGACAGACAGAACGAGTAAACCAAGAAGTGGAACAATACCTTCGAGCGTTTATGTCTTACCGTCAGAACGATTGGGCATCATGGCTTCCCATTGCAGAATTCACGCACAATAACTCCATTACCGTAACCGGACACTCCCCTTTCAAATGCCTCTATGGCTATAATCCCGAATTCATTATTTCCCCTAACTCCTCCAACACCGTTCCATTAGCCGATCAAAGAGTAGCAGAAATGAGGGAGGCACAAGACGAAGCGAAGGCAACGCTAGAAATCGCCAACAATTGGATGAAACACTTCTATGATTGAGGGGTAAAAGACGCACCAGTTTTCGAAGTAGGACAAAAGGTTTGGCTAGATGCCAGAAATATCAAACAACGACGACCGAGTCAGAAATTGTCGGATCGCCGCCTTGGTCCATTCAAAATACTTGAACGAGTAGGCAAATTGAACTACAAGTTGAAATTACCGGAATCCTATCAAATTCACCCGGTTTTCCATGTAGAACTACTCACCGCTCATAAAACCTCGTCATTAACAACTCGCACCACACTAGAGCGTCCACCCCCTGAAATAGTGGAAGGAATGAAAGAATACGAAGTAGAAGCAGTAATAGCCAGCAGAGTGCGGCGAAACCGGTTGCAATTCTTATCAAAGTGGAAAGGATATCCATTAGAAGAAGCAACATGGGAAAACGAAGAAAACCTAAAAAACTCTCCAAGATTAGTCAGCGAGTTTTACGCAGCAAATCCCGATGCACCCAAATCGTGTCGTATTGCAGGAGCAATCATTCCAGTCTTACAAACTCCTGGTTTCTTGGAATGGAGACAAAAAAATATTCAACCATCCTATGTTCGTGAGAACGCTCACCCTAAAGAGGGGGTAATGTCACGAATTCCCAACACGAATCATTTTTCATTTCTCAGGTTTTCCTTTGGCTATGTCCCATACCCGAACCGGTGACGTGACACCTCTACCTTTCACACTTTCACACCATCACCATGTCATGACTTCACCCCTTCACATTTCACCAGTCACATCTCCGATCGGATCCCCTACGCCCAGGGCTAGAACTATATGTCTTCCTATCACTTAATCTCCGTCTCTGACATCATTGCTTATATATCGCGACGTCATACTACGTCATGCGCAGTATTGTACAATTCTTTCTCATTGGCTGATTACTTACAGACTCAGATATCTCCGATTCAATGTTATGTATATAGGTAGGGTAGTTAGTGTAGTTTCTCTTTAGACTTAACCTCTTCGTTCCTACCCAGTGTAGACTCAGACGTTTACCTCTCAATCTATCTGATTCTCTCATCCTTGACGAGTCCTAGTGGTCGTGTGATACCTTTTACCATTTGGTGAAACGTTGATCATAACACAGGTGTGAAGAGAATGGTGACGTCAAAGCCCATTTCTCAGAACTCTTGAGACTGCGTGAATCCTTAGCAGGCATGGGTTCAGCAATAGAAGATCACAACTTCCATGCAATTCTACTTAGCTCACTTCTAGAGTCCTATAGACCACTCCTATCCTCCATTAATGCTGCCACAAAAATCACGCAGAAGGCACTCACCCCCAATGAGCTCATCACTGTCATTAGCAAGGAGTATGAACATTGCCTCCTCACGGACCGTCGAACCTCCAAGAAAGGGACTAGTTTGGCACTGATGGCAAAGACTGGTCCTGGAAAGAATCACAAACCCTCAGGATCGAGCCAAGCCAGCACAGACATGATGTGCTTCAACTGCAATAGGAAAGGGCATTATAAGAGTGATTGTTGGAGACCTGGAGGAGGCAAAGAGGGACAGGGGCCAAATTAGCAGCATCAGAAGAAGGGCAACCGCTCACCCAAGGAGGGAGCCAATGCAGCTACCTCTGAACCCAGCCCATCAGAGAACTTTGTGTTTGCAATGTCCAATCTAGTGAGCATCGCCAAGGAATTGAACATCCCCATAGAGCGCCACAGTGCCATCATTGACTCAGGTGCTACATCCCACTTCTGCCCTGACAGATCCAAGTTCATTAACTATGTCCCCATAGAGGCCCAAGACATACACACAGCCGATGGATTCACCATTAGCTCTATTGGGAAAGGAGATATTGTGCTGGACTTACCAAACGGCAACAACCACACCAAGGTCACCCTCAAAGACATGCTATATAGTCCAAAGATGGCATTCACACTCATCTCAACTAATAGGATCACTGCAGGCAGTCTGGCTGTCCATTTTGAGGACAAAATGTGTAAGATCTTGTTGCCTGCCCCCAAACATAACATTATTGCAATGATTCTGCAAGTCGCAGGCCTGATAGCATCACAGGACAAGGTCAGCATCATGCCAACGTTGCACGGGCAAAACTTACCGTTTATGAGCTCCATCAAATACTCGGTCACATCTCCCTAAATGCTGTCCTGGAGGTAGTAAGGAAGGGTTTAATTGATGGTGTAGATCTGGATGTGAATTCCAAACTGGAGTTCTGCAATACTTGCACTAAGGCCAAGGCTATGCATAAGTCCTTCCAAAAGGAATCAGAGACTCGTGCAAAGACGTACAGTGAGGTAGTCCACATGGACCTGTGGGGTCCAGCCAGGACTGAAAGCCTTGGCAGCAGCCTCTATTACATGACCTTTACCAACAACTTCACTTGGCAGACTAAAGTCAGTTTCCTTGCCCACAAATCCAATGTGCTGGAAACATTCAAGGCATACAAAGCCTGGCTGTTGCATCAATGTGATGGGATGTGCGTCAAGACCCTAAGGTCTGACTGCAGGGGAGAGTACTTGAGCTGGGAGTTTGATAGATACCTGAAGGAAGAGGGAATTCAGTGGCAGTTGACAGTGCACAGTGACTCACTGCAACAAAACGGGGTGGCTGAGTGCTTGAATCACACCCTTGTCAAGCTAGCACATGCTATGCTGCTCGCCTGAGATCTCCCAAACTTCCTCTGGACCAAGGCTGTCAACTATGCCACTTGGTTAAAGAATCGCTTACCTTTGCATGCTATTCCCGACCACACCCCTTTTGACCTGGTGCATGGATGCCATCCCTCCCTTTCACAAGCTCATGAGTTTGGATGCACTGTCTATGTCCATGTGATGACAGGAGAGAAACTGGAGGCTAGGGCCAAGGAAGGTCTTTTTGTTGGCATTGATGAGGAAAGCAAGGCTTATCAAGCCTACTGGCCTGGAAAGAGAAGGGTATCTGTCGAGCAGAACATCAGTTTCAGCCTGGTGAGTGTGCCTGTGGCAGCAGACAGTACCAGATGAGGGGGAGTCTAACCCATCAGCACCAGTGCCTAGCACTACCAACACCAATACCATCCAGAATGTCTTGCCCCAACCACCCTCCACACCACCCAAGGTACCTCATCAACTCAATATGCCACCAGTGCCCAGAGCAATGCGCTCTCGACCCCTGCCTGAATATTACACCACACTTCAACAGGGGGAGAGTGCCTCTCTGGTTTTCCACCCTGCAGAGGCAGATCTAGTGGACCAATATGCCGCAGTCGCAGTAGAACCTGAGCCGACCCTCCAACAAGCCCTTAATGGACCAGATGCAGTTGAATGGCAAGAGGCAATAGACTATGACATAAGTCAGTTGGAGAAACTGGGAATGTGGGAAATAGTAGATGCACCGCCCCACGCTAACTTTATACCCTGCCATTACATCTTAGTGATGAAGCAAGGCCCAGGAGGTGAGAAGTTGAAACTGCAGGCATGGTTAGTAGCTAATGGACAATGTCAGCAGTATGGCATTGACTACTTCAACACCTTCGTGCCCACTGTCCAACATGTTGACCATCTGGGCAGTCCTTACCATGGCCACCCAGCAAGATTGGGAAATTCACCAAGTCGATATAAAGAGTGCTTACCTCTATGCGGACATTAAAGAGGAGATCTACATGCAGGCGCCACCAGGGTACTTGAAGGCGGGATATGAGAGAAAGGTGCTAAGGCTGAGACAGAATTTGCCAGGACTGAAGCAAGTTGGTTTTGAATGGGCTGAAGAGTTAGCAGGGGTAGTTGTGAAGATAGGATTCTGTTAAGACCGTGCTCAGGGGTAAGATGGATTCTGAGGGGCTTGGCTTCAGCTCATGCACTGTGCCCCTTACCCGAGTACATGCCCCTAATTTCGGAATGTAGTCCAACACAAGTTCTATGAGTTCCGACAGGACGTCAGAATGGGGGTCCTCCGAAGGAGGACCGACAGACTACTAGGTGAGCACAGGAAAGTCAGGTAGGGGTTGTTCCACCCAACAGGAGAGAGGTTGAAGGTTACTGCAGTCAGAATTAACAGTAGAAGCAGAGCAGAAGGAACTGCTTGGACGAAGTCCAAAGCAGGGAGGAACAGAGGGGACAGATGTGCAAGAGTGCGGGGATCAGTTCCAATGCGTGGGAAAGGTGGCTGATGCATGGGGAGTCGGAAGAGCAGAGGGACAGGGGAACGGGGGAACGGGGGAACGGGGGAACGGGGGAACGGGGGAACGGGGGAACGGGGGAACGGGGGAACGGGGGAACGGGGGAACGGGGGAACGGGGGAACGGGGGAACGGGGGAACGGGGGAACGGGGGAACGGGGGAACGGGGGAACGGGGGAACGGGGGAACGGGGGAACGGGGGAACGGGGGAACGGGGGAACGGGGGAACGGGGGAACGGGGGAACGGGGGAATGGGGGAACGGGGGAACGGGGGAACAGGGGAACAGGGGAACGGGGGAACGGGGGAACGGGGGAACAGGGGAATGGGGGAACGGGGAAGTGGAGGAACAGAGGAGCAGGGGAATGGGGGAACGGGGAAGTGGAGGAACAGAGGAGCAGGGAAGCGGAGGAACAGAGGAGCAGGGAAGCGGAGGAACAGAGGAGCAGGGAAGCGGCCAACCTAGGGAGTCAATCCCCTAGGTCAGCAAACAGGAGTTTTGACTTGGGTTAAGCCTAAGTCAAAGGACAGAAGAGCAAGGCTTAGAAAAGGTAATATTCAGACTAAGGATCTACCGACAGATGTACATATGTTTATATACTCTAAGTAAGTAGCATAGCATAGCAGAAGGCTATGTGCTGAGTGTACAGGATTACAAGAGAGATGACTGAGACATACAAGAAGAGGCTTGGAGAATAGTATGTACGCGATGGATCAGAAAACACTCAGGTATAGGGATTACTGGTGATCCGAAAAGCGGAACTATGATACTAAATGGAGATAGGACCAGTTGAGTGGATCCTAGTCTAGGAAGTGGACCAGTGAGGTGGTTGGGCGGACTAATCATCGGGTGGGGCAACATGAGCGGAACTGAAGGAATCAAGTGGGTCGGAAAAGCGGAGGGAGTAGGAATAGGATCAGGCAGACTGATAGGGCGGAGGAGCGGAACCCCAGATAGGGTCGGATGGAAGGGGTATAGTGCCTGGAGGACATAGGGGTAGTGTCGGAGGAGTGGAATGGGGTCGAGCGGAGGTAGCAGGGCTAGTCCTGCTGAGATGCACTTTTGTGCATTGTCGGAGAAGGAGGGATAGAGGGGACAGGAAAACAGGGGGTCGGACCAGGGTGGGGATGTTCACAGGTGGTATTGGAGGTGCCCGGATCTGGTATAAGACAGATTCACACGCTCACAGGTTGACCAGGCCATTTATTTCTGGTGCTCCCTGACTCAACACATGGTTGTCACTGTCTCTGTGGACGACATGTCCATCACATCCAACCATATCAGCCATATTGAACGCTTCAAAGCCCAACTTTGCAAGTATTTCGAGATATTGGACCTGGGAGAACTTAATTGGCTCTTGGGCCTAAAGGTCAAGTGAGACTGTGAAGCATGCACCATCACTCTCTTGCAGCAGCGCTTACATCAATACCATCCTAGAACAATTCTACCTTACGGATGCGAAGACTGTGCAAATGCCTATGGATGTAGGAACCATCCTGTCAGCAGATCAATGCCCTACAATGCATGCGGAGCATGAGGCTACGCAGGACATACCATATCAGCGGTGTGGGTGAGGAAAATAGACTCTGGGGTGATTCAGACGTCTAACAAGGGTGCGAGACTAATACTCGTCCCGAGGGGATTGCTACTGGGTAGCGAGTCCTCAAATAAGTGCAAGGAAAGCAAAGACTAGACTCTGTCTAGCAACCTGAAGGGTTCCGGTCCTTACTAGGACTGGGAACACAAAGATGCGGAAGGTACCCGACAAGTGGAACTCAGCACGCGATGAATGGAACTAATGCACGACAGAGCGGAACTACGCGGAACTAACAGAACTAACACAGAACAAACAGAGTGAACGGGGAACAAATGGAACAAATAGGGAACAACAGGGAACTAATGGAGGGAAAAGAAACTACTGAGCCTGCAGGAGGATGATTGGGCAAAGTCGGACCAGGCTTGTGTCTGGTACTTGCTCCAGGTCGTCGGATCCAATGTCGGGCATTTTGAGCAGAACTCACGGGGGTGGGAACATTGCAATGAGATCAGGAATAGATTCAGGAAGATATTTTAGACAGTGAGTGGAGTACTGGGAAGTACTCTGTAAGTGGAAGTGGAAGTTGAGTCTATCAGAAGGTAAAAAAACTAAGATCCCATCTATTGCTACCTATATAGGAAGAGGTTCCAGGAAAGCACTATGCTACAACCAGGGAGGCTGTGAGATAAGGAACCGGTTCTGAGTAGCGGAAGGATTCATATAAGTATCATAACACATATGAAATGAGATAGGAACATGTTAGTAACATGGGGAATGTAGCTAGTACTCACCAGTGAGGATGGAAGGACAGGGACAGGATGGGGGAAGACGTTCCAAAGGCCAAAGGGATATGATCCGCGTGGTACACAATTGTTCCGCTGGGTTCCACTTGGTTCCATTTAGTGGATGGTTCAGGGAAGATGCAGATGGGTAGCGGAATGGTGGCAAAATGCATGGGAAGATGGTGGTAAGGCATGGGAATTATATGGGATACAGGCCTACAGTGGGGACATTCCCCACAGCAGGCCATAGGGTCCCTAATGTACGTGGCCACAAGTACATGCCCTGATATTCCATTCTCAGTTGCAATGCTATCACAATTCATGTGCAACCCCAGACAAGCACACTGGGAAGCCAACAAACACATTTTTAGGTACCTTAAAGGTACAGCCAATCTTGGACTGACCCTGGGAGGTACAGATGCAGGAATAGAAGCTTACATTGACATGGACTGGGCATCCCAGCCGCACAAACTCTTGATGTCAGGCTATGTGGTCATGCTCAACAGAGGACCAGTTGCATGGAGTACGCAAAAACAGCCTTTGATAGCACTGTCAACCACAGAAGCTGAGTATATTGCACTTACGATGATTGCCCATGAAGTCCTCTACTTACAGCTACTCTTTGACAAACTCTACGCACCAGTAGAACTTCCCACCCCAGTCTATTGCAACAAACAGGCTGCCATAGCCCTTGCATCAAACAATGAGTTTCATTCACGAACCAAGCATATCAACTTACACTACCACTTCATTCATGCACATGTCAAGAACAGCACATTCACACTTGTTTACTGCCCGATGGAGGACAATGTCACTGATGTGTTCACCAAAGCTTTGCCATGTCCCCACCTCCAGAAGCTACACACTCAGATGAGCTTGAACGATTGCGCTTGAAGGGGAGTGTTGGAATCTGGCAAAATGAGAGAATCAGGAGATGAACCATAGAAGATGAAAGTGAAACAGTACAAGCACAACAAGCATGTACAATGAAGCAATGTGTTGATGTCAGCCAAGGCTCATCAATATTGGAATGTCTATCCCTATGTTACAGTCAATTTACTTATCTATGCTAACCGTACTATAAAGAACCAGTTGAGTCATTAGAACATCTCAGGTCTTTTCATAAAGCCTGAGATGTAAGTCTCATATTTTCGCACTATTCTACAAGAGCTAACATACCATTAGATATTTATTCTACTAGGTACTTTTCCTGCTCTTAAAGGTCTTTTCATAGAGCCTGAGATATATTTATTCTATGTAAGGACTATATGTCCTTTACGCGCCAAACCGACTTTAAAGCGAGACGCTCGAACTTACCATACGTTCAGTGCAGCCACATGACTCACTGATGTGAAGAGCTCAATTCTTCGCATCCGAGTTACATGGTTACATTCCTTCTTACTCTATTCCATCATTCTACCATATGCTTGCATTCCACCATCTCCTTGTCTCGCCGACTTATTTTCAGTTCCACATGCTACCTACTCAAATCTCCGTTTAATCGTTCGATTCCCAAACACTTATATACCGCGCCTGTGCACTCGTACTATAGCAGAATCTCAGACGCTGATTCCCTGCTCCAAGCTCAATCGAAAACTATCGCAGAAAGTCCTCATCTTATACGTTTCCTCTACTCGTCTCGTTCGCCGTTGTGCTCGTCACTTATCTACTTCGTCTTGTTACATTTCCCCTTCGAACTCACAACTAGCCTTACATCTACTAGCTCACTCTTTGTGAGTCGCTCACCTAAACTCGCTTTAGAAACATGACAAACATGTGACACAATGTGCAGGGAATTGGAGATGTCTGCAAGTGGATGGGAAGTGACGAGAATAAGGAGGTTTGCCAGGAACTCGATCAGCCATGAGGGCAGCCTGCCAGCAAGCAGACTAAAGATTGGCTCCTGGGAACCTGCCTCATCACTCGTCCAATGCATCAATAACCATCAGGACAGGTGCAGTGACAGCTTTTGAAACCATGCCTATTGGTCGTGCAATGAAATGTTTCCATTGCCCTCTGATATCTATGGTATTGTTGGCATCATGAACTGCACATGTGAATGCTCTCTGCATGACAGGATCACACTCAGCCAAATTGCATACAATTGTGGTGAATATTTTCTCATAGCAGCGATCAGCTCCTGATGTGCAGTTGAAGCAAAAGCAAGCTCCCAAACCCCCATAGTCATTAAATCAATTGGCTATTGTGTGGGCAATGGCTGATTCGCCTTTCCCTACCATGCCAGACAACCATAGGACGTACAGCACATCCTTTTCGGTGCTTCCGATCCAGGACTTGATCTTGGACAGAAGGTCTTCCTGAGTATCTGGGAGACAAACCTTAGAGCTGTTCAGTACAGCACCAACCACACATCCCATGTCGCTCAAGGCCATGTCCTGCACTCAAACATGGGTCGTGGAACATCAGTGAGGATCCAGGGTGAGAGGTCGACCCTTACACGTATGGTAGACGATCACATTGTCATGGGTCACTTTTCTCAGAATTGCTGCACAAGACCAATCAGAGCCTGACTGTAGCTTTGAATTGTGGCATCCATTTCATTGGAGATGTTCTTGCCAATTTGTTTCCCTGTGCAGAGGCTGCATTTAGTTTCAGGCGCCAAGCAGTGGGATTGACTCTTCATCTCTGGGTAATGGGTAATAAAATCAGCGTACTCCAGCATCTGTCGCACTATTTTTCCATATATCGCTGGCATGGATGGAAACTTGACCCATGCCATCTCTTCCTTGATCAAAGAATATACCTCCGAGATCATCAAGAGCAAACAGGAAACAGTAACATCACTGTCTACATGATCCAGGCTCATCTATCACCAATACATTATTATTAATCTGCAAAGTTGAGGATACAGAAGACAAGTGAACCTTGGACACACAAGTCAAGATACTCAACACCACCTTCACATGGGGATGTACCTACACATGAAGGTCAGTCACACAACATACAAACCAGGTATAAACAATCTACAATCCTGTCAGAAACGGAGTTAAATGCATTCAGAGGCTCAAGAACAGTAGAGGTGTCTATGAATTGTACATTGTTGATCCTTGGAGTACTGGGAGTAATTCCCAGGATAGTACCTTTGGTGGCATCCACGTTTCTTTCATCCCCAAACTTTGGCTCGTGTGGTCCTGCCTAAATGTTTTATCTTAGTACACTACCAAACAGGGGCAGCATCATTCTGGGCTACACCACTTGAACATACCTTGACAAAGTGAACAGAGGATGAATTATCAAGGTTCATGACTGATAAAGCTGGGTTGGAGATGTTTTCATTTTCTTTGGGGACAAGAGCAGCAAGTGGTAGAAGATCCTGCAACTATCATTCATTTCATGTGGGAGAGTCAGAATTGCACCTACTTCACTCATCAGGACAGATAGGGGATCCTGTTCACAGGAACTGGCAGCCATGAGTACAGTGTTAGAAGGCTGTCCAGTGGTTCAAGCAAAACTGTCCTTGATCAAATTGCTCCAGAATTTGTGAAACAACCCACTGGGTCATTCAGTTCATGGGGGTGTGAGAGAGGACAGCTGGAACAGTATTGAAATAGGAAACAACTTGGCAGACAGAAAGGCAATGTTCCATTCTTCTCTTCCACTAGTAGTGGCTGTCATGGCATTCTCCTGGATAGATAGGAGATAAAGAGACTCCACCCCCAGTGCTTCTTTCACCATGACAGAGGCTTAGGATTGTTCATCGGATAAATTGAAGTTGAAGTAGCGATGTGCTTAAAATAGAATGATCATTGATGGGGGCACTCAAGCCAATCAGACACGAGAAAACCTGTCTTGAAGTTCTGCTGGCACGGTGTGGGTGAGGATAATAGACTCTGAGTGAATCAGATATCTAACAAGGGTGTGAGACTAATACTCATCCCAAGGGGATTGCTACTGGGTAGCGAGTCCTCAAGTAAGTGCAAAGAAAGCAAAGACTAGGCTCTGTCTAGCGACCCAAATGGTTCTGATCCTTACTAGGATCAGAAACACACAGATGCAAAAATGCACAACAAGCAGAACAAAGCATGCAACTAGTGGAACAAAGCGCACAACAAGCGGTGGAACTAATGCACAACAAACAGAACAAACACACAGATGAAAGTCATGGATACAACAGATGTAAGAAGAAACTATGAGCCTATACAAGGAAAATTGGGCGAAGTCAAACCAGGATTGTGTCTGGTACTTGTTCCAAGTTGTCAGATTCAGAAGGTCAGGTGCCTCGAGTGGAACACATGGATGCGCGCACGTTGCAATGAGGTCAAGAATAGATTCAGGAAAATATCAAACAGTGAGTGGAGTATCGGGGAAGTACTCTGTAAGTGGAAGTGGAGCCGAGTCTAACAGAAGGTAAAAACTAAGATCCCATCTTTTGCTATCTATATAGGAAGGTGTTCCGAAAAGCACTATGCTACAACCGGGCAAGGCTATGAGATAAGGATCCAGTTCGGAGTAGCGGAAAGATCTGTATAAGTATTGTAATACATGTGTAATGAGATAGCAACATGTCAGCAACACATCAAACATAGCAAGTACTCACCAGTGAGGATGGGAGGACAGGGACAGGATGGAGAAGGACGTTCTGAGGCTAAGGGAATATGGTGTGCGTGATGCATGGTTGTTCCACTTGGTTCCATGTTTGTTCCATGTGGTTCCACATAGCGGGTGAGGCAGATAAGAAGCAGATAGGTAGTGGAACAAACAGAAAGATACTGGCAAGGCTTGGAGAATATATGGAATACGGGCCTACAGTGGAGACATTCCCCACAACTGGTGCAATTTTATTGGATAGGTAGCGCCCACTGCAAGCGAATTTGGTCAATGAGTTATTGACAATGTGGATTGTCTGAGATTGCATAAGGACCTGTAGCCTTAGGCTGTCATGCAGGGCGCAAGAGGTAATGATAGTATAAGAAAGGATGTGAGCCAGTTGCAAAAAAAAATTACACCAGGAATGATAACATGAGCACGCCAGTCAGACTACCAAGGATAGATGAGCCATTGCTTGAAGCATTAATATCCATTGTGTTTAGAGCATTGTTGTTGACACCATGCAGGCAGCCAAGGCCAAGGCCTACCCTAGCTAGACCCAAATGAGAAAAAAAAAAAAAAAAACACTGAACAGTCATGACTTCTTAGTTATGTTGAGGGCCGAGCCAGAAACAAGTGGAAACAAGTGAATGGTAAACCTGGTGCTACACCTTCCACCATCTCAAACACTGCTGCTTCATTCAATCCACACTTTGATCCTCTTATCATGACATTCACCTACCCCCCTCCACCCCCTCTTGCCAAGATGGTCGCTGATGTCCATCGCCATCACACTCATCTCATCAACCAACTTGAGCTTGCACAAACCGAGGCCACTGCCACCCTGGCTGAAGTCACTCTCACACAGGTGGAGCTCAAGGCTGAAATGGAACAGATGCAAGATTTCTTGAACCACATGGCATCTGTTGCTGGGAAGAATGTTGTGCATAAGCTGATTGGGAGTGTCAACTGAGCAATGGAGAATGGCGACAACTCAGAGGACAAGATTCAAGATGACAAGCAAGATGCGGATGATGAAGATTCAAGCTGTGATGATGATGATGAGCATGAAGTGGATCAGCAAGACAAGAATTTGAGTGATGATGCCAGTGAGAGTGAAGAGATCCAGCAAGCAGGCTACACTGTGCATGCATAAGGACCTAGGATGTAATGGAGTCGTCATATCCTGCACACTACCCCCTGCTACCACCCCTTCATCCATGCGCAGCATCTTGCAACTTCTTTCGGACCCAAATTTCAATTTCTCTCTCTGCATTCATCTGCTGTTCTCCATCTGCCACTAGTCTGTGACACCAGTAACGTCCCAGCCTTTCATTCCTGCCCCTTTGCTTGCCTTCACCAGCACACCTGCCACCTACTGCTGCCACAATGGACCTGTAGTTGACTGGAACCACCCTAATATCAATGAGACTTTTTATGTGGTTTTTCGTGTTCTTCTCGTACTACAAGCGGTGTTCTGGGGTCCTTAGACTATGATCGTGTTCGATCATCTGCACAAAAACGGATACATACAATTTTCACCACGTGCTACCCCTCTCGCTGGTGCATGGGTGCAAAATTCTGTTACTCGCCAACGCGCAGTACATACCGACGACAAGTGTATTCAAGCACTTCGCTGTCTACCGTAGCATGGAAGACTTACTTTTTCACCATGGTTGATATCCGTCGTGCTTAGAGCATTGTTGTCAACACATTCAAGTACCCAGCAGGAACTCAGTTACAACTAATCATCCATGATCATACAAAGCGAGTGATGTAAAAAATTCAGTAAATGTTGTAAGTTAGCTACGACGTGCGTAGCTAGAGGCGATGCGAGTGCGAAGGGGGTAGATAGACCGCTAAAGGAATGATGATAGTTAGAGTTAGCTTCAAAGGAGGACGACGGTTACGAGAGAGATCGTGCATCGATAAGAGAGAGTGAGCGCGTTATAACGATGATAAGAAAAGATAAGGAAAACGAGTTCTTCGGGACGTTCTTCTGGGGGAATCTACTGTTCTATTCTGCTGATCATTAAGAATGTACATGGGCTACTTATACTGTAGGATGAAGAAGGGTCGTCCTGGAATAGTTAAAGGCAAGGGCTCAGTGTACCGTCGGTGAAAGCGGTGGCTGAAGGGAGTGGCGTTGTATTTGATAGAGTAGCGAGAAATGATATGAGTTGTTGACAGGGTGAAGACGGCGGTGTTACGAATGGAGGAATAATGACGAAAGGAAGGGTTTAGCGAGTGATAGGAATTGAAAGGGTAGATGCTAATAAAAGGGGTCGGGTATCGTGCTTGACAAACGGTCCAGGCGTTGACGTTGTGGTTGTGGTGAAAGGAGTATCGGCATATTCCGGCGGTAAACGTTTGGTAATCCTTACAATGTTACCGAGCTAAGGACTACTTCCGTTGTTCAGAACTTCACCTCCCCACATGTTTCACCAGCATATGTGTATCCCATGTGGGCCCGTAACATGGTGTTATGCTTTCCTTTGGCGAAGTTGGATGATGGGTGTGCCCACTCAAGGTTCGCGCCCCACAACTCGAAGAACTTATCTATAGTGGCCTGAGGCTGTCCGGAAGCGAGCAGATATTGGTACACCGAACGCCATGCGCTGTCCAACGCACCGACGACCCACCTGGTTACATCGCCGTTTAATTGTAATCATCGAAAAGACCAAACTGCTTTCCACTTACGCGTGACGGGTGCTGATGGCCTCTCCAGCGATATGCAACCTCTTGTTGGCATTTGGTACAGTGAGAGACGTGTATAACTCCTGGAAATCTCCAGGCCCGAAGAACGCATTGGCACCTGTAAAGACAGTGAGCAGTGATTGGCTTATATCAGCATTCGCAGACTTACCCATGGTGAGCGGGTCGTGGTTCCAGTCCCATGCAAACATGTCCACGAACTGATCCGACAGGAAACTAAAAGGGAGGCCGTGTACTTCTGCGAGATTGCGCAGTGCGAGTTCCTTCAATTGCTCATTGTACTCTGATTTACCGGTGTTGATGAGCGCTCCCAAGCGTTCTGCGTCATTTGTCCAACAGTAGCTCACGATCATCGAAGTGGGCGGCGAGCTAGAATCGACTCCGTAAGAGGGGTAAACGATAGTTCGGATGGGAAGGTCGGTGAATGATTGGCCTCCTACAATACCGAACTGGTCTGTCCACCACGCTGATAGGAAGCGCATACCAATCTTGATTGCAGGACCGTACTGCAGCTTACGCAAGGCATTTCTCTGCATCAGATTTAAACCAGCAACGGATAGGTCAATCGTCCGCAGGCACGCCAGAGGGATAGTCGATATGACGTGTGAATATGTGCGCGGGTTAGATTCGCCCCGTACATAAACCGTCATGGCGCTGGTACCAACTTGTGAGATGCGCGTAACGCTCTTGTTGAATTGGATTAGATTTGATTTGGTGCCTTTAGCAGTAATGTATTCCGTCATATAGTTGGTGAGCACTTGAGAACCGCCTCTGGGTACGGAAAGTATGAGGATGAGTTCGGGGACAACACGAGGACTTACCTAAAACACTTCCATTCCACGTCTCCGAAGGTCTGCGACCCGACCTTGGCGAATGCCAGTGCCTCAAGTACCGTTTCAGTTAAACTGCGGTCATACCAGCCAGTGCTCTTGTCGAATGTCTCGCACCAATTGATGACATTGGTGGGAAGGTGCGTGGGCGGGAGTTCGAGGCTAACACTGGGAATGTACTTGAAGGACATGTATGCGCGAAGCGAGTATACGTCGTTCTCCTTCATGATTTCCCAGCCCTTTTCGGTTTGTTGCTCCATGTCCTTCATGATCAGGTGGGCGAATGGCGTAACGACGTCGGCGATAATCTTGTCAACTCCCGCATTGACGTACTCAGACTCCACTCTCATTTCCTGGGCGTTGAAGTCGGGAGGTTGCGATGTACCAGAGATTTGGTAACGTTGATTGTTGAAGTACATGAAAGTGCCTCCTGCCTTTGCCGCGAAGTAGTAATCGATCAGTTTGGATTTTAGAGGTTCCTGGAAATTACTGTCATTGAGCTTCGAGTAGTCGATTAACTCGCCCAAGCGCTTCATAACGCCGGCCTTATATTTGCCTTGATCGTCCTTCTTCGGCAGAGGGTACCTCATGGCACCAACATCCTAATTGGCGGAAAAGCCAAGGGGTTACATGGTGAGCATCTTTGTGAATGAGTGACATACGTAGTAATCGTATTCTTTGCCATTCGGGAAATGGTAGGTGAAAAGGCGGCCGCCGGTGCGGTCCGATGCCTCCAAGATCTCATATTTGATGTTCAACGAGTCTAGCATGAGGGCGGTATATAGACCACCAACCCCTGCACCTAAAATCCCGACTGTACCCGTCTCGCCATGGCCATCCCTAGGGAGCGGAGGTGGCTGTGAGGTCTGAGGTTGAGAACCACTCTGGGACACTGCAAGCAGCTGAGGGAATGCGAGGTCATCGGGAAGCTTTTTGAGGAAATCACCGTGATAATCTTCAACGATGTTTCGACCCCAGTAACCTAGCACGTCTCCTTCGAAATCCATGGTAAGCGCAAGTGGTATTGAAGATGGGATGTGTAGAATACGACTTGTCTTGTATGAACAGACCGAGAATCACTTTATATATTGTGCTTTCGTCGGAGAAAACAAGGACTGCGTCAATCTGTAACCGCAGAAAGCAAGGAAGTTTCAGATCGGAGCACTCACACATCCTTTCTCCGGTGAACTCTAGAATTCGGTAGTCCTAGTAATAGCGTTAGAATGTTGGATGCAATCTTTTCCATTGGCCAAAAGTCCCGTCGTGCCATGAAATACGACAAGGGTGCTGTAAACAAGTTCCAAGATGGCTAGAGCGCCCCGAGGACTTGGTTTGAATATAGTAAGGAGTTTTCATGGCGCTTGAAGATCCGACATCAAGTAGCCTCGTTGGACCGGGATTATCAAAACACGATGACCCATGACCAGTTGGAACTACGCTGTCCCAATGTACTGTCTCTAATTCAGTCTATCTGACAATCTCATTTATCAGTCACTTACAGACACAAGGGAACACAGCCGAAGTACTTACATGCCCAGTGACCAGTCCCTGGCAGCTGTTATTCTTCTCAGGATTTCTTCGTTCCCAGACGCCGGTAACTTTTAAGTCCGAGCCTATTATAATCAGATGATCTGCTCCTATGCTAGTCTACCTCAAGCTTGTGTAAGACCCTGCAAGACCCCGAGGAGCCCATCCGCGTTCTTAACACGAAGTTGACTGGTTAGGATGGGTCCCTGTTGAGCCTCAACAGATCCGGTGAGATGAGGCACACGCAGCTTGCATTGTCCTGCGAGACCTGTCAGGTGTATATAGTACGGGTGAGGGAAACACCCCTGCCGTAACCCGTTGCTGCATACCTGCAAGGGCTGTGCATAGCATCTGACTGAAAATTATTTAAGACAGCAGTCCTACCTCGTCGAGAAGGTGGTTTCGCGCAGTAAGCATTGGTAGAATTGGAGTTGATGCCAAATGAAAGTTCAGACTAGCGGGTGTTTTAGTCGTAGAGAAACTATCGCATGTTACGGTGTCACAGTTGACCCGATGCGCTTTCTCATTGCTATTTGGGGCCAAGTAGAAGGGGAGGCGATCATCTCGAGTGGAATGCATCTGTGCCGCTTTCCGAACCACCCCAATAAAGGCCCTAGAAATAGAGACATCAATCCCCCCCATCAACCTCTTCCTCGAACACGCAAACGATAACGCCGCCACTCGACTACTCAAACTCCCCTCGTTCAACCCAATCCTACAGAGACTTGATCAACCCTGGCGACAATTTAACCTCGCTGACCCCCCACCCGCTCTTCCCACCGACAAATACCGTCCTCGCAGCCGCAAACCACCAAAATCGACCAGACTCACCCGTCTGTCAAAACGAGCATCCCCGAACGCGGAACGCATCAACATATTTGCGCTGCCACCTTGGGCAAACACGAAGGAAACGTACCGCGGCCGCCTAACGATCTCGGACAAGCAAAGAGGAGGCAAGAAAGAAGCCGCCAAAGCGCACATACAAACCGCTCGTAATCTACGAACGGAGGACACGCACCTTCTCGTTTACTCAGACGGATCGAAACAATCAGTCAGAGAGGAGGAAAGAGCTGGAGCAGGATGGGCCGGCTATCACAGAGGAAGAGAAGTCTTCTGGGGTCAGGAAGGAATGGGTCCCAAAGCAGAGGTGTATGATGCAGAGATGGTAGCGCTCCTTCGAGCAATATCGCGAGCTATCAGCTTCGCGCAAAATTCCCAGGTGACCCATTTACATTTCTACGTCGATAACAACTCTGTGGTGCAGGCTGCATATGCAGCTGCACCCGGACCCTCACAATACATTGCATTACAGATCAGACGCTCGATCGAAGACTACCTAACCACATCCCCCCTCCATCATGTCCAAATTGCATGGATCCCAGGACATCACAACATCATCGGCAACGAACGTGCCGACGAGCTTGCAAAAGAAGCCACTGGACGTAACGACTCGTACCACTCGACCTATGCAAATGCGCGCCGAAGAAACAAGGAAGGGATCTTGCAGAAATGGACAGAGAGTTGGAATAGAGACGTGGCAGCACAGACTGGACGCTTCGCTCTCGCAAATCGACTCCCACCAACGCTCAAACCCCGCCAACATTTCACTCACACTCCTCGAGAAGTATACGGCCGTCTTATACAATGCCGCACAGGACACGGATTCATGGGAGAATACTACGCTGCATTCGTTCCAACCGAACCCACCCTCTGCCCATGTGGAGAACCACGTCAAACACGAGAACATATCATACGTGACTGCCCACTATTTGCGCGACAACGCATCCATCTGCGTGAGGTATCACACAACATCATACTCAACGAAATTTTGGGTACGGAGAAGGGCATAAAGGCACTAGCGAAGTTTATTCAAGAATCCAGCGCATTAAAGAAGGTCGCACTGGAACGAGAAGGAGACTGGGAAGAAAGGAGAGGGACAGAAGCCTGAGTAAGGGCAAAGAAGGAAGTGACGAGGGAAGGAGGAGACGAGGAGAGATCAGAAGGAGGAGGAAGGAGAGAAAGTGTATCATATTATACTAAGCCTGGACACCAAACGAGCCCACACGCACACCAAAACTCATCAAACGCGGACCGCTTGGCTATTCGTACTATACCTACATCCCTCACCCTGTTACAACACTCCCCAGCACAGCCCTAACAGGGCACCGCGTCTTAACAGCTCACTTTGTTTGTTGCGGTATATAAATATAGAATTTCTCTCTCTCTCTCGAGTGGAATGCGACTCGGGTCGGTAGAACGCGCCGGCAACGCAAACTTCGTGCCTTCAATTTTACACGCTGTAATTAAAGCTACCTTTCGAAGGTTTTGACAAATAGACGGTCAAGACTCAACATGGCTGCCTCCACCGTAGCTCTATGTTCGTCAGCCACCTAATGGTTCAAATTCCTTCGGGGGGCCCCACAAGTCTAATTGACGTATTGTTCGGTTCAGTTGAAATTCTCCCTGAGGTTGCATACTAGCTGAGCGCTGAGGGCCGAGCCAGAAACAAGGAATCAGCACCAAGGCGTTTGGTGAGGCTTCTGCCAGAGAGCAACCACATCCAGTACGATGCTATAATCTTATCTTATCTTATCTTTGCATCACATGTACCCTAATTTTACGTTTGTTTTTCGCGCTATTTTGAGTACGGCGTCGAACAGGCCTCAAAACACTACCAAGTATGCCTCGCCGTCGTCCATCCAGTAAGAGCAATTCCCACTCTAAACCACGGCCAGTGGATCGCAAAGATAGCAAAATTAAACGGTGGAATAAAGCTTCTGATATTGAACTAGACGAAGAGGACCAATGTACGTCCCATACCCCAGGCACAATTACATGTAGCTGAAACGATGGTTAGTCCATGTATCCAGGGATAAGATCCTATTGAATGAGGACGGAGATGGTCAGGATGACGATGGGGATGAAGACGAAGTTTTTGCTCTGGAAGGCGTGTCAGACGAGGAGGCAGAAGAAGACGAGGACGAGGACGGAGTTGCGTATGCTGAAGATGAAGACGTCCATGAAGACCAAGTCGTCAACAAGAGAAAAACCAAAACCAAATTGAAGAAGGCATCATCTCCTTCAGATACGGGATCGGAGGATGAATCCTGGGGTCGAAGCAAGTCAGCGTATTACTCGTCCAATGCCGCCCAGATCGACTCGGAAGACGAGGAAGCGAATGAACTGGAGGAACAGGAAGCCCGCAGACTGCAGGTGAAGGCGCGGGATGCTATTCATGAGGATGATTTTGGATTGGGCGAAGGTCTCGAAGCAGAACCCGCTGCTGAGGTCGAGTACGTGGTCTCATCTACTTGTTATGCGTGGCTTACACTGTTTTCAGAGATTCATTAGAGGAACAATCGCAGCCTATACTTAACGTGGCCTTGAGTGACAAGAAGGCCGTCTTGCAGCACCTGGAACGAGAAAATCCTGAAGCTCTTGCTTTAGCCCGTGACTGGGATGATACAGCCCGTAGTCTCATCGAAATGCAAGCAAAAATTGCTGCGTGAGGTTTCAATTCACTGCCGTCCAACATTCATGCTCAATTTTTGTCCAGCACATCGGAGAAAGAAACCGACGGAATTGAACTCGGACTTCTGCACGCGTACTATCGTCAGTTCTCATCTCCGGTTTATTTTATTTGTGATGCATCACCATTTCTGACCAACCAGTTACGTCACAGAGGCTCTCCTAACCTATGCTACCACACTCGCGTATTACCTTCACCTACGCGCCTCGGAGAAATATGCAGCTCGACCTCTACTCCTGAGACAGCACCCAGTCTTGAATCGTCTGCTCACTCTTAAGCAATCACTCGTTATGCTAGAGAACTTGGGCGTCGGCACTGACTCGCAGGACGAAGGTGACGAAGATGACGAAGACGAAGACGGCGAAGATGGCGAACTAGTATCTGACGCGACTGACTTGTGGAGCCTCCTGATGAAGAAGGGTCTCGAATCCGACGAGCTTACAGAACTGTTGATGGACGCCGATGATAAACCGAGAGCGCCCAAGAAAAACAAAGTCGAAGCAAACCCTCCGAAGAAAAAACGCAAGACTTCCAATGACGCCGAAAAAGACAGCCAATCTTTGACCTCGTCGAGCCAGACTTCGAGGCTGCCTCAACTTCCGCAAAGAAGAGGCATTTGGTTCCCATTGACGCCAGTAGCACAGACGCATTCGGCGAAGCCACGTTCCTACAGCACGCTGACGCTACCGACAAACAGGCACGCAAGAAGAGCCTGCGCTTCCACGTGTCACGCATTGAAAGCGCTAGTGCGCGGCGCCAGAACGCTCGTGTCAATGCAGTGGGCGGGGATGACGACATCCCTTACCGCGAACGAAGGAAACAAAAGGAACAGAGAATGGAGAAAGAGCGGGAGCGAAAAGCTGGAACGCTTGGGATGGGCGGAGATGATCTAGATGATATGGATACCGAAATTACTGACGCAATCAGCCGCAGCAAAAAGAGACGGAGAGACGTAGATGTCGAGGGCGATGATGATAGTGACATGGCGGAAGCACACGGCTATTACGAGCTCGTCAAACGGCAAGCCGCGGAGAAGAAGAGCAAGAAAAAGACAGACTATGAGGAGGTTCGGGCGGCCGAGCGGTAAGCCCCACGTTTCATACATCCTGGGCGTTTCTCACCTGCTCCATATAGACTCGTCTTTAATGAAGACGAGGCATCTGGCCCGCGCTCGGTCACGCGGGCTATCATGAAAAACAAGGGTTTAACGCCGCACAGGTCAAAGAGTGTCCGCAATCCCCGTGTCAAAAAGCGTCAGAAATACGAGCAAGCCAAGAAGAGAGTGTCATCGCAGCGTGCAGTTTACAAAGGTGGTATTGGCGATGCCTCGAAATACACAGGCGAGCAGTCTGGTATATCCAAAGTTATCAAGAGTGTTCGCCTGTGATGAAAGGGTATCACTATGGTACTGAGTATCCTGCTACAGTACATCGTAGTATTTAGTCTGCATATACAACATGATAAACCAAACAGCAGGCTTGAATTAACTACATAATGGAAGATGTGAGTCCATGTGGATGAAGAAGTGCTGGGAGAAGGCAATCTAAAAGTAAAACAACAACCCGTGGATAAGGGGACAACAAGTGACTGGTTTGCGAGGATGAGAATAATATCATACAGGACTTGTAGAGCCCGCGGCAACACTTTATATTGACATGTACTGGCACATCACACATGAGCCTATCACCTAGGAGAAGTAAAGAAAAAAAACTCACCGTATTCCCATGGTGCTTGCCGTTGCCGTTGGTTATTGCGTCGACGCTCATGGCCTCTGCATGGAAGGCACGAGCAGAAGGGATGATGGCGCTAGCCATTTCATGGAAATTATTTGGACCCTTTTGCAGTGCAACCTCATATTCACGGCTGATGTCCCGCGCATGTTCCTTGGTCTCTTCGTACGCATAGCTGTATTGTTCCAAAGCCTTGATGCATTGGGACACTTCAGGACGACCTAACCGAGCAAGCAAATTTCCTGCGTTGATACAACTAACATGCATGACCGCGGGGTCCAGTTTCTGAGGGGATTTAGTGGATACAGTGGTAATTTTGAAGACAGCATACCAAGTAGCCGTTTGAAGTAAGGACTCCAGCCTAAGAAAAAATCAGCGGTAATAATTTTCTAAATGACAGTCACTCACGAGCGCCGCAATGCGCAGGGAAGCTTGCAGAGCTTCTTCCATTACTTTACGTTTTGCAGTCTCCACCTGATTGATACTACTTGGTGTGAAGGCATCGTCGCGAATGCCAAATTCATCCATCGCAAAGAAAAGGGCTACCCAAGTGACGTGATACTGGGCATCACTTGCACCTGTGAACACTAGTTTAGATTCCACACAAGAATCAGACTCAACTACTTACACGCAGAGACAGCAGATACGAAATCCCAATTGGCCTCCAAATTAGGAGGCACTCCAACCTTGGACAAATGAGCATCTCTCCATTTGCTCAGATCCAAGATGTACGACAGGACAGAATCAAGAGGAATGCCGTCTTGGTCGGTAGATGGCCTCCAGAGTTGGCGAGCAATTGTCCGTGAGATCCGAGCAAGGGCGTGTGCAGCTCGGTAGTACCCCTGTAAGTTGTAAGCACATGTCAACAAGGCACTATTTGGAGTCGACCGACCAAAAACTAGGCATGATGTAAGCATAAGGTTTTTGAATAACACGACCCTGAATCTTACCTCAAGTTGTTCTCTGGGGGATGGTGCCGTAGGGTCGGTAGCCTCCTGGGTATTCTGATCCGCCGTGTAGAAGTCGATATCGTAGTCGTCGTCATCACTACACGGGCGGATATTAGTGTTCGATTAAAGAAACACTTTGTTGAACGTACAGCATAGGCTTCCGGCGGTAGTAAAATGAGGAGAAGGCGTCTGACAGACAAGCCATCCACCAAGCGAAAATCATGGTGCCGCGCGCCTCGGGATCTTTGATATCAGCCATCACAGATTTGTGATTGATCTGCAAATGATTGTTATTAGAATGATTCTCGAATGTAAACATTCTACTTGCTTGTAGTCCAAGCAAATTACGTATCCCGCTAGTGAGCCAGAATCCATGGAAGCCTGCTCTTTGTTAGCCGCAGACATGAAAACAATAAGTCAATTGTTACCGTTGTCATGTCGTGGGTCCTCTGATGCACAATGATGAGCAAATGTAAAGCCAGCGAAAGAAGGTACGTACGACATTGCAGAGGCTCGATAAGTAAAGAGATGACGACATGATGTGGATTTGGTATGCGATGTACTTTTAATGACTCGGCCAACTCTCGGGTGCGCTCGATGAGTGATCTGGCGAGCAGACTTTGTCCACCATTTCTTTCGCGATCTGCCACAAGAAGGGGATGTTCAGAAAATTTTGCACCCCAGGCAAGTACCGTTGCGATAAGGGCTGGGTGTAATGGTTCATCCTGCTTTGCAATCGCGGGCCTTTGTTGCGTTGCCTGGAGATTTAATCGCGCGCGAAACTGTAAGGGGTTGAGAAGAGGAAGACGGGTATGGACTATCTGGAAATAAACTTCAACTAGGTCGAGGGCGAACCTGTCATCAGAAGTAAAATCAATCACATTAGTAACGGCCTATTAGGAACGGATCGATACGGCAAATGAAAAGGAAGTGTAAAGGCACTTTGAAGAGAACAACCATCACGGGACGTGATAACAGTTTGACGTACAGCGCGATAATTTCGATCGTTTACGTAATTTAGGTAGGAAAGGGGTAGATGCAACGTACTCTGCTCGGAAGGCTTCATCTTCAAGTTTGGATGCCATGTCTCCCCATGTGGCGTAGCCTGGTGACCGTGATTTGAATATAAAGGTGGAGTCGCTGACGTGACGTGACAATCAGTCAGCCAAGTGACGCGAATAGAATACTACATACCTTTCAGGCGGAGCAAGCAGGTGATGAAGAAGCGTTGGAGTAGTGCTTTGCATGTTGAGACCGCCATAACTTGGCAGGCGCCCTGAATTCCATGGACCAAATGCGGCTTTAACCCAAGGGGGGCTGTTATGTTCACCGATGGGCGATGAACTATCGACCGATGTTAGAGCTTGCAATAATGCATCGAATAAATGTCATACCTAGCAGATACAGGAGAGGAACTGAATGAAGTGCGGGAAGGGCGACGGTAGCGATGAAGATCGCACAGAAATAGAAAAGTAGCAGAAAGATCGACAATCGAATGAGAGATACAGTGAATAAGCGAGACGAAATAGGAGAGAATCCGAAGCTAACCTTGAGCTTGTTGATATATTTCTCGGCCTCCGAGCGGCAGCGCTACGCTTCTTTTCGCTAGTTGCCTGTTGGACGAAATGGCTAAAGCGTTGGTCGGCTCACCGCTCTTTAATTAAACATAGAGAATCACTGACGTGCAAGGATAGTTCTTGGACAAGCAATGCTAGCGTTTATCTTCAGCACCTCGCGTTCAAGTATAGAAGGAAAAATGTAATCACTTGGCACTGAAGGAATCGAGAATAATTTAGCTGCTTGTCGGCATGGTTTACATACTACCTACCTTGTCTTGGCCAGGAAGTCTATTGCACTTGACCTTCCGGGACCTGTGGTGATGGGAGTGAATAGGTTGGCAGATGCAGATCACAAGTACGCTGCGGCAGACCTGCAAGCATCACAAGCTGTATTTTGCTTCCTTGGAGGCGGCAGGGTCTTGGCTAACTCATGGATCTGATTCTGGACAGATTGGGTTGGGAGAACGAGGCCTGGGGGAGGTGTGACGTTGTGAGAGGGCGAGTCAGTGATCAAACTTGAATGTATTCACCAGGATGCGAGAAGGAGTGACCGCTATCGGTTCGGACGTGGTCACCGTTCTGCATATTAAGATGCGTTGGTATAGACTGATATTATTAAGAAAGAAATAACAGGAGGGACAAGGAGGAATCGTTTATATTGGGCCACGCATAGTACTTATATTATAATACATAAGTCACTTCCCCCGCAATAGGGATATTGAGAGCGAAATTCCCAATCGAATTATTTTCCCTTTTTGGAACTAAGTTTAGTTACAAATTCTGTTGATTCAGTAAGAAAGATTCCGTTTATGGGCAAGACGGATTATGACAAAGTGAATTACAAACTCCGATCGAGGAATTGCCGGCACCGAAGCCCAGACTCTCACGTCGGCTGTAATTTTTCTGCTGTGCTCACGTTTGTGTTCAAACCATGGTCAAAGTCGAGATTGTCGAAGAAAAAGACGCAGAGTCCTCGGGCAATTCTCCTTATGCTTCCTCATCCTCGTCACGTCATTCTTCTCAAGAATCTATATCCTCGATCTCTTCCGAGCTTTCTGCAGAAGAATCCTTGTATGACCGCATAAGCGCACTGGTAGACATAGTGCCTCCCACAACCAGACATAGCATTTCTACCAAGGTTTCAAAAGCCGCGTCATTCTTCAAGACCAGCGGAAAAGTCGTTGGTAACATAGTCTGGATTGTCACCACTTCTGCTCTTCTCGTGGGGCTTCCCCTTGCGTTGAGTTTGGAAGATGAGGCAAAGATAGTTGCGCAGGAACGTGAAATGATGGCACAACAACAAGGCGCTCAGCAGGTGAGTGTTTGGACAGTTGATCATATTCTTCTGTCAATTTGCTATGACTTGTTTACTGATCACTGATGCTTCGTTTGTTGCAGATGCTTTCGTCTGGATCAGCTTACCCACCGCCACCCGGCTCAAACCAGGCACCTCAAAAGGGTATCGTGCCGCCCGGTTTCTGATCAAGAGTTTGACTTGCAGCCCGTTTTTAAGCCGCTCCTTCCGCTTGCTAGCAGTTAAACTCAGATACTTTGTGCCCACGTGTATCCTATACATACTTCTCTCGCGTTCCGCAGTATACGCATCCCCGGCAGAAACACATCATGTCTCCCAGTGAATCATCACCCACGTGCTATCAGATCATGCTATAATAAAACTCTACTCAGTTCATTAAGCAGTTCACTCACGTATGCTTTCATTTCACTTAAGTTCAGGTGGCATTTGAGCGACTTCTTGGCCTGTATTCAGCGCCATGAGAATAGGTCCAGAGGTTCACCCATGCTAGTGCATCCTAGCAACGCTTTCATGAAATCATTCATTGCTCCAGTATGGAACAATTGGCAACGCCCATGAAGATCCGATATGACTCTATATATTCTACGGCGAAGCTTGATGTCACGGCCCACGAATCGTGAGTATCGGAAATGACATTGGCCTAGCTGGACCGCGCAGGGAAAACCACCGGTCGCACGAAGTTATCTCTACAAGGCAAAACAAAATTTAGCTCCTCGGGCAACGCGCAGTCGACATGATACGTACGCCGAACGATACCTTCGTAGGTACGTGATTGCATGGTTCTCGATTTCGTCAGGAGTCACGCCTACAGCTTCCCAATCGCCTGGAACGTCCACGTCATCTAAATAGCGCCTCTCCACCTCATCTGGACTAATGAGCGGCCACCACGGTGCCTGGGCAACCTTGGCAAGTGCCAACGCAATAGACTTAGGCAGCACGGGTGCACTCGATGGTGGGATATAAGTCAAGGAGGACACCAAGTCTAAGAGATACTCCATCGTCAGCGTCTTTGGTCCAGGAAGGGAAATTGTGCCGGAGATTTGGGGGGTAGTCATCAAATTGGTTAAAGCTTGAGCGACGTCCATAACCTGTCAACCCACGATCAGTTTGAAAAGGACGATCATGGCTATGACGGGGTCGAGATTTACGTGAACGGGGCGCGTTTTAGTTTCTCCGTGATTGAGCTTCCACCAAATAGGCCAACCTTGACGAATTAGTCTGGTCAACATGACAACGATGAAGTAGACGTCTAAGACCCACTAGCCATGTTATTCAAGAACTTGTCTTCGCAACCATACATAGAGCCAGGGCGAACGATGGTGGCAGCGGGAAAGGCTTCCCTGACCCGTTCTTCGCCCTCAGCTTTGGTCCGGTAGAAATGCGACGGCGAAGATGTCGAAGCATTCAGGTGAGAAACATGTACAAGGCGTGGTACTCCTGCTTGGGCCGCGACCCTTGCAATCCTTTCCGCTCCGCTAACATGAACGTCAGAGTATTTGAAGTTCCTGGGATGGTTCAAGTGGGGTGAGTGCGTGCGTCGAAGAAGGAAATTAAATTCAAAATATACTTTGTTTCATATTCTCGGCCGACAAGGTTGTATACAATATCGGAATGCCTTAAGCACTCAGCAATTTGGTTTTCATTCCGGATATCCCATTCCTTGAATGAATTTAGGGCGGACTGTCATTGGTATGGAAGCAAATGCAACACTACCATGGAGACTATCTGGCCGAGATCGCCCATTGGTTTGAGGTGTCTTTTCTCATCCTCCTCGCGGTAAGGCACGATGACCTGCGTACCCATTCGAGCTGCAAGAGTGGAGCATTAGTTGACCCCAGAACCTTTAGGTGGGCCTATTTAAACATACCGAGTTTCGAGACGAGATAGCGTCCGAGGAATCCAGTGCAGCCAAAAACAGTGACAACATGGCCGCTCACTGCACTGTATCCAGGTGTTCCATACGAAATAATGGGTTTACGGTCAGGAAGCGTGACCAGGTCATGTAAAGCACGCTGGAAAGTCAATTTAGTTGTTACAAGTCAAAATATAGTCTTTTGAAAGTACACTGACCTTCCCGCGTGATACCGCTACGCGCTGGACGCGTAGAACATGGGATGCTGAGATCATAGCTGCCGCCGACGATGGAAAGAATAGACTAAGCCGCAAGCTGGCGGTTGAGGAAAGCTAACCGGAATTTTCCGGCAGCTTGTTTAGCGACCCGATAAGTCCACACATAACTCAACGACAACACACATCTTATCAATGGTCCAGGGCAAGACCAAAGGGCTTCAGAGTAAGCCTTCATCTTCTAGGCAAGCTGCCAAGGCCGCTGCGAACCCGAAAAAAGGGAAACGGTATGTTCCACCCAAAAAGACCGCTCTGGTCAAGCAGGCCTCCATGAGGCAGGTCAGTCTCCGTCTTCTTTCCATGATCTATGAATTGCGGGTTTCATTGACCGTTACATTGGATGCAGTCGCTAACGGCCAAGATAAACAAGTCTATTGAACAACAAATGGTGTCTGCTGCATCGGCGGGCAAACTCACGATCATGAAAAACACAGCTGATTCGTATGCCAGTCAATCATAATCACGACACGCATAATATGAATTTGCTTGTTTTTTTCTTGCAGCGAACCCCCAAAGGTGACTACAGGCAGCAAAACCTCAAAGTCTTGACGATCCATCCATACGTTGTTGCTGGTACGTCGCCCACGAATGTTTTACGAGCGTTACTTACCCGTCCTAAAATAATTCAGATGTGATTTTGCGGCTTCGAGCCTCGAGCATTCCCCAGGGAAAATATGTCTCTGCGTGGCTAGTCGACATACGCAGCTCCCATGTCATCTGACTGATTTCAAGCGCCACAGAGAAGTTGATGGACCACAGTATATTATAAATGACTATAGCATGCTTGAACGATTGCAAAGTATAACGATCAAGCAATAGTACACAGACAACTTAATGTCTCTGCATTGCAAGTGAGCTAGGAAAAACAGCAGAGAGTCCAAGAGAACTAGGTGAATGCAGGGGAGATGTATCAAATGCGAGGTATGACATGCAGATACGAGTATGTACTGAGTGTGAATGCAAACACGAATGAGACCTACGAGAGACATGTAAAATGGTGATGCTGATCGTGTAATGTCGGGTGAATGCAAGGCATGGGAAGATGATTAAATGCATGTAAGAAACACTGGTGAGAGGTAAGACAAGAATTTTTTTTGCACGTGGATGTGGGATGGTGTGCCGGGTCTCCGGCGTGAAAGAAGCATCGAGGGACGTCCGGAATTATCTCCAGGTACGGTCGAACGGCACCCCACTTCCGAGTTGGAAGAGTGTACATTTGATTTCGTGGAGAACGTCTCGCTGTGTCTGTGACAGGAGATTAGGACGAGAGTCAACAAAGCCTATGACTTTATTAATGGCATCCTCGGCTTCCCCGATATTAGCAATGGTATCGCCCGCCGTAATAGGAGGCGCAGGTTGGTATACAACAACCGGCTCGGAATATTGGGAGCTGGGATCTGGGTGGGTAAGCTGTACCACTTGCTGGGGGTCTGTAACCTGAAGATGTTGCTGGACAGGAATCGGAAGAGCGGACGAATTCATGTCCGCTGTGGCCGGATCTGGCTGTCGTTCCTCGTGGCGTTGGTGTACAAAAGACTGCTGAGACATAGGTTCGTGCGCGTTGCCCGACGGAGCCGAAGAAAGAGGGGCGCTGGGAGTAGGTAGATGGTCCGTTTGCAGGGTCCACATGCGTGATAACGGGAGATTGGGTCCCGGCGGTGCTTGGGACAAAGAAGGCCCAGGGTCGTTTTGAGGGTGTGGAACTTCTGGCTCATCTTCTGATTCCATATCGTCATCGCCATCAGCCATCGTCGAATGCTCCTCAGAATCGCGGCCATTAGCGATCTCAGAGCGACCCTCGAACGCGGGATTGAGGGGCGATAACACAGTATCTGTGGCGCCTCGCCTGTGCTCTTGGACACCCACAAGGCCACGAGATGCCCGTAAAACCTTCTCGTGACCTTGCCAGACCCCCTTACGGATGTTATGGCGATGCTTGAAGTTCTCAACCCATCCCGAACTAGCCTTGAATCTCTCGTCAGGAATCTGCAAACTGCGCGCAGTTTCCTTGGCCTTGGTGCGAATGAGATTATCAGAGAGCAGGGTGTTTTGTTGCTGCTGCTTCATTTGAAGTAGCCACTCGACGAGCGCCTCTTCGACTTCGGGGAATTTTGAGGGCCTGAAGACAATTCAGATATGCAAAGCAAGACTAGATACCGGGAGTCGTTACCTATGCTTAGCCACACGCATGTCTTCGTCTTCTGGGACGTTCATCCATTTTGTTTTGTTTTTGAGAATTTTGCTGATGGTGCTTCGCTCGACACCATAGCGTGCTGCAATATCTTCCTGCCGTGCATTGGGGTTGTCTTGGTGGTAAATGCAGATAGCCTTGCGGTCAACGTTAAAAAGACGTTGCTTTCGTTGCTTAGCACGTGGAATGACAGCGCCTGGAGGCGAGGGAAGGGGGAAGGCCGGGAAGGTCTGAGAGTTGGGGACGGATGTAGCGGATGAGATAGAGGTGAGTGCAGATGCGACGCTTAACGCCGGCGAAGCTGAGCGTGGATTGGAGTTAGAGTAAGATGATGTCGAACGTGAATGCGGGTGATACATGGGAAACGGGGAATAGGGCGACGCTGATACAGGCGTGTTCAGGTACCGAGGTGATTGCAAGGGCATACCGCCCGAGCCCATTGTGAATGACATTCTGTCAGGCAGCTGGTAGCGGTTTGGGTCGCTACTACTAGCAGGCGTCTGAGGACGTGAGACAGCGCTCCCCGGTGACATGTAGTAGGGAGGCTAGTATATGATATGAATGAGGCGAGGTGACTAAAGCAAGGCTTGTGACGTACCTCCTCAGCCCCGTGTAAATCAGACTGGGCGCTTGAAGGTGCGGATTGTCTATCTCTTCTGAGACCAAGGTGAAGGGTGGATTGTGCGCGTGCCTGTCGGCGAGTAAGTCTGGCAGGGCCGATGCTACCCGAAATTTGAGGAGAGAGAGCGATTGTCGCGGAATGATTTCCATCATCTTCGGGACGAAGACTGGATGGCTGAGAATAATTGGAATAAGAGTCGTTGGGCTGGACTTGCCCATACGATGTAGAAGGAGAAGTATAATCTCCGTGATCTGGAGGACGATCCACCGCGGAATAAATGGAGGAAAGTTGACTAGAACTCGTAGAAGAGTTTGAAGCAGACCTCTGCCCAGATAACCAAGCAGAAGACGCGTTTACGGTGTGATTATCATCCTCGTGTGAGCGTGTGCCAGGTGTGCTAGTGGATGAGTAGACGAGTGAATTACTGTACTGCGCTACGTTTTCCATCGATGGCTAAGCACACATCTGCTAGAAAAAAAACCAAGCCGTTGTGAGTGAAAAGGAAAGAAGATTGGGTCGAAGGTGAAGGAGTAGCCTTTTTATGTAGCCGGTAAGAAAAGTAGAAAATTGAACCGGCAAGGAGATTTGGATCAGCCCTTGGGGACTTGGATCGAAGCCACAAGGAATTGAACTGGCATGGGCCTGACCAACGCCTGTCAGCCCTTGATTCCTTTTTCGAACCCCTTTGGTAGCCTTGTGTTTCCTTATGTTTCTGTCAGCTGCTTCGTTTGTTACACTCCGTATCTTTCAAAACACGTTGAAATCGTCCACAATGCCCAAACTTGGTTCACAATATCATTAGACCATGTCCTTATGGATTCATCCGGGAGGCAACCACGCCTCCGCCTCTTGTTCTGCATCATTATTTACAAACGTTATTTCAACGTCAGTACCTCCAAGCTTCTCGTTCTTTGGTATTGCGGCAGGCTTACGATCTCATGACGTCGCTCACTATAATAGGTGTCCGCTCTCATGTCTATTGAAATCACTGTGACTACTTCTGGTTCCACATTGCGGCGGCTCCTCGAGATGAAATATGCCTTTTTGCGCACGATATACCCTGTGGGCTTAGTCTCAGATCCCACTACGTCTTTATACCTGTGCTTTCAATGGATGAACGCGTTTTCCTGCAGGCTTCTGCGCTAGCGATGCCTCATTGGTCCCCCCTTTTGTGCTCTCAGACCATGTTGTGCCCAAGTGCTTCTTTGCGTGAATTAATTATATGATTTACACACACAGGTCCAGATCTCCTTTATGTGACATTGTCACAGTGCGGTATCTTCGTGCTTCGTCATGGATACAACCAATAAAGTGAGTACATCCCTCCCGGTTCACTGCCGCTAACTCAAACAAAAAGCTTTAGATACTTTTGAAATGACCTGTCGCCGCCCTCGGAAATGAATCACCTCATGTTTTCTATCAAGGATGATCGTGGAATTGGAACCATATGGGGCCGCCATTTATCGATGGAGCGAGCTATCAGCATCTTCTGATGCGATCGTCTGGTGGCGGGTGTTCTAGACAGGGGTGATATTCCCTTGAGTTGCCCTTGACACTAGCCGCTGAACTCGCGGTAATGAAGTTTATCGTCGAATTCGATGTTTTTCCCGCACTCCCCTCGTCGCACTCTTGTCTACGTTCAATGACAAGGAAGCAATCCCCAGCGGCTTTCTCCCGCTCGACCAAGCCCAGATGCGGATCCCAGTCGCGCCATTGTCTTCTTGCACCCTGTGCTCTGTGCACGCTGCAGATTTAAATCACGTTGGATCTTCCATCTTCTTCATTAATGCCATTCGCGTTACTCGTAATTCCAGAATGGGGTATTTTCATGTTCGGTACATCTAAACTGTCCACAGCACTTTGCATTCTAGGCAAGATATGTCCCACAGTGGAGTCCTGATTGCCAGTATAGCGGATCATGATGCTGGGGTCTTCTTGTTGCCTGTCTTATGGTCAAAATCGGACAAACATGTCAAAGAAGTTTCTGCAGTGCCCTTTGAAAGCAATGTAGACTCATTCTCGCATGGTCTAGTTGTTGCCTTTCCATAGTAAAATAAGGGCAAGCCAGATACCGTACAGGCACACAAAATAACTCTGGCGCCTCTCTAAGCTCCATTGGACACGGGTATGCTTCCACTGATCAATGAAACTTCCATTTTGATGCGCATGTTTGTGACAAAATTCCGGTTCAAAATATGTGCGTGCATCAAATGTTTTCTCCTCGTGTTTCTGCACGTTTCCGGACCACGACAGGAGCTGTGGTCGGTGGGATAAATCTTATAACTAAGTGGAGAGTCTGGACTTGATGATGAAGCCCTTGAGCGTCAAGCCCCATCGGTCTGACAAACATACCAAAAAGCTGTGTGCCTCTATTAATATTCTCCGACGCCGGTGGTCTTATGAGATTCCGCCTGTGGTCATGCACAGTGATGGGCGCCGAGCTAGGGTGCCTGCAGGCAGGGTGGCTCAGTAAGCTTTGGTGTGCATTCTATTTAACGGATTCAATTTAAATTTCGGCCCTCTGCTTAGAGTCCCTATCTGATTGCTCTAGTCAAGGTTTGGCGTTGCGGTTTGTGGCCTCCGCCCTTGTTCTTGAGCACATGCCGTATCTGGTGTGCTGACGTAAGAACAGGCACCGTTTTTTGCACTATATTACAACCTCCATGATCGATGATCGTTCATAGTAAAGTACTGGACAATAATTCCTCAGTAGTTACTTTCAAGTGCGAAGTTTCGAAAGCTGAGTAGGACACGGAACAGAGGAGAACGGCATCGTGATCTAATTGTTCATTTTTTGAAAGTTGGCCCACGGCTCGCCTCGGATGCGAGTCGGAGCCATACGGGAAGTCAACTAACATAAAGACCGGCTTGCGCGCTCGTACGATGACTGTACAATATCGTTCTTGTTCTTAAACGATCTGACGCTCTACCATCTATGTCAAGCATGTTTAGGAGTGCCCTTATTTTCGCTGGCCCTGTCTCTGTTTGCCGCGTTGGAATCCTTCGCGCTGGATCTAGCCGAGCCCCTGAATTAGGCACTACGTTCGCCAGACGCGCGCTCATTCATACCGGTCAGCCAAACAACAACTCATTGATAGGGAAACGAATCAATGAAGAGTCGACTACTGGAACGGAGGGTTTCCATCTCAGTGAGGCTGATCTATCCACTGATGTTTCGCATGATTTACGCACCACAATGTCTTCGCAGAGGATTCAGTCGCATCTAAGCAGGGTCTAACCACTCCTGATGCGGTTAGGACGTTGCCTACTATCGTCCGAGGCGATTGGGTACTGTTCCACCCTGTGTACTCTCAGGAAGAAATCAAGGCTGTCGAGGTACTCGTGCACTTCCTCCCTGACCACGGTGTATTGAATGCAAGTTGGTAGGTGCTCCAAAGGGAAGCGAAGACTATATCAGACAAAATTGCATGCAACCTTGTCAAGCTCACGAGGTGAGACAGTTTTTTTAGTACCGTGAAAGTACTCATGTACATTTCAGATGGGGATTTGACCTAGTGTCTGGTTACAAGCACAAGCCAATCCCCGCTGATAGCAAGATGTCGCTCGAAGAACTTAGGAAGGGCGGATATATCTTGGACGAGAAGGCGTGGTTGAGTGTGAGCATATTCATCTTTAAGTGTTATTTCCGTTGTTTCATTACCGCTATTTAGCGCATTCTTTTCTTGGAGACAGTTGCTGGAGTGCCGGGAATGGTCGCGGCTACGCTCCGTCACCTCACCAGCTTGCGTCTGATGGTCAGCCAGGCTTCTCTTCTGACGATCACATCCCTAATTGTTTGATAGCGCCGAGACTCTGGTTGGATACATACTTTGCTGGAGGAAGCCGAAAATGAAAGAATGCATCTAATGTGATTGGAATATGTTCGCGAAGCTGAACACAAACTAAGGCAAAATCATTTTATAGGACATTTATGACCTTGCGAAAACCTTCGTTATTTTTCCGAGCCATGGTTTTAGGGGCGCAGGGCGTGTTCTATAACTTATTTTGTGGGTGATATGGGATCCCGATCTCTAAATCATTACTGACTCTTACTGTCAGTCCTATCCTACATAATATCGCCGCGCACATGTCACCGATTTGTTGCGCACTTGGAGGAAGAGGCCGTCTTGACTTAGTAAGGACTGCTTTATCCTGTCTTCGTGCAGAAATGCTCACCAACTCAGTACTCGATGCATCCAGGAAATGGAATCAGGACGTCTACCTGAATGGAACAATATGCCCGCCCCGGAAATTGCAAAAGACTATTGGCGTCTAGAACCTGACGCCAAACTACTTGATGTCATTTACGCTGTGCGGTCTGATGAGTCCACGCATCGTTTCGTGAACCACAGTCTTGCCAACCTGAACCCCGAGACTGACGTAAACCCTTTTGCTCTCCGGGAACCAGACATGCTTGTCAAAGGGCGCAAGCTTGGGTACGTAAATTATACAACTTCTTATTGCCCTCTCATCTGATGTTGAACAGATTCTCGAGGGAGGAAGCCGAAAAGTACGTGCAGGAGTCGCACCAGCTGCTTGAGCACGGGAAAGCCGACTCAAAATAGCCGGCTTGTGGCAGTCTCGGACCACGCCGCGGACCGTCATCCGTTAAAATGTTAGACCCCCACTCGATGTTACATCTTCTTACATACCTCAGTTAATTTACATAATGTTAATAGCGTTCATAGACTTTCAGAGAAAATCAAACCCTAAAATGAGGTTAGGGTTTGATGACGTCATCCATATTCGCAGGACGATTGGGTCTAGCGAGTTCTAGTCAGCCGCTCAACGCCCAGCACCCGACCCCCTTGGTTCATGGCCTCGTCGCAGTCTCATCAAAGTGAACTGCTCTCGCGTGGCGTCGCATTGACACGTCCTGACGAGACCCTCGCCAGTCATGATCATTCAAGACGCCGGATTTTCATAGGCCCCATGCCAGAGAAAGTAGTCTCCAATACAGACATAGATTTGGCCAACAGGAAGGTTACACACCAAATTTTAAGCTGGCTGCATTCAAGCACCGGAGAACGTGATGAGGACGACGAATCGTTCAACTCATTCCTGCACAGTCATGCATACCACAATTTCCTTCATCAAGGTGGGAGAATGGAAGACTGGGGACGGCAGGCCGAGACGGATGAACGACAAAATATATGGAACCGGTGGCAAGAAAGCGAATGGGGCGGAGCTCTGAGACATCGCAGAAAGGAAGCCGGTGCTACCACGCAACGTTGGGTAGGAGGAAGCTTCGAAGTTGGGAACGTTTTAGGTGTCAACATTCTCGACGACTCCCCAGCATCGCTTTCGCAGCCTGATCAAACCTGTCCAAACGATCAAACTGATGGCCCCTCCACAGCTGAGCCCCCTTCTGTGGTTGACGGCCCGTCGTTTTTCACGGCTAGGACAGCGTTCTCTCTCGGCGCAGTTCTGAACCCTGACACATCCCTATCCCCTTCCCCGAGTTCTGAGCCCTCTTCTAGCACGGGTATTCTCACTGCTGCTCCCAAGTGTCAGGGCTCCACTAATAGCATTAATGTTGCACCTCCGGAGGGCCCTCAGCGACCTACTATTTTGAATGGAAAGAAGTCCTCAGCAGATATAAACGTAAATAAACCAAGGACGTCATTCTTCATTGAGGGTCGTGTAACTACTCCAGCAGACTCTCCCACACGAGTTCGCTCGGACAAGGGGAAGGGGAAGGGGAAGAGTTTTGATCATGCAAACGAGGGGACTTCCTCGAGATTGCAGTTCACAGCTGAGAACGATATTCCTGCACCTCCCGCGGCTGTCCTTGCAAGAAGTGGGAGCGATGTGGATGAAACTAGCGCAGGAGTTACCTTGGATGAGACTCCCTCACGTGAACGATCTGATAAGCGAGGGGATATCATACTCAGGGGTCGGTATCTTCGGTTTTGCAACTCGGAGGCGCGTCCACTAAACATGATGTGGTTCTTAGATCGAATGTTCGTCAGAATCAGCCACACGAAATCAGAGTCATTGCCTTGCCACTTTGACGAAGTTCAGAATCGTATGACTCCCAATCTTAATTACGAGGACTGGGCTGAATTTCTGGTGGTCTGGCGAGGAGAGCGGCTTGAAATTTATGAAGATTATGTAAGTCTATCCTCAACCTGCTGAACTATGAAGTTCATCCCATCAGACCTTACCAGGAAAAGAGAACATCACTGGACATAAGCACCTCGCATTCATAATACCTCTCCGATCTCAACGCACATGTTCATCACTTTATTCTTTCACCGACTTCACTTTCTGTATCTTGTGTCGGCCCACACCGGTCCGTAATAATCAATCAAAAGCCCGACGTTTATTTCGCCGCGCGAACGAAGGGACAAATGTGTTCGTTTTCAAGGCAAAATGCCGTACGAGGGCTATGGACTGGTATTGGCAGCTATGGTGAGTATTACAGCGACTCAGGACACAGCTTTTGATCGAGTGTTCATTACAGGCGTCATCTGGGCGGCGAAATACCTGCTTCTATCGAGCTTAGGTGTCCGGCCATTGGTACACGCATTGATTTGGATGTTCCTGTCGCCCACGCAGTGAATATTGACAATGCATACCACATGTTCAGCCGTAGGAATATCATTGACATCGTCCGGAAGTCTCTGGGTTCATCTTGCAACTCCCATGAGGTTATATCTCGTGACTGGAAACACGTGGTAGAACGTGAAATTGCAGCAGGCACAACCCTCGAGTTAGCATGGAGCTTCGAGGCGAAGCTTGACTGGGTTTGGAAGGAGGAAGACGTGATGGGCCAGTCTAGACCGTGGGCCGTTTTATGCGGGTTGGCGATGCAACAGGTAAACACGATGGGAGACTCCTGACTCAAGATTCAGCTGACGTCCTAGTCAGGGAACCAAACCAGCGCACCTTGAGCTTCGACTTGGCCAACACTATCCGGCTACAATTCACCTACCCGATGGGACAAAGGTACACGAGCCTCCATGTGTAGAGGGGTATCTCGATCGCATTAAACCCAGCAGTCAGACTAAACAACATATTTACCTTACTTCGCATGACGGCCACCTTTTTGCCCTTTCGCCCTCAAATTCCCACCCTCCTGTCCCTCCGAACGTTCATTTATCTCGTGCCCTGTCAGCACGCGATGATGAAAGACTAGAATACACACGGGTTCTTCGTGAGGCCGAGGTCGCACGAGGAGCTGCTCAAATTGCAGCCGCGTTTGAAGTTTTCGACCTGCGGAATATCAGGGAGATCCGCAGGATAACCCATGGAAATATCGATCTTGATACTAGGACCCATGTCACGGCTAATGGAGCTGGTGGGTCTGTGGGAAGCCAAGACATCTCGACTAGGGACGAAGATGATATCGGTGGAGCCGAGGGTCTAGCACAGGCTCATGACAAGGATCAGCTCCGTGTCAGTCGCTGCTTCGAAATTGTCTTGGTATCTGGGCGCGTGATCCGATTCGAGGTACGAGTTTTTGGAGTAACTGGTTCTCACTTACTCCTTGTTTAATTTTCTCACTAGACGTACTCCTGCCAGACGAGTCAAGAATGGGTAGATCGACTACTCGCACTCGTCGGGTACTGGACACAGCGACATCGTGTTGATGCTCGGGATGAAATGGACATATCCTACTCTACACGCCATCGCCCCCCCATCACTCCCCGTGTTACTAAGCATGCGTTCTGTAATGAGAAGAAAAGCCCGACGACACCCATTGTGGATGCAGAATTTATGCCTGAGTTGAGCTCATTATATCATTGGTGCACGCTGGACAACTGCAGAAGCGTACTCAAGAGTGGCCGCGCATTCGCACGAAAGGGACTCCAGGGACAGTATAAGTCAGTGAGAATCGCCTCATAATGACAGGTCGCGTATTCATAACTTCCCATAATGGCAGGCTCGTGCACTTGTTTCTAGTTTCTGGACGTCTCCTCCAGTACCATGTCTCGCGCAATTCATTTCTCCGTCATAGGAGCAAGGAGATCAATCTAATGGATTCCTATGTTTGTTCAGGGTATCTGGCTGCCCTTACCTTGTGGCCAAGCGAGTACAACCCTGAAACTCCCAGTGTTGCTCGTCGTTACTTTGACGGGTTCGAAGCCGATGACCCAGAAGAGGATATGCTATTCGCTATCTGGTACCGCAAACGTAGGGACGGAGATGCGGACAGCGTGCCTTCCCTCTCAGCGAAGCACAAGGTTGTTGTCTTTAGGACAAGAAGTAGGGTTGAAAGGGATGCGTGGTGTTGGGCACTAGGGTGCGAAATCGAGAAGCTTGTTAGGGCAAACAAAGAGAGGGAGGCGAAACTGAGAGATGCGGGAGGGCTTGTGGAAATATCTGTTCTAGGAGACTGAAGATTTTTACATGACGGATATGATATTGCACTCTGCATCACGCAGTCGGAGGTCATGCTCCTCAGGAAAACCCTTTGATTAGGATCTTTGATCAGGGTAAACTATGTACAGATGCCAAGATTAGTCGCAGAGGTTAATTTACTCTATCACCTCTCCATCATCAGCGTCGCTATCATATTCGTCCCGCTGAGCTCTCCTTGCCGCAAGTTTGACCCGCTTTTCAAGACTACTGTCGGCAACCAGCATGGCCATAGTGAGCCTTTCACTGCAGCCTGCAGCAGGGCATGACTTCCCAGCAGGAGGGCATCTCGCCAGGTAATCCCGGATAGCATTTCCAGAGAAGGCGTGGCCACAAGTGGAGCTGCAAAAGTTAGGTGATAGGGAACAGTCCAGTATGAACGCACTTACGATTTCATTGGATTTTCTAGCATCGTCAAGGTGATGGGACATTTAAAGTCCTGTGTAACTCCTCCGATCTCTAGGTCGTCGTCGTCGTCGCTTTCATCTCCCTCCTCTAAAGACCTTTGTCAGAATTCGTGACACGCAAGATGAAAAAGCAACAACCCCGTGGTATAAAGTCATTGATGGGGGGTATGTTCACGCCAGGATTTTGGACTTCCTATTTAAAAGGGCGAGTTGAGGTCAAGGAGCCTTTAGTTAACGAACAACGTACAAAGATGCCTTGCTTGAACTGGACGTATTGATCGTTCGAGCCATACTTCTTTCGAGTAGTTCTATCGTTGAATTCGTTGATCCTCTTCTTTACCTCTTTATCGTAGAGGTCTATGGCACCCTCCTGCTCGAGGAGTCAATACTGCCATATGCTCCATTTGGGACTACTTACTACTGGCTCGCCACGCATAAGTTGCTGGTACATCCCGCTGAGAGACTTCTCATGTGATTGCATCTCGTAGTCGATGTCAATCAATTTTTTCATTATCTCATCGACCTCCGACAAAGCCTTTGAGCAGTTCAGGTGGTCAGAAAGCGTCCATAGTAGTCACTAGTGACTTGCCTCATTTGCGTGATCACCTTCCAAGACGTCTGCGAGGGAAGTAGCCACCTCTTTCGCGAGAGAGAATGAACCCTGATGGATCTGCTTCCGGATCATCTCCCAGTCCTGCGCAATGCCAGAGAGTTTTCCGCTTTCCTTCTTGTCTAGGGGCTGGTCATAAAAGTTCTCGATGTCAATGCGATCATCTTCGTCATCAACCACAACGCGAGGGGGATCGTTGTCAGACTCAGAGTCTCTGCGAGTTTTCTTTTGAGTTTTCTTTTCCTGCTTTACCCTGCGCCTAGGCTGTTCTTCCTCATCGTCTCCGCCTTCGACATCATCGTTGTTACCAGTCTGCTGAGATGGATTATCCTCCTCTATTCTGTCTTCAGAAGGTTCCCTGCGAGAACGTGTGCTCTTTCTCCTTGAAGAACTGGCCACCGGCATTTCTGGAGCTCTGATGGAACAATATGACGCGTGTCGCGACTCGCGAGTCTAATTGGGGGTTGAGGGCAGGCGTATACGCGGTGCAGTCCTGATTATGTCAGCGACCCAAAGCTTCTTCAGCCCGCAAACTGGTGTCGAAAACAAGTCGAAAATGCTGTCTGCACTGCGAGCCTGGAGTCGAATATCTCAGCCATGTAGGCTAGCTCAGCTTTCTGTGGCTCCTCTTGCTACAAGGTCTCTTCTCGAATCGCGTCTTTTCAGTTCATCACCTTCTTTGGCCATGACACTCAATCAGACGATGCGGCGGAAGCGTCCGCAGAAAGCCAAAGACCCCAAGTCACCGTTACTCGAGACCTGCCCTCAGAGAAAGGGTGTCTGCTCGCAGATTTTTATAATGAAACCCAAGAAACCCAACTCGGCGAAGCGGAAAGTCGCGCGTGTCAAGTTGACTACTGGGAAGACTGTCATGGCGTACATCCAGGGCGAGGGACATAACTTGCAGGAGCACAGTGTGGTGACAATCCGTGGTGGACGTGCTCAGGACTTGCCTGGTGTCCGGTGAGTCTCTCCTCCGGATACATATGATCGATGTGCACTTAAACTCTTATCCTAGTTATAAGGTCGTCCGTGGATCTTTAGACTTCGGAGGAGTAGTCAACCGTATGACTGCACGGAGTCGATACGGAGGTAAGCAACGGTGTTTGCTCAGGAGCTCGCTACTAACCGACGATCCAGCCAAAAAGCCCAAGAAATAATATACCTCACTAGTTATTTGGTTTCACTAGTTTGCCAACAGCAACCTAAACCTAGAATTCACAAATTGGCACAAGTCCTTACTCCAATCACTGAATCTAGAGCTCAGCAGCATCTGACTCTAATGAATGAGCATGGCGTTTATAAGTTGCTTCGCAAAACTAATCCATAAATTGTCTATAGCTCGTACGGTCGTACGCAACTTGGTAGATTCTAGAAGCAGCCTCACAGATTTCACTTGATAAAGTCAAAATTGAAGGCCTTCCAGTGACAATCACGCTCCTCGCCGGACGCCCGTGCAGTTTTCGTTGTTTGCCACTCTCGATGCCACGGAGCGAGCCATCGATCACCCGCCTCCTTGTATATGCAGGATATGCAAATCCAGAGAACTTGGACGTAGCCTGAGTCATAACCAAGCCGCGCTCTCAGCGCAATGAATCACGGCTTGGAGTATGACTGACAGGAAGTAATTTGAGTTCGGATGACTCGCGCGAGTGTGCTCATTCGAACCCATCTGAATATTGGCGTCAATTCTAGTCGCACGTATACACCATTGGGACACCGTCGATTTTTTTTTCGTCAGTGAGGTATCTAGTCTTGCTGAATGTCAGCACGACTGGGTGGCGCATCCATTCCTGCGAAGTCCTTTTGTTTCACATGTAGATTCCCTCAAACGTGTAGAACTTCTAGACAACCGTTAAGCTCTGCTTCTGTTTTCAGAAGCAAAAGCACAGTTTAACAACCGTCTACAACTCGACCACACATCTGGTAAGTGATAAATGTTGACCGTCCTCAGAGTTACCTGAGGCATGTGGTTCACACAGTGACACATGATATGATCACAAACTACTACGCGTCTAGTCTTGAAGTGAAGCCCCAACTCAGGTCTTCGATGTTGGCTAGTAAGTAGGAAGATACCAAGCTTCCCAGGAGTCTTGTCTCGAATATGGCATGTCTAGCAAAGCAAACTGCACTGATCGTCCCTTAGAGGCCAAAAAATGCGAAATGCAGCAGGAAACCCTACTTGGTATGTGATCTTTTTCGCGCTTTACTTGAACTGATCTCTGTGTTAGCGGCAGCGCGTGATAGCACTGATGTTACGCAACACCTTCTGATATCTTATTGCCAAAACTCACGGTGTGGCTCTGTACAAGCAGCGCAGTTGGCAGGTCCTCGCAATATTTATTTTTTGCTCGCTATCAATGTTTTTTATTCGGTTCGCATTCGAACCTCCCAAAAAATCGAACCTGACTGCTCCGAACCGTTCGCAAAGGGCCAGTTCGGGGTTCGTCAACTCTAATAGAACCGAGCCGCAGTAGCACTTCGTGACTAGCAATGAAATGAAACGGCAAGATATGTTGCGTGCTGACAGGATTACCAGACTGTCGAATTAATAATAATACTAATGCCAGCTGCCTTTGCCAGTACCATAATCATAGCCCCAACCGGTGGTCACGTGGAGATTCTCCATGTGTGTGCTTGAAGTACACATCCAGCTCGCGCCGTTTTACATATAAAGGACACGACTCGCAGATTGGATCGCCATTCTTTCTTCTCTGCGCTCATCCCCTTTTGCGCGTCCCTCAACGATTTTTGTCCATCCATGTACCTACCACCCTTTCTTAGCTATTTCCAGTGAGGCGGTCTAGATCTGCATTTTGGATCGAGTCACTTTCAAGGTTCGTTTTCTTTTGATCCCACCCATCTCCAGCCCCCTTCTCTCCTCTCACCTTCACTAGCCCATGGCTATTTGCTACTTTCCAATATTAGTTCGCATACACCTCCGGACGCTAACTAATATTGTTCTTTTTTTTTATCTATATCCTCTCAGACAACAAAAGCACCTCGCCTGCCTGGAACCCTACCAGCCTTCTCAGACTGCCCCCACCCGCCCCAACAACCCTGCCCCTGTCCCCGCCCTGCCCAATGGTCAATCCGGTTCTTGCATGCAGTTGAACTAGCGTCTTATCAATGCGTTAGCACCACCACCTCATTGTGAAACATCCCTCTATGGGCCCATCAATGGCCTTTTGGCGACCTACTTCCCTCTCGCCGATTACTTCATTACGGAGCTGCCGATGCGCCCGCCCACCCTGTACGGCGCGCAGGGACAGACAGAGGTGCAGCGGGATGATAAGATTCCAAATTTTGTCGTGTCGTCTTGCGGGAGCGATCTCCATAGCGATCTCCCCTTCTTGGTTCTTGAGGTCACCAGGGACTTCAAGGTCGATGAACTTCAGAGATCCAAATATTTTAATCAGATGGTCACGAAGCGTCGGTCGGCCCGCTTAGGAGGTCAGGGCAATCTTCCTAACTTTTGGCTAATGTACGCGCGCGGCGGCGGGGCAACAAGTTACGCGTGTGGATGCCAAAACCGATGCAGTCACGGTACTGCCATCTATGCCCGCCATATCTGACGACATGCTCAACTTGTTGCTCGATATCCGGGCTCATGTTTTGAAGTAAGTGAATCGCCAGTTCCAGATATATACATGTACTGACTAAGGTGGAAGAAGTAGGATGTAATTAGCAGTTCTTACTGCATCCAGCATCCGGGAACTCTTAAGTCCCTCGGTCATCCACTCCCTCTCCATTTTGACAGGCCGCGTCCCGAAGGCAGTGAGTTCATAATTGTCTGGAAAGGTTACCCATTATACGCCAGTGGCGCCGTTTTCCTGTAGCCAATTCTTGACCAGCAGATCTTCCCCATCTTCCGGCCATTCGTAAGTGTAACAAAATTGGGTAAAGAAGAAGACGCGAGGGCCGCGGCAACGGTCGAACGGCCAGGTGAGGCACGCATTCAACACGTCCGGCTTATTATCAGCTAGCTAGTTGTTGATCAGGAAGTGCAGGTGACTGTCTTTGAACTCGCTGTCATCGATACCAAGAGTCCTATTGACGACATGAGCCGCGGAAGGGGACATATGATATCCGCCGAAGTTAATTTCTGAGCATCATAACGTTAGAACTTAGAAACCGCAGATCACGCAGAACCGTTGCCCACTCAAGTCATCGAGTCTGCTAGCAGGAAGTCCGTTCATAAGTCCAAGATCATTGATTTCCTTCTGGGCTGCGTTAAGATGAAAGACGCGCAAGACAGGACGTGGACGAGCGTTTGAGATTAAGGGGGTAAACAAACAATAGGGCATGCGTGATGGATGGGTTAGCCCGCTTATCATGATGACTGACGATGACAGTCGGAGAGTATAGGGAGATCGTTAGGACGGTCGGAGAGTGTGCATAGGAGTCAGACGTGACGCGACAACTCTGTGGCTGTGTTTTCGCACCAGATTCATGACACACCTGCTACATACATATGGCAGACATACAAGTAAATCGCGTCATTAATGCTTGGGCAAGGGTATATAAAACCAGGTAGCGGGAATAATACTTTCACCCAACCTGTCAGCACCAGAATTTAGGAAACTGAAAGAAAGGAACAATAAGCCGAACTCACTACAAATACTTACTGCAAGTGCGGATCCTTCAGTGCGGCAGTTCGAGACTCTAATCCCAACTCCAGAGTGAGCTAGTGATGTTAACGGTGTTGATAATTCAATGAGAGACGACGCTGAGGAGTACGTATGTGATCGATCGATCGGCGACAAAGCCCAACTTCGGTTTGGAACGTCGCGGCAGTTGCCGCAGCAGTAGTGGCGCAACATTTTCGTACCCGAATTCTGTGGAAGACATAAACGATGGCAACAATTCTGCAAGCAGTTCGGCCTCTGCGAGCTGCTCGTTTGCTGCAGTCGGTGCGCTGGAACTCCAATGAGGTCCCACTCATCGACCCTTCGCGCATGATTCAAAAACCTGACTACCAACCCTCCACTCGCAAGTCAAGAGGTGCTGCCCTAAGGCCCCATCTTGGTGTTGAGGTAGACCCAAATCATGGTCTTTGGGCATTCTTCAGAAAGAAGGAAGTGGACGGGGAGATGAAGTATGAGAGTATTGAAGCAAGAGACACATTCCAAGATGATCCCGGTGAGTCGAATGTCTTCTTCGTGTATCTGTCGCAGGTTTCTGAGTTGCTGTCCGCAGGAAGGGCATGGAAAGCCGCGGAACTTCGGCGAAAGAGCTTCAAGGACTTGCATACGCTCTGGTATGTTCTCTTGCGAGAACGAAACCTCCTTGCTGCCCAGAAAGAGGAAGGAAGACGACTTGGTATCAGCAATCACGAGAGTCTTGCTGGCAGTAAGAAAAATCTTCAAGTAAGTACGCGGTTTTCACGCTTGGACTAAAGGCCTTGAATATTCTCGCAGTGTCGGAAATCTATGGCACGCATAAAATATGTGATTAACGAGCGGAGGTTGCTTTATGAGAAATACGCTGCAGAATTGGAAACCAAACGGCAGCTCCTGGCATCCAAGTCGACGCCCGTGACAGCTGACGTTCAGCCGTCTCAAGATAAAGAAAACGTTCCTCGTACGCGTGCTGAGAGGCTGAAGGCTCGGCGGGCCAGGAAGCCGAGTGCACCTATTACTGTATGACGCATGGAGGCAGTCGCGTCCAAGGCTTTTGTACCATACTCGTAGTTACACCTAATGTTGCTATCACCGCGTGCTACTATCTCTTGCAAGGTTTGGTATCTAATCTGGCTACTGAGAAGCTGTCCGTGATCCGTGTCGGCTTTGCTCCCAATCACTCATGGCTTGTGATATCTGGCAGTCTCTCACAGAGGGCTGTTCGTACATTTCCAGCTGCCTTTTACCACGACGGAGAAGGTGCTCTATAGCCGCGACGTCACGAGGCGATACAGAAGATGCTTGTGTATGGAAGTTGTGGCGCACGAAGAGGAGAAATTTTGGCTGGGTTAAGGCTGGTTTAGTACGGACCATGCGCAATGCACTGAAGAATTCGTCAAGAAGGTCTGCGTTCTGTTCTGACTGTCACGTACCGTCTATAGAGTGCTAGGACCTCCTTTTGAAGTCCCGACTTTCTTGCAGACATTGTTGAAGAGTAGCCTCTATAGTTTGGACGTCGGTGTTAACGGACAAGCATAAGTACAACTTCGGTAACTCAAATTTCTCAGTTTAGTTGCCGGATCATTTTACATTTTGTCATGAGCCATGACGGTGCCACCTTCACTTCGTCCTCGCCGTCTGCAGGCATTTAGCTTTTGTCGTCGGCTTCATACAGATTCAGTTTTTCGCTCTGGCGCTGGTATTTCGAATCCAGCCGAATACTGCAAAGACTTCGTACGGAAACATGACCATGAAGGTTATTTAACGTCCCAGCTATATCCTAAAAAATTTCAAGGTGGGTACTTCGCGCTTAGGGCATTCTATGTACGTGGTACGCTTTATTGACAGTAACTCCCTCTGACTCGCGTCTTAGATCGAGCTTGCCACGGTGCGAGAAGCGGTGTCCCAGACTACCTTAGGTCAGGCTCGCTTGATGTTCTGGAGAGATGCCATAAAAGACATTTATAATGTAGGTGGTGCTTCCTTGCATACCACAATCATTTGACTGTCGTTGTTAAAGGATAAGCCTCCGCGTCATCCCATTGCCCTTGCGATCCATGAAGCAACACGGCATAGCCATTTACCTCTATATCACTTTAACAGGATAATAGAAGCAAGAGTGAGCGTTATCCATAAATTTACATATGATGCTTACGGCCATCCGACTTTAAGGAACAAGAACTTCACAACCAGACACACCTTACTCTGGATTCCATGACCTCACATGCGGAGTCCACTTCATCGACTTTTCTCTATCTTCTGTTGGCGATGCTGAACCTCCCCTCCTCCACGCTTGCACATGCCGCTTCGCATCTTGGGGTCGCTCAATCATTGACGACGCTTCTACGAGCTTTACCTTTTCATGCTTCCAAAGGTGTTATGGTCATACCCGCGGAGATCACTGCCAAGCACGGTGTCAATCAGCAAGAAATTTTCAGCAAGGGGAAATTATCCCATGGACTGGAAGACGCGGTGTTTGAACTTGCAACTACTGCAAATGATCATTTGCTTACAGCACGAGACATGTTCAAGGAGTCCGGGGGCATGGTCCCACCAGAAGCCATGCCTGTGTTTTCGGCAGCTGTGCGTCGGATTTCTCGGACTGCCATCATTTCTGACGAAATTTTCTCAGATACCAGTAGTGTCCATTCTACGGACGTTAGAGGCCATCAATTTCAACGCCTTTGACCCCTCCTTGCAGATCCGAGATTGGAGATTACCGTGGCAAGTCTGGAGGAGTTACTATAAGAGGACTTTCTAAAACGACCCAGGCCACATGCCGGCATTGCATCTCAGCACAATGTAGCGCCTGTTAAAAGTGTAGAACGTTGTCATTTCACGCATCTTTTTGCTCTGGAACGCTTTGAGCTTCATGATGTTATACTTTGAGGAATATTGTGACCACCTAGGACGAAATATTTGAACGAAGATGCAGTGGTGGTTACGAATTTAGAAGTCCGATGAAGTGCGTTCACCGGCTGCACACCTCTTGACACCCAACCACATCATCGTAAACGGAGACAACCTCGCCAAGTCTCTAACCCTAGTCGTTAGCATCCTTGGACGGAGCCAAGCTGGTAACCAGTGCTCTTCCTGAGCATTTTGAGTTTCTGCCTATCGCAGTCAGAACCCTTCTACCGCACGCCATGCAACGCCTATGTGGTATGTTTTCTGATCATTTATTTTCCCACTTATAACCTGATATTCGGATAGATGAAGTCATCGAGTTAATCTTCTATGAGCTCGACGACCCAACCGCTCTAATACTAACGTCGAAACACTTTCACAATGTGTCTCAAGACCCATATGTCCGAGCGCACTACTTTCTCAACCGTTATGGTCGCTTGGATGCTATGTTTTGGGCTTTGGGGAGAGGGAAGATTATGACTGACAAAGTCATCGACGTTCGTCACCTATTTCTCTTGCTGTGTCCCAGCGCTTCGTGGAGTCCCACTGATTATATGCGCCTCCTTTGTCTAGATCCTAATCAGTAGTGGCGCATATGTATCCAGATATCTTGTCCAAGTCGCCATACACCATTATTTTAGGTCCGCAAACCATTTCATAAAGACCGCATGGGTTCGCAACATGTCGATTGCCGTTTTCGCTCATTTCATGAAGGTCGCTTGCGGGTTATTCGATGAAGTGCCGTTGGGGAAGAACGAGGATGATGGTTATTTCTTCCATGTGTTTTTGAAAGAGAGCAGGCTTCCGCCAGATATGAAGAGCACCAAGTGGGAGACGGTGCGGGATATATTTGGCAAGTATAAGGTGCGCGACGTCGGTTTCCTCAGTAGTGCGGTTTCTTATGATATGCTTTAGTTCATCCCGTTCAGCATGAAGGTTGGTTTCTGAAATTTCTTCATTGGTTTGGGTATGCTTACGGTGTCCTCCTGCAGGACCCTCTTATGGTTCAATTGCCGATCGCTCTCGCTATTGAGCCGAGACTGCTTCCCTATGCTGAAGCCAATGGATTCCATATGGACACCAAGGTAGTCTTCACTGCTACCGCGTTCACTACCAATACTTAAGAATTCGATAGTACCGCGATTTCGTCTTCCGTAAGATGTTTGAGAAGATGGCGCTTAATAACGGCGAACGCTCCGATGACATTCTCAGAAACGTGCGTGAGCTGCGACGTCTTGATAGTCGGTGAGAGCAAGCAGTTTTGTCACAACAGCCTTTGCATGCTCAGATCTGTCTTCGTATTTCGTGATGTGGTTTATCCCTTAGGATGTTCCTGAGTCGCACAGTAGCAGCTGAGATCTGCATGGAATCAAAGAGCAATGAGTCGGCTTACCGTGCACTCAAGACCCTCGACCGTACCAAGGAGTTACTATTCGATCTCTCGTACGTGCGCCACTTTTGAGTTCGACATTTATTTACCCCTCTTTGTTACTTAACCGACCCATAGCACCGTCGTCGCCGAGTTGATCAAGGTGAGTTCGAACCTACCGAGTGTTGACTTGACTTGAGCGCTGCTGTTAGCTATTTGCCAAGACACGCTCTATCACTTCCCCCTATACCATCAATGTCCTCAGACATCTTTACGCCGACTTCCCTAGTACAGACCCAACAGTCCGCATCGTCATGCTCCTGACAGCGTGTTTGCTGGATAACGTCCTGGTTCAGCCAAACCCCTCAGGCACATTGAAAGGCAAACTAGAACCTCTGGGTTTACTCCCGCTGACGAGAAAGGATATTGTGGACATCTTGACGAATCCATTCGTTGAGAAACATTCAGCCCTCGTTGACTTTGCGAAGGATGAAATGAATCTAGGGTCGAGCGAAATCAAAGACATCCTCCAAGAAGTTGCCGTGAAGTGCCTCAAGATTGGCAGTAAGGTGTGTGTTTGACCCAGTGGCAAGCTATTTTCTGACGACTTTGACAAAATAGGGGAAGACGCTCAAGAAACTCGTCGACTGTCATCCTTATCTTCATGCGGTATTGCAGGAAAATGCGGTCCGGCGATATGCGATTAATCTGGACGATCTTCCTCGGTATGACGACGAAGAGGCATGTGCTGCATATGAAGCCCCACTATGTAGAGACTTCAACACCAACTCGAAAGCCACACGGAATAACTCTGGGATGGCTAGCGTTAATTCGGCAGCCTCAAATGCTTCGGGGGTTCCTGCTGAAATTGGGGATGGAATTGCTATGGATGATCGTGAGATGTACGAGGATGAAAGTGGGACTGTTGAAGCCGAAACCGGGGATACGTCAGAATTGGTTAGTGCGTCGTTGCTTTCAACGTTGAACGTTTGAACTCATTTCCGCGCAGGGGATCATCGGTCAGGATACATTGTCCTCTATGATTCGACAGGACGAAATGGCTCCCACGCGATCTCGCAGGCGGTCTCTTTATTTCAGCTACTTTGGACCTGACACTACTGGAAAGCTCGGATACCCAATAGGTAATGATAGAACGCCCGTGCCATACAACAATGGAAGTTCATAATCCATCGCAGATTTCATTCAAGTCGGTCGATGGGTCAAAGAACGATATCCCGTCCGAAGTGCAATGGCTGCCACGTTCCTGACCCACGCTGTGATCAATAACAATACAACTGTTGGTGCTATGATCGCTCGAGAAATGATTTCTCTGACACCGCGACAACACAGCTCCTCCATGGATTTTTCACATGTAGTACCCCCTCGACTAACTATGTTTCAACATCACAACATGTACCAGTAACACTCAAGCATTTCAGGCTCCTTGCACGCCTTGGTAAAGCACCAGTAGGTTCTCGTTGATCGTAGGGTGTAAATTCTGCTAACTGTTCTTCAACCCTGCCAGAATTGGTGTCTATACCATGAGATTGAGAACGGCGCTGAGTTCTACTTTTCTGAAGACGACTATCTTTCGAAACAACCACCAGCCTCGGAACCGAAGAGGTATAGCAAGGTGAAAGTCAAGTCGAAGGAGGCCAGTCCCACCATCCCTCGTTTCTTCGGCCAATCTGGTCCTTCAAAGGTGCAAGTGTCTCCACGACCGAGTAAACGGAGACCGCGGCGCTCTGCGGCGGCTGTTATGTCTTACGTCATCCCAGATTCTGATGATGAGGCTATCGTTGAGGATGATGACGACAATGCCGTCGTCGTCCTGATGACAATGCAGGCTAAGAAGCGGAAGGTGGAGTCGAATCTTCAGCGGTGGATCAAGCATTTGTCAGTGCTACTGGCCGAGGAGCAGAAAAAGGTAACGTTCCGATTTATTGCGCTTCATTTCCAATGTCGACGTTGTTTCATCAGTACAAGGAAAAGCGAAAGCGCCTTGAGAAGAGTGCGCCGGCCGAGGGAAGACGTCGTGTTGCGAAGGTACCCAGTCATTCTTCTCTTGACCGTGGACTTGTCTAACAGACGTTTAAATTTAGAGCGAGTTTCATAAATCATTGATGGTCAATCTTCGCTCTCTACGGAAACTCGACCTAGATAAACGAAAGCAACTTTACGGTCCAGACGCGGCGGAAGACGATTATTTCACCGAAGATGATGGTGATGATGAGTATCGGCAACGGACAACGCGCGCTAACAAGAGGCGGCGTGTGACTTCGTAGCTATTAGTCTCGGAACTCTGCCCATTATGTTTATATCACTATATGTGTGCTCGTCGCACGTTACGCACATACTAATATCGCATCGCATCACACTACCAATTACCTTACATTCCTTCGGAAAGTCGTTTAATTGATGCTTAGATGACACGGAGCAATATGTTCAGATTCGATACCTGTAGCGTACAGAGCGATCGCCCAGCCTGATTCTGTCTTCCTCGGTTTCTTCCTTTGCTTCGCCCTTTGACAACAAACGATCTCGCCTCCTGTTTTCCCAACTCATCATGACCCATAAATATGTGGTCATCGCAATGGCGAACAGGAGATAACCAATGGCTATGAGATTGGGTTTGCGGTACAGGTGGCCGCTTAGCGTAGGTCTGTAGATTAGACAGCCTGCAATGGCTCCGATGTCTCCTACGCTGATTTGAAGGGCCACCGCAACTGCACGTTTAGCCTGACCAGAAACGTTCTCCCCAGGCCAACTGTGAAATGATGTTGGCTAGTGGAACACGACTGCAGTCACCTGGACAGACCTTAGAAGAAGCGAATTGCCCGTATATACTCCAGCTGTATCAAATTGAAAACATAGGAGTTACACATGAGCGACAAAGTTTTCTGTGACTCACCCGCTGCGAGGTGTACTCCGAAGTATTGAAGGCCAGCTGTTACGCGTGTAAGCACACATTTGATCATGACGTGGCCAAGGAAGCTTACGACGTGTGCAAGTAATGAGAAGGATGTATCCTTGATATTCATAAGAGACTTGAAGTGCGTGCCACGAACAACCTCACCAATGATGGATACAATTGCAGCTCCTATAATGAAGGGCGCTCTTACATTGCACTTGCTTGAGAACCATACCGTGATCCATATTGAAAAACTTGCGAGCACATTTGGGGGGACAGTCATCCTAATGGTGGGTGTTCATATCGACATCTGATCAGGGGGCTGAGGTCGAAGGGACTTACAGTTGTGCCTGCCATGTCTGAAACCCAAGTCCCGCGATGATAGTAGGCTAGAACGAAGAGTCAGGGACCATTCACAGTCTCTTCTTTTCAATGGCGAACATACCAGGAAAAGGCTGAGAGAGTATAGCACAAAAGAGAACCCATGGAAAAGGAATGCATACGCCCAGACCAAGTGATCGCTAAAAGCATCTCGGACAGACGACCATTTGAAGGCTTGATCAGTTCCTGCATCGGAGTCTGCTCGCAATCTATCTAGCAGGCGCGTTTTCTCTGCTTCGGATAGCTGCGAAGGTTAAGTTCTTGGGTGACAAAGGTGGAAGAAGGAAACGAACAAATTTGGCTTCATGAGACCAAGTGGGAACGATGAAATATGCGATGAGGGAAACGCCCGCGGTGAGGATTCCCTCAAGAATGAAGATCCTTTTCGATGTTGGTTTAACGAGGTGATATGTAGGAATGCGAACGTACCATTGCCAACCTCGTCTTCCGCCCACACCGTCCATCAATCCAATGCAATATGCAAATATCCCTTGAAAGATTTAATCGAACTGCAGTGACGTCAACAACATCTAACATACCTCCAAATGCCCCCGCCAATGCCGCACCACCGAAGAAGATTGCAACTCGCCAACTCCGCTCACGTCTATACATGTATTCAAAACCTGCTAATGCATAATGCTCATTGTGCCTCTTACCTCACGTAATATACTGAGAAGACGTATATTACACCTGGAAACAGGCCAGCTTCCGTGGCACCAAGTACTGACGGCGAGTAAGCAATCATCAGCAGTGCCCTTTATACACATAAGACAACATACAGAATCTGATTCCAAACAACCCGGCTTGGTTTTTGACAAGGCCTTGGCCAATAGAGACTATACCCCAGGCGAGAGTCAATGACGGCAGCCAAACTTGTGGATTGCATCTCTTCAGTCTGCAGACAATTACAAGTCAGGATTCCCTTCGCTAGGTCAGCATAAACGGGGATTGATATCACATTATCTAGGGGAAATGGCATCAGCTCAAGGGACGAACTAGATTTCGTGGCACATACATTGGCAGGAACTTCGAAAATAACGTAGCCAACAAAGTATATTGCCTAAAGCTGTGTTATAGCTGGCAGCAGATACGCCGAGATCCTATGATGTGGAACGGACATCACCGTCAGGCCTGAGCGTCGTATCACGAAAAGCGTAAATCATCGCACAGTTGTCATTCCATCAATTCTGTACGTTATCTGGATCGTCAGCGCAAAACTTGAGTATATATCAGCTTTGCTTACTTCGCATTCCCGATGTTTGACCTTTGGACATTATGAGCTCAATCACAATCATCAAACAGAATGGCACAAACCTATCCAGGAAGCTAAGGAGGTAAAGCAAAGTGAAAACAGGCAGAAGTCTACGGTCAACCTTGCGCAAAATTCTGTGATCCTCTGCGGAAACCTTGTCCTTCTCAACCACCGAGTATTTTTCGGATACAGACATGGTAACGTCCAGAGTCCCCAGACACAGGGTAACATCTTGCCCACCCCCACACGAACTTATATACTGTGGGGAGTATGCGCAACTGGGGTGCGCAATGGCGTAATGAGATCAGAGACAAAAATATCACGAATCTTTTCCACGAACTGCAACGAACTGCTCTTCGTTCAAGCCTCATCGGGCAGTAGAGTCCAGATTCCAGTCGTGGTTAGTACCTGAGCATATGATCTAGTAGACCAAATACAGTGATCGTGGAAGCAACCTTCCTTTTATGTCTCAAGCCTATTAGAACATGGTGCAAGTCGCGCAGTACTACTTTCAGTGTCACAAGTGGATCATTCAAACCAGTAATGGAGAGTCTCTTCTTTAACGTGGGTATACGATATCGACATGGTCTCCGAATCTAACAGAAATAAGCCTCTAGGTGAACAACGGCTTCCTGGAAGGAATCGTCCGAGGCTACAAGTCTGGTACCCTCACCCAAGCTCACTATGCCAGCTTGACTCAGTGCGAGACATTGGAAGGTCAGGAAGGGAAGAAACATAAGCTACTTCCTTGCTCACGCGTGCTCGTAGACTTCAAAACCCAGCTGTCCGCAACTGACTACGGAAACTTCCTCGCCAACGAACCATCTCCATTGTCCACCGCAACTATAGCGGACAAGGCAACGCAGACTCTCGTGGACCAATTTAACTTTCTCCGCAGCAATTCTGTTGAGCCTCTGAGCAAGTTCTTGGATTACATCACGTGCGTAATGATCAATTGTACGTTCACGCGCTCATAGATCGTAGGTATGGGTACATGATCAACAACGTTGTCCTACTTATAACGGGCACACTCCACGAGCGGGATACCCACGAACTTCTCGAACGATGTCATCCACTTGGCATATTCGACACCATGCCTGCATTATGTGTGGCTACCAACGTCGAAGAGCTTTATCAGAGCGTATTGGTAGAAACGCCTCTAGGTATTCATCTGACATAACCCCTACTCCAAATACTCAACACCATGATTAGCACCCTACTTCCGTGATTGCCTGTCTGCTGCTGATCTCGATGAAATGAACATCGAGCTCATCAGGAATACCGTCTACAAAGCGTACCTCGAGGACTTCTACAACTATGTCTCCACTCTTGGTTCAACGACAGCAGAGGTCATGCACAGCATCCTCGCCTTCGAAGCTGATAGACAAACAATCAACATCACCATCAACTCCTTTGAAACCGAGCTCTCCAAGGAGCAGCGTGCTAAGCTCTTCCCCGCCATTGGGCGATTGTTCCCCGCAGGTAACAACGCCCTCGCCAAAGCAGATGATATCGACCAAGTCCGCCAAGTGTGCGAGAATGTCGGTGAATATCGTTCATTCTTTGACAACTCAGCGTCAGCCCAAGACAGCGGTGACCTCGGGGACTTTGGAGTAGCTGCACGGCTGGAGAATCATTTTTTCCGCATGGAGGTGCACCTGAACAAGCTCTCTTTCCTGCAGCAGTTCCAGTACGGCGTCTTCTACAGTTATATGAAGCTGAAGGAACAGGAAATCCGGAACATCACATGGATAGCAGAGTGTATTGCGCAAGATGCAAGAGACAGGATACATAACTTCATACCGATATTCTGAGCTGCACTACCTATTTGTACACTTTTCACCTAATTTTCATTCCAAGTCATTCGAGTACGGTTTGAAAAGATCCCGAACGCGGCAACACGCATACGATTGCTGATCATTTAAGCGTATCCACTTCTTCCGGGAACAATTCCGAACGCAGGGCTCCCCTTTGCGAACATCTTCCGCACATCTTGAACAAGCTCCTCTGGCCGTTCAGTGGCAGCAAAATGGCCTCCTGTCTTATGATGGGACTCCAAAACGACTTTGTTCGACCTGCGCAGCCACCTACGCTCTCATGTTAGCTTCGTAGCCCCAAAGCTACTTGATAGAAACGCACGCTGCAGGTAGAATTACGAGCTCCTTGGGGAAATACGACGCTCCCATAGGAATAGTGGGGTAGGGGCCTAAATCCTCGAAACTGCCAGCCAACTCGAAGTAAATGCGAACGGAGGCAGCGGGCCCGGCACGAGAGAACCAGTACAATGAGATCCACGTTAGCACTATTTCAAAAGCAGGTAAGCGATTAACCGAAAAGTCACAATGCTGCTACCTTCGTCATCAGACCATTGGTAATTGTCGGTCCAACAGACCAGTTTTTCGTAAATCCAACCAAGCAGACCAACAGGGGTATCGGCAAGACTGTAACCGAGTGTCTGCGGCTGCGTGCTTTGCTCCTCAAAGTAGCCACGCCCTTTTGAGTGGAACAACGCGGTGCGCTCAATACCTGCTTTCTCCTCTGCGGACCAAGGGGTTAGCAGGAATGATAAGAAAGACAGGGGCGATTTCCAGCTCGGTGGTTCGGCACTAGTCAAGGATGAGTTGACGTGCGTACTAAGCAAAAAAACAACATATATACATTGGCATGTTGGTGTGCCACGCCTTGTGATACTTCCCACCATACACAGAGGCCATTTTCCGAGTGATCTAAAGCATGTAACTATGAGGACTTATGGATTTCAAGAATAGAACGTTACTCACGAGGCCACCCCAGTCACCTCCCTGGGTAACTGTGAGAGAATGAGCAAATCCATCGTAGCGTATAATGTCGGTGGCGACGTACCATACTCGTTGTACCCGAGAGCAAGCATGAGTTTGTGAGCCACCTAATAGGTACGGTCAACATTCAGAGAGCTTAGAACGTGTAATGAACGATAATCACCTCAGCATATTGGTCAAGAGCAAAACCTTGGGTATGAGGAGCCTCCGAAAAGCCAAAACCAGGCAAGCTAAGCGCAACAACATGGAAGCTAGGATGTTCAGGGGACGACGCTGTCAGAAGAGGCAAAATCTTCCTGACTTCCAAGAAACCTCCAGGCCCTAGCCGAGGTCAGAAACATGTCTGTCTGCGCGGATACGACATACATCCGTGACAAAACAACAGCGGAATAGCGTCAACAGCTTCGCTCTTCTTGTGAACGTAGTGAATGTTCAGCGTGCCAAAACCATCCACGTCAATATCGCGGGTAAACATTGGGAGCTCTTGATTTAATTCCTTTTCATGCTTGCGCCAGTCGTACTCGTTTCTCCACCTTTCCGTGAGTCGCTTAATATCCGCTAGAGGTGCTCCATACTTCCACCCGGCGTCTTCTAGTTCGTCTGGGAAAGTGGCGAGTTCGAGTTTAGCATGTAGGGTGGCGAGTTTCTCGTCGGGGACGTTGATTTGGAAGGGCGATTCAGAGGATGACATGGTAGTCAATGTGCAAGTGAGCTTGCTTTAGTAGGAGGTGCCGCATAAGGAGGTCGAGGATGCTTCCACCGGTCTGACCCGAAACTGCGGATCTAGGTAACCATCTGTTCTCGCCCAGTGCACTGGACCCTGACTGACGCCATTAGAATGGGGTTCAGAGGTGACGTTACCAAAGATGCTCCCATTCATCCAGGCCTTGATAATTCATCGCCACACGGATTTGGCTTCGCAGTAATGATTAGCCTAACTCGAGCATAGTTTACTTGCTGGTGTTCTCCCGTATTCAAGCTGACTTGTGTACAGGGTCTGCGATTCCGCGTCTTCCTTGGCTGTTTACGCATCAGCACGGCTGTCGTGGACGAGGAGGACTTCCCCAAATGAGCATCATTTGCAGGTGATACCGTCTGCTGTGTCCTAGAGAAAGCAAGCAGTCGGCGGTGTCCTGCGGGTGGCTGTGGTACTGTGGGGAACGCATGTAAGCCAATAGGTGAGCTCAAAGTATGCCGCTATGCGCCGGACTCCCCGACACAGTACTGGCGGCGCGGGAAGCGAAAACATAATTAGTACTAATCACCAAAAATGCTCCAGTCACAGTAATGCATGGCTGTATCTCAATGGCTAATGTCGAGTCAGACCATAGACGAATGGAGATGGACGTTGCTTCTTTATGTAAGTTCTTACGACCTTCTTGCGCTTCCCGCGTTCACGTGACAGACACCCTCGCGGGGGCACTCATTTCGTCGGAGGAACGGAAAATCCGGAACATCTCATGGATAACAGAGTATCCAGATTGCGCAAGATGTAAGAGACGGGATACACGATTTCATACCGATGTACTGAACTACATTATCCTATCATTCAAGCCGAGTCATTCAAGCACGAATTGAAAAATCCCAAACGCGACGACGACACTGTCCTGTCACATACGAATATTTGCTGATCATTTAAGTGTATCCACTTCTTCCGGGGACAATCGCGAATGCAGGGCTCTCCTTCGCAAACATCTTCCGCACATCTCGAACAAGCTCCTCCGGCTGTTCAATAGCAGCAAAATGACCCCCTGTCTTATGATGGGACTCGAAAACAACTTTGTTCAACCTGCGTAGCCACCTGCACTCTCACGTTAGCTTTATATTAGCAACGCTGATTGATAGAAACGCACGCTGCGGGAAGAACTATGAGTTCTTGCGGGAAATATGACACTCCCATAGGAATGGTGGGGCTAGGACCTAAATCCTCGCAATCGCCAGCCAACTCGAAGTAAATGCGAAGGGAAGCAGCGGGACCGGCACGAGAGAACCAGTATAATGAGATCCATGTAAGTACTATTTCAAAAGCAGGTGAGCAATATACCCAAAAAGTCACAACACTGCTACCTTCATCATCAGACCATTGGTAATTGTCGGTCCAAAGGACCAGTTTCTCGTAAATCCAAGCAATCAGACCAACAGGGGTATCGGCAAGACTGTAACCGAGTGTCTGCGGCTGCGTGCTTTGCTCAGCAAAGTAGCCGTATCCTTTGGAGCGGAACCACGATGTGCGTTCGATGCCTGCCTTCTCCTCTGCAGACCAAGGGGTTAGCAAGAACGACAGGAACGACAGGGGGGATTTCCAGCTGGGCGGTTCGGCGCTAGTCGAAGATGAGTTGATGTGTGTGCTGAATAATAAATGACACATACACCGGAAAGTTGGTGTGCCATGCCTTGTGATGCTTCACACCATACACAGAAGCCATTCTCCGAGTGATCTGATGGGTGTTGATTGTTGGATAAGTCATATCTACCTATGAAACGTCACTCACGATGGAGCCCCAATCGCCTCCCTGGGTGACTGTGAGAAAATGAGCAAATCCATCGTAGCGAATGATATCGATGGTGACGTACCATACTCGTTGTACCCGAGAGCGAGCATTAGTTTGTGGGATACCTAGGTACATCAGTCAACATTTAGAAAGCTTCGAGCGTGTAATGTACAATAATCACCTCGGAATATTGGTTAAGAGCAAAACCTTGAGTGTGAGGAGCCTCCGAAAAGCCAAAACCAGGCAAGCTAAGTGCGACAACATGGAAGCTAGGATGTTCAGGGGACGACGCAGTCAGGAGAGGCAAAATCTTCCCGACTTCCAAGAAACTTCCAGGCCCTAGCTGAGGTCAGAAACATGTCTGTCTGTGTGAATACGACATACATCCGTGACAAAACAACAGCGGAATGGCGTCAACGACTTCGCTCTTCTTGTGAACGTAGTGAATGTTCAGCGTGCCAAAACCATCCACGTCAATATCGCGGGTGAACATTGGGAGCTCTTGATTTAATTCCTTTTCATGCTTGCGCCAGTCGTACTCGTTTCTCCACCTTTCCGTGAGTCGCTTAATATCCGCCAGAGGTGGTCCATACTTCCACCCGGCGTCTTCTAGTTCGTCCGGGAAAGTGGCGAGTTCAAGTTTAGCATGTAGGGTGGTGAGTTTTTCTTCAGGGACGTTGATTTGAAAAGGAGATTCAGAGGACGACATGGTGGTCAAAGTGCAAGTGAGAGAGAGGGGCACGTCGTCTTCAATAGTTAGGAGGTGCTGCATAAGGAAGTTGGACCGGACCAATCCGAAATCGGTCTGCTCAGTCTCGAGCTCTACTACGACACGTTCATTTTTCCATAGAACTTCGTAGCCTAATCACTAGTATCCTTACGATCTTAAGCTTGTATATTTGCTTTCTTGCAACGCGGCGGGACGAACTTGAAATGCCCAAACTAAGTATTACCTTTTTGCAAGGTATGGGACTCATAGCCATCATATTTCGCCGCTTTGTCGCCTCCGAAGATGAACAGGGCCCAGTGTTAAGTAGCGCCTGTTCGGGCCTCAGAATATAACGAGCTAAGGTTACGCTCCATTGCTCCAACCAAAATCCATCTCAATTGTCCAGATGGCGGCTAACGTCGACAAATACGATAATTTTTTATCAACCCTCTGTGGACTATCGTCCAGCACATGGACTGAAGCTCAGGAATCTGTAAGTGTTTGTATATTTTGAGCGTCCAAGAAAGGCTCAAGTTCGTCATGCTAGGCCTTGCTCGAGCCCTACACCTACATCACCGCCAACCCGGGCAAAAAGGTCGCAGATAAGCTCGTCGAAGGCTTCAACCTCTGGCTTAACGTCCCAAAGGACAAGCTTGCGGTCATCACTCGTGTTGTTGGTCTTCTCCATAATGCCAGTCTCTTGTATGTCTCTGCACGTTGTCGGACCGATCTCAACCCAACCTTCATATCTTCAGGGTAGACGACATTGAAGACGACTCTCAGCTGAGACGTGGGATTCCAGGTTTGTCTGCTGTGAGCGATACGCCTGGAATGGGTTTTGATATTATCTATTCCAGTTGCGCATAAAATATATGGTGTTCCTCAGACCATCAATACTGCCAATTACGTCTACTTCCTAGCATATCAGCAGCTGTCCGCTTTGAGGCCTACAGTTCGGCGTCGCGCTTGCACGTCAAGTGCATGTCCAAACACTAGGGTCGGGGATGACAGTCCCGCCGCCGAGACGAAACATATCATTCCCGATCATGACCTGGACCTTGTAGTGAATGGTATGTCATTTGTCGTCATTGTTACACAGACAGTCCTAACGTAAAAACGTGGATAGCTGAGCTCATGTCGCTCCACCGTGGGCAGGGCCTGGACATTCTCTGGCGTGATACCCTCCGCTGTCCCACAGAAGATGAGTATGTGGGGATGGTGAAAGATAGTAGGTTGTCATCATTATCTAGAAACCGTTCTGAACTTTCCCAGAAACTGGTGGTCTTCTGAGGATTGCCGTCAAACTAATGATGGCATGCGCTACGACCAACACGAACGTGTAAGTCTCATACGTGAAGTCCCTAAAATTTCCCCAGCTGGATGACTTCTGTCCTAGCGACTACGTCCCTCTGACTGATCTCGTTGGGATTTATTACCAGATACGTGATGACTACATGAATCTTCAGAGCAATCAGGTTAGTCTCTGATCTGATTTCTTTGAGACGTGATGAGATGACCTTAATCTGCTATTCAGTACACGGACAACAAGGGCTTTGCAGAAGATTTATCCGAAGGAAAATTCTCCTTCCCCATTGTTCATGGCATCCTTGAACAGCCCGAAAACAGACAGATCATGAGTGGGTTTATAAATTGATGTTGCTGGATCCATCTTATTCGATTTCATTGCCAGATGTCCTGCAAAAGCGCCCCAAGACTCCTACGCTCAAACACTACACCATAAACTACCTCAGAGACACTACGAAGTCATTTGATTACACCCTGGCGGTGCTCAGAAAGTTAGAGCGACAGGCTAGGGGAGAAGTCGAGAGACTTGGTGGAAACCCAATGTTATCAGCCATTTTGGACAAGCTTCATGTTGATGCATGAAATGCTATGCCCTTGTTCTGTACTGTATCGTTATGGCTAAGTCGATACTCGCGCATAGATGGTATGTGCTTGCTACTGTCGTACTATGGTGTGGATCTGAAGACTCAGTGGCCTCGAATGCCCTTCCGTTCTAAAATGCATAGGAACGGGCCGCGGGGGATGACGGATGGCCAGGCATTGCCATCGTTTTGCCGTGATAAAATAAGCAGCTATAAGCAAAATAATTCGCCGTCCACAGTCGGGCGCCACATGGATGTAAGTATGTGTGTATCACATCGGATGGTTTCATTTACACTGGCTAAATTAATCTTCACAGTCTCTGCTCACGCGAGTACCGTGTGGCTGTTCTAACTATAACCTTCCAGCGTCCGATAGCACTGGCAACAATGTTGCTTCTCTCAGTCTGGAAAGATCGCACACCTCGTTCAATTGATACTTGGAAATTTGAACTCCTTTGTTCGGGAGCAACTTGCACGTGACAGAATGAGGATAAGACGACTGGGCGGACAACTCATAAGGGAGTATGTACACACTCGTGCGTGGTGAGTGCCATGTCAGATGAGGAATGGATCCAAGAATAACCGGCACTTTAGCGCCTACAAAATTGATGCAACAACGTGGTCTCCCGTAGGCAGACCCGGATGTACTTAGGAAGAAAGGTATTCCTTCTGTCTTATTAAGGTGACGACGAAACCCAGTGAGATGAAGCGATGACCCTTCTCTGCAGCTCGGGTGATCAACGATCTTCGTCAGCAGACAGACATTACAAAGATTGTCATGCCGGGGAGGGCACCGTGACGGAGCGCGTGTCACGAAGGCGACGGGGATGGCCTTTGGTAGGTCCGCTACAAAAACTGCTCGAACGATCGACCAATTAGACTGAACGAGTTGACACACTTAATTAAGCAAGTTCCCTTAGCTGGTGCGTTTGCAGAGAACTTGCAGACGGGATCCCTTCTCTTGGCACTAGCCGTGGAGTCGTCATACCCGTTTATATATAGTACGCCATTACTCAGAAGCTGGAACGGTGTAGTGGCTTAGTGTCGCTGCCTCAGGGCTTCGCTGACTACTCGAAGTACTTAAACTGGGTCATGGGGCCCCAGGTACCGGGTGCGTATGCCCCATCTCACCTTCTTCACCTCTGTTATCCATGTCCACACCTCTCCCCAGCGATAAAACTGCAACTCAGGCATTCAAAAGCGCCTTGCAGCCCATCAAAAGCACTGGAGATCCCGGAGACGCAAACCACCTAGATGCGCAAGATTTTCCAGAGGGTGGCTTTACAGCTTGGGGTACGGCGCTAGGAGCGTAAGTTCTTGCGGCTACCTGTTGCTTCACATTTAATCATCGGCCTTCAAGATTCTTGATCCAGTTCTGTGGCTTTGGGTGAAAATGACTCAACATTGGTGGACCCAGATTGCTAACCACATTCCAGATACACCAGCGCTTATGGCGTCTATGAGGGCAAGATTCAGTGGATTGTGTTACAGAAAGAGCTGATAATCACAATATACAGACTTCTATACTCAAACTTACTTGACCAATTCCACCCCATCTGCAATCGCGTCAGTGAGCTCCAGACTCGGGACCGTTTCTTTGCTGGCAGTGTTTCTGACCTCTATGGTGGTATAGCTGGATAGGAAGTGTCAACGCATTCTTGATATTGTCAGTTGGTCTCATATCGGGAAGGATGCTTGACCGAGGTGCATTGTATGTGTGCAAGAAGTCGGCATAAAGACGTCCCTGAACATATATTCAGCTATCATGTGATGAAAATCGGCTGTCTCCTCCAATGTTTCTTCCTTTTTATGCTGTCCCTAGCGAAGCCAAATGGATACTATCAAGCAAGTCTCGTTTCTGTCACTGTACGACTCAATTTGACAACATTGTTAGATCTTCCTTTCTCAAGGTATCGGTTCCGGGTTTGCAATAGGCCTTACGAATGTTCCTTCCCTCGCTGTGGTATCTCATCACTTCCAGCGACGCAGAGCTTTCATGATGGCATTTGTTGTTGCAGGGGCGTCAATGGGTGCAATATTGCATCCTATCATGCTCAACAACCTTATCAACGGAAGACTTGGCTTTGCAAATGGTGTCCGTGCAAGCGCGGGCTTGATTAGTGGTCTGCTGTTCATAGCATATCTTCTGATGCGCACAAGGCTTCCACCGCAACCGAAGGCCGTTAGCTACACTCGTGTTCTGCAAAACTCGCTGAGAGATCCTGCTTATGTATGTGCATGTCTGGGGTGAGTGTGTCAATACTTGATGACACGAGCCCTTCAAGTTTCTTCAACTCCTAGAATGGCTGCTTTCGAAGTCGGATTTTTTTCCGAATCCTTTTTCCTTCAATTAGACTCCAGTTTGCACGGTCTTGGTCAAACATTTTCGTTTTACTCAGTGCGTGTCCGAGAGACTAGTTACTTAACAAGGAATTGCTTATCCCCTCCAACAGCTTACAATCCTTAGTGCTGGCTCGTTCATCGGAAGACTTACTGCAGGTATTATCTCTGCCTATGTGGGCATCCCAAATACAATCATCGGCTACTCCTCAATATCCTCCATTGTACTATTTACGATGATCGGTTTGCGCTCGGTGGCCAGTGTGGCACTGATAGGTATTAGCTATGGTTATTTTGCTGGAGGCTGTACGTAGGACTCTTAACGCTCCTCCGATACTTACCAAGTGTCAACTCAGGCATAGCAATGATGGCGCCATTGATATCATATCTGACTCCTGAAATCTCAGATATTGGGTAATTACTTGACGAATGCCTTTGATTCAATCTGACAAGCTACTCAAGCGTTCGAATGGGAATAGCATTCGCAATATCTGGTAAGTCCGGAGGTCTAGATCCGGTGACGTCCTAACATGCGTTCACAGGCATTGGATCTCTCGTAGGCATGTATGCCATTGGCTTTTCTCCACTGTCACTTATTTTCAGCTTAGGTGCTCCGATTTGCGGGGCTGTCCTGACCTCGCATTATATCTGGTGGAAGCCTGCTGTCTTTGCTGGGGTGAATTGATTATGCATGCTGCCCTTTTTTTTGGCTGACAAGTTGTACCTAGAGCATCGCGACTGGCGGGAGTATCATGTTCGCATCCATGCAATTAATACTGAAGAGCCGTCAAAAGACTGCAAGCGTCTGCTCCAAGGAAGCTGGCGTTTGATCCGTAAGTAAACATCAAGAAGGTCATGCTCGTTACAAATGTCCACTATCGACGTTTGTGTATGATACACATGCTACACATCTACTTGAACCTAGAATCTAATTAAGATCGACATCTATCGTATGGGTAACTGGACCATTGTGTTCCATCCCTGTGGAGCTTGCAGTACTCTGGGATTGGGCAACGTCTTCTGTCCTTTCTACGAATCCGGAGTCCTCAGTACTTCCCTCCCTTTTCCTTGCCTTCCTCTCATCCATCCAAGGTCCTGCGCCGCTAAGGTCGCAGCCTCCTTCACCCTTGCAAGTGCAAGTCCCTCCCAAGATTACTGGCAAGTTCTCGGCATCTATGACTTCGAGTAGAACCTCTCTATAATTCGAACCGAGGATGTCAACCTTCTCCACAGTCTCTTTGGCCAACCAGGGCTTCATTATTCCCCAGATAAAGGTAAATGAGGATGGTGCGTTGATTATCAGAAGTTGACCCATTCTAAGATCATAAATAAATCAATGCGGCACTAACGACGCGTATAGGACGTACGTTTCGGGAAAATAATCTTGTGAGATCTGGAATGACGCTTGCGCCAGTGATTTCACTTGCCAAAACTGCGAGAGCCTGGGCTGACGTCAGCTCATTGGCCAATGGCAGCCGGAAAGCATCAATGACGAACCCAAAACCTTTGAGGTCCACAATCACAATCCCTTGGTGTATATTCTTCCCTGCAGCACGCGATGCAGCTGGAAGCACTTCACGGGTAAGGGAATCTGCGTTTACAACGATAGCCTCCCAGTGCTTCTGCGGTGTGATATGCTTGTACAACTCCGGAAGGTTCAGCCCACCAAAGAATTGGATGTTCACCGGTCGGCCTTTCTGGAGGCAGCTGATCTTTAATCACCGTAGGTCTAGTACGGCATCAAGCACACCTTGTCTGTCTGAGATGGCCGTCGCGATCACTATCATTAGGGGTTCTCAGCAAAGGCCTTTGTGGGGAACTTGCCTTGTGGAAATACATGGACCAGGACTTGAATACTTCTTCCCGCTCAGGGTACTGTATGATATGAGGAAGTTTCACTGTATACTACGATCGTGAAGATGGACATACATCGTAGGGATCTATCCGGCGATATAACGCATCTATCCCGTCGCCTCCAACGGTTTTCCGCCAGTGCTGACAATTCTGCAACATTTTCTTTGAATCATTCAGACTGAACTTGCGTGCGCGAAGAAACCGACTGTAATGCGTACGATTACCAGTGAATGGTGTTAGTTCAAGTGGTGCCATACATCCTCGAGAGCGGGAAATAGAATTTCGAAAGGGCTTACAGTAGGGTTGCGTCATCCGTCCCAACTGAATCTCCTTCGTGAAGGATCTCCTCATCGAACACTTGTTTGCGGAATACTTCCAGCGTCTCCTTCTCTTGTGGAGTGAGCGATGCCACTGTCATTATAGGACCAGAGTATGCCAAGAACGAGGTAGAGACAAGTGCTAGAGAAGTTCGTTCCCGTCGTCCTCAAGTCGTCACTGACACAGCAACCGAATCCAGAGTCTCAGGCTGTTGATGAAACTCACGATGGGGCTTGGTTCAATCTGAACTTCGTGCATGCATGGTGGATTCTCACGTGGGCAATGTACATATGTATCGTTCTGCACCCGCGACTTCCGCGCCATGAAGTCCGACTCCGCAGATGCGGCTGGCACTCCAGGTCGATTCCCCTAGAGACCCACGAATTGGACGTTCCATGGCCGTGTAACGGATTCTTAGCGCTCAGCGCTCAACAGGTAAGTTACGTACATACTATGTATAGCATCCTCACGTCCTCCTGCAACCAGACGAGCGCCCACTTGTCCTTTAGCTTTAACCTCCATCCAGCAAGCTTTTCATCGCATCGAACCTGATTGAACCATTTCCCACTCCATCTCAAGTAGCTCTTGCGCTTCGAAATAATATTGTCAATGAGTCAAGATCAGTGTCAGTATTTCTATATTTCATCCATTCTCTCGCTTTCTGACCTCATTCACAGTTCCTAGTGATCCTCTATCATCCGAAGGAACTTTGCAGAGGCTGTTCCAGGTCGCTATCAAGGGTGCTGAGTATGACTCCCGTGAACGACAGCCCCATCCGAAATGTTTGGACGGGACCCGAGTGGTCCTTCTCAACTATATCCACAGATTATTAGACGACCGAGAAAAGAGTCGACTCATTTGGCTGCATGGCACGGCGGGCGTCGGGAAGTCTGCTGTTGCGTTCACAGTAGCTGAAAGGATGAGAGGTCTGAAAATGACAGAGGAGACGACAGTAGAAAAGCGACTTGCGGGGACATTCTTTTTCTCGCGCAAGAACACGAAACGCTGCACGACTGGTTATTTCTTTGCGACACTTGCCTGCCAACTTGCCACCAATTTTCCCAGTGTCCGGAAGGACGTGAATAGAGTTATCCGCGAAAATCCCGCCCTTTTAGACCCCGACAAGTCTCTTCGCGACCAAATGGAGGCGCTCTTTCTCCAACCTCTCCGGAAGCTTCGATTCAGACTACGCGAATGTCCGCCTCTAGTGTTTGTTGTTGATGCCCTTGATGAATGCACATCCGAAACCGAGCTGGCTGATCTCATCTCCCTGCTTGGCCACGCTCTTCGTGAACCTGATCTACCCGTGACTCACATTCTGCTCACGAGTCGCTCGGAAGAGCATATCCGTGAAGCCATCGAGGAAGAAGACGTGCGCGCGCTGGTGTGGGAGATACCGGTGAAAACTTCTGGGGAGGGTGGGGCTACCATAATCTCCTTAGACGGTGTAGATGTTGACAATGACATCTGCATTTTCCTGGAGCATTCCTTCGCAAAGCTACGACGTCGTTATTCCAATTTCCCGCAGCCAAGGAAGGGTGAACTTATGCGGCTGGCAAGCCGAGCGGGCAGACGTTTCATCGTGGCGTCTACGATGATGAAGTTCATCGATGATGGATATAATGATCCTCGCGATCGTCTTCAGCTCATGCTCGAGCTAACGAGTGAACTGCTACCAGGAACAGAGGTGTACAAGCTATACGACCGTATCCTTGCCACGTGTACCGATCCCACACGAGCATACCTGCACTTGTCTGTTGTCGCTGCACTTGCGGACCCTCTGCCGATGTCAGAAATCTCGAAGCTCCTTGGCCCTGGCGAAGGCAGGGACGTCGAGAAGGCGTTGGTGCAGCTACGCTCTGTCATGGATATCCCTTCCGATAACAGCCTCCCTGTGAATATCTATCACTCGTCTGTTCGTGACTATATTTCCAATCCCTCAAACTGTAGCCTCCCTCAAGCACCATACATTATACGACCCCACTCTCTACTCGCTCATTCCTCTCTTCGCTTGATGATGCACGATATTCCAGAAAGCACGGCTCTCCTGGATGCACTCTCAAATTTGAGGAGACAGAGCAAATTTATGCTACCCCACGACCCCCAGTTCTTAAGACACTCATTAGCTTTCATCATCCAGCCACCGGAGCCACTGCAAGTTCTTATTTGTCTGCTATGGCTTCGGGGAGATCGTGATTCAGATTTACACTTCTGGCTAGAGACCCTTGACGGGCGTGCCTGGCTGGAGACCCAAAGTGGGGGGGACTGGCTGCAGTTCTCGGGCCGGAGAGACTGGCTGGTGACCCGGAGAGGGCAAGAGTGGATAGAGACCCGGAGAGGGCAAGAGTGGATGGAGACCCTGGGCGGGCGAGAGCTGCTAGAGACCGAGAGTGGGCACACGTGGCTAGAGACCGAGAGCGGGCAAGAGTGGTTGAAGGGCAAGAATGAGCCAAAGTGGCTGCAGACCCTGACTAGGAAGGACTGGCTACTGACAGAGAGTGGGAGGAACTGCCCGCAGACCCTGGGTAGGCAGGACTGGCTGCTGACAGAGAGTGGGAGGAACTTGCTGACAGAGAGTGGGATGAACTGGCTGCAGACAGAGAGTGGGAGGGACTGGCTGCAGACAGAGAGTGGGAGGGACTGGCTGCTGACCCTGGCCGGGCAGGACTGGCTGCTGACTGAGAGTGGGAGGAACTGGCTGCAGAGCTTGGCCGGGCAGGACTGGCTGCTGACTGAGAGTGGGAGGAACTGGCTGCAGAGCTTGGCCGGGCAGGACTGGCTGCAGAGCTTGGCCGGGCAGGACTGGCTGCTGACAGAGAGTGGGAGGAACTGGCTGCAGACCCTGGCCGGGCAGGACTGGCTGCTGACAGAGAGTGGGAGGAACTGGCTGCAGAGCTTGGCCAGGTGGGACTGGCTGCTGACAGAGAGCGGGAGGAATTGGCTGCTGACAGAGAGCGGGAGGAACTGGCTGCAGACCCCGGCTGCGTGGGACTGGCTGCAGACCCTGACTGGGCAGGTCTGGCTACTGACAGAGAATGGGAGGAACTGGCTGCAGACCTTGGCCAGGCAGGACTGGCTGCTGACAGGGAGTGGAAGGAACTGGCTGCAGAGCTTGGCCGGGCAGGACTGGCTGCTGACAGAGAGCGGGAGGAACTGGCTGCAGACAGAGAGTGGGAGGAACTGGCTGCAGACCCCGGCTGCGTGGGACTGGCTGCTGACAGAGAGCGGGAGGAACTGGCTGCAGACCCCGGCTGTGTGGGACTGGCTGCAGACCCTGGCTGGGCAGGACTGGCTGCTGAAAGAGAGCATGAGGAACTGGCAGCAGACCCGGGCTGCGCACGGGAGGAACTGGCTGCAGACCCCGGCCGGGTGGGACTGGCTGCAGACCTTGGGCGGACAAGACTGGCTGCAGACCCAAGCCGGGCAAAACTGGCTGCAGAGACCGAGCGGACGAAGCTGGCTGCAGACCCAGAGCGGGCAAGACTGGCTACAGACACCCCACGGCCAAGCATGGCAGTCGACTCCTACGGTGCATGTGTCTGTCTGGATGACAATGGAAGAATTCTCGAGCACGATGGAAACAATCAACGAGTATATAATCCTCCCAGAATTGCCATCAGTGCCACTGGCTCTGCAAGCAATTCAGCAGTTCAGGAGCTTGCCAGATTTCTTGATATTTCCAGCATTTGTGGCATTAAGGCAGCAGGACCAGTCTACATCTGCATCACCACAATGTTGTTTTACGCCAGACATGGAGATCATCCATGCGATTAAGGCCTTTGCAAGTTTCGCGGATGAAGCAGGAGAACGAAGTCGAACAGCTTCTAATGCTCTTAAGTATGCATGTCAATATTGGGCCTTCCATCTCTCGCGCGCTCCGGATTTATGGGACGACAAGCTCAATCGAATGTTTAAATCTTTCTGGAACCGTCATCTCCTCTCCTGGCTCGAAAGGCAGTGGTGTTTGAAGGGTCTTCGGTCTTGCCTCGCTATTTTATCCGAAGGGGAGAAACTTGCAAAGGTGTGTATGCTTCTCGTGACTTTCATCCCTCCAAACCTAACATGTGCATGTAGGAACATGTTGTTCAAGTTCCAGGATCATCTCAGTGACGAATCTGAAGTTAGATGTCGTGATATCTTGTTATGGCACGTTGCTGCCATCTCCCCCACCTGTTTACAGCGCAATTGTCAAGTAACCAGCAGACCTACGCTTCCAGGACATTGGAAAAGTGACATAAAACACGCACTACATTGTCATCTCCGTGAGGCGCGCGCACTCCACACGAACAGGTTCTAGACTCGTTGCTTTGCTCGCATAGCTTTCCAGATTGACTCGATGCAGATCATATGAGCCACCTTTGCTGCCTCAGCAGACACTGCCAGAATGATACGGTCGCCGCTCAAAGATGGCGCTTATAGCAAAATTACTTCACAGGAGACGACATGTCTAGAACAGTTATTCATATCCCAAATCACAGATATGTTGCTACACGTATTACAAGGAATTACTTATGGAGCCGCAAGAGCCCACCTGTGCGTATATGGATCTCGCGAAACCCGGGAGTACGGTTATCCAAAACTCGGAAGGATGGAATGCAATGATGCGGCACAATGGTACGTTGACGTTCGTCACTATTGCTGTATGTCCGTAGTTAGTCCCCTCGAGGGATATCCGAAAACCAGCGATGAGCTTTTAAACTGCCTGATGAGGTCTCTGATGGCTCTGCACCGAGCCAATAAGTTTTCAAGCAACGGCACAAACGTGCACGGTGAAAGACTGGAATTAACTGTGGCTACCTGGAATAACCACGATGGCATTCCACCCAAACAAATTGAGGCTCTACTCTAACCGGTAGTATTCACGAGGGTAAGACGACGGTCAATCACCATATCCATGTAGAGTACTCGGATCTGTACTCATGCGTCGTTCCAGATAGTACCTCGAGCAAGGATGGAGGTCTTTCATTGCCGAAAAACTGTAAGCCACAGATGTTTGGCACTAACACAATCGTCGCGTTTCTGTAATTTATATTTACCCATATTCAGCGTCACCACGAAGGGCCACGAAGCTTGCGACGGGGCTGGCCAGCGGTAGGTCCGCTGGAAAAACTGCAATGATCGACCAGTTCTGAATGAGTTGGTGTACCATACGTAATAGCGGTATGTGAAAGTAACCTAGTGCCACCTCAACGGAGTTGGTACTTACGGTGACTCGCAGTTGAACATGATATCAGCGCTGGCTCCCTATGAGACTTTTAAACGCGATTCGCTTCAAAGATAAGTACACGAGGCTCTGTGTCCCGTCAGCGATCCCAGACTGCACATTCTTTGATATCTTCGCTGATTGTTACCTATAGCACACATAGGATATGGCATTGCTGGGAGCATGTCAAATTGGAGACCTGCTGGTGGTTGTGCTGGCGTTGCAAAATCAAATGTCGTTTAGGAAGAATTTCCATTTTTCTCGCGCGCTGCTAGGATGATTTTCGCAGTGACAGCTGTAAGCAAGTTCAATCGGCGGAGTTGCAGTGCGTTTGCGAGAAACTCGCAGACTGGATACGCATCTCCTGGCACTATGTAGCGCCCGTTTAAGTATAGTACGCCGTAACTCGGAAGTAACAACGATGATAATTTTGCTGCATGAAGAGTCAAGACTTCACTGGTTATTCGACCACTTAAAGTCCATCATGGGGCCACTTGTATCTGCAAATGCCCCATTCTTCGTTTTGCATGTCCACATCCACACCTCCCCCCAGTGATGAAACTGCAACGCAGGTTTCCGAAAGCGCCTTGCCACCTGTCAAAAGCACCGGAAACCTCGGGGATGCCAACCACTCAGACGCGCAAGATTTTCCCGAGGGTGGTTTTGGAGCCTGGGGCACAGCGCTAGGGGCGTAAGTGTTTTTGGCTACCTGTTGCTGCATACATCATCAACCACCTTCAAGTTTCTTGATCCAATTCTGCGGCTTTGGGTAAAGTTGACTCGGCATTTGTGGGACAAGATCACCACTACTAACCATGATCAAGATATACCAGCGCTTTTGGCGTCTTTCAGGGCAAGATTCAGTGGGCTGTCTTACAGAACGAACTGATCATTACAATATACAGACTTTTATACTCGAACTTACTTGACCAATTCCACACCATCTGAAATTGCGTCAGTGAGCTCCAGAATCGAGCCGTTTTTTTGTTGGCAGTGTTTCTAAACTCTGTGGCGGTATAGCTGGATAGGAAGTGTCAATGCGTTCTTGATATTGTCAGCTGGTCTCGTATCAGGAAGGTTGCTTGACCGGGGTGCATTGTACGTGTGCAAGAAGTACGCGTAAAGACGTCCCTGATCATACATTCAGCTATCCTTTGATGAAAATCGGCTGTCTTCTCCAGTGCTTCTTCCTCTTTATGCTGTCCCTAGCGAAGCCAAATGGATATTATCAAGTAAGTAATCTGCCTTTTTCACTGCGGGACTCGATTGACAGCATCGCTAGATCTTCCTTTCTCAAGGTATCGGTTCTGGGGTTGCAATAGGCATTACGAATGTTCCCTCCATCGCTGTGGTATCTCATCACTTCCAACGACGCAGAGCTTTTACGATGGGACTCGTCGTTGCGGGGGCGTCGTTGGGCTCAATATTGCACCCTATCATGCTTAACCACCTTATCAACGAAAGGCTTGGTTTTGCAAGTGGGGTCCGTGCAAGTGCGGGCTTGATTAGCGGTCTGCTTTTCATAGCTTGTCTCCTGATGCGAACAAGGCTTCCACCGCAACTACAGGCCGTTAGCTACACTCATGTTCTGCAAAACTCATTGAGGGACCCTGCATATGTCTGTGCGTGTCTAGGGTGAGTGAGCCGATACTTGATCACATGAGCCCTCAAGCTGCTTCCGCCGCCTAGGATGGCCGGTTTAGAAGTCGGATTTTTTTTCGAAGCTTTTTATCTCCAATTAGACTCCAGATTGCACGGTCTAAGCCAAAGATTTTCGTTTTATTCAGTGCGTGTCCAAGAGACTGGTTAACAAGGAATTTCTTATCAGCTTTCACAGCTCACAATCCTTCACACCGGTTCTTTCGTCGGCAGACTTACTGCAGGTGTTGTCTCTGCCTACGTGGGCGTCCCAAATACAGTCATCGGCTCCTCATTAATATCCTCCGCCATAATATTTGCAACGATTGGGTTACGCTCAATGGCGAGTGTGACATTGATAGGTGTTAGCTATGGTTATTTTGCTGGAGTCTGTGCGTGTAGCTTATCTCGCTTCTCGGATGCTAACTAAATGTCAACTGCAGACGTAGGAATGATGGCCCCAGTGGTATCGTATCTGACTCCTGAAGTCTCAGATATTGGGTAATTACTTGACCTATGCGTCTAATCAACTCTGACAATCTCCTCGAGCGTTCGCATTGGAATATCGTTTGCAGTAGCTGGTAAGTCCGTGTTTCTGGATTCAGCGACGTCCTCATGTTTGTTCGCAGCCATTGGATCGCTCGTAGGCACGTGTGCCATTTGCTTTTCTCGACCATCGCTCACGTTTAGACTAGGTGCACCAATTTGCGGGGCTTTCCTGACCTCGCATTATATCTGGTGGAGGGCTGCTGTCTTTGCTGGGGTGAGTGGATCATGTCAAGCTGCGCTTTCGTTTTTCGGATAACACGCTGTGTCTAGAGTGTTTCCACTGGCGGGGGCATCATGTTCGCATCCATGCAATTAATACTGAAGAACCGTCAAAAGACTGCAAGCATCTCTGGTGTTTGATCCGTGTTAGCTCAGTAAACAAGTAAAAATCAAGAAGGTCATGCACGTTGCAAATACCCCCCTATCGAGTCCGTGTATGATACACATGCATACACCTACACAGTTTGCCGAGAACGAGGTAGAGACAAGTGCCATATAGACAGTACCGGTAGAGAAGTTCATGCTTGGCTCAATCTGTACTTCAAGGTGGATTCTCACGTGGGCGATGTATGTATCGTTCTGCACCCGCAACTTGCACCTCCCGCACCTGTCCGACTCCGACTCCGCAGATGGGCCACCCTCGGTTCCCCTAAAGACCCATGGGATTCTTAATGCTTAACAAGTAGGTCACGCACTACGTACCGCATCCTCATGTCCTCCTGCAACCAGACGAGGGCCCATCCGTCCTTTAACCATCCAGCAAGCTTTTTCATCGCACCGAAACCAATTGACTCATTTACCACACTATTTCGTGCGCTTTGGAACAACCCTTGCGAATGAGTCAAGATCAGTGTCAGTATTTCCATATTTTATCCCCTCTCTCGTTTTGGGACCTTATTCACAGTTCCTGGTGATCCTGTATCATCCGAAGAAACTTTGCTGTTCCAGGTTGCTGTCAAGGGTGCTGAGCTTGGAGAATGTGGCATAATATTCACCACTGTTGCTGTCGTAGTGAGTCTCAGGGGTTCCGATATCTCCGAAAATCAGCGATGAGCGTTTCGAAGAATGTGCTGCCTGATACAGTGATGAGGCCTCCAATACTTGGTAAATTTCATTGACGTCCAAGAGTGAGAACGTGCTGAGCTAATAACTAGGGAGGCTTTCAAGTTTAGGTGCTGAAAAACTGAACTGTGACCACCTGCAAGGACCCTACCCCGAACAAAGTACCCAAAAAATGCGTTCTGCCTTGGCAGATGGAGGCATTTATTCATTCTCAAATAACTGTAACCCAGATATTTGGCACCGATATAATAATCGCGTTCCTGTAATCTACACGAACCTAAAAGTAAACATAGCCCAATATCAATAAATTTACCTAACCCACCCGTGGGCCAGTGACGTCAAGAAAGTTGTGAGGTTTCTGAGAACCAGTTCTTACCTGTATCTGCCGAGATAAAGGCCTATTAGAGACAGGCTAGGTATTCCAGCGTCGTCTAGATTGGTGAAATCACACCCTCTCACTGCTACATAGTCCATGGCAGCGATGCGTTTAACGTTAGAGGTAGTAGTCCTTGGACGTCTCGCTTAATCTGTATCTAATTGGTGTCCTGCTGTGGTCAATGGTCATACTTATAACGTCTTCAACATTACAAGCCTACATACATATAACGTACAACATACAACTTTGCACTGATAGAAAGCTGGTAACCTGATCACATCCTTAGCATGCGAGGCTATGTACGCTAACATGCTCTCCCAATTTACAAGACACGGTTCTTCCATCCCTGGTGCTCATGGTAACAAGCTTCTGTGATAGTCTGGGGAGCAGAGGAACACTGGAACCCGACCCTGATCGAAGCCTCCTTGGTGAGTCGCCCTTGCGCGTACAAGCAGGAGCTGTTCTCGGCTGCGGTGCCCAAGACCGCGCCTTTGACCCAACCTTTGCCCTGGGTGTGGCAAATCTCCTGCACCCTGCTAGCCACAGTAACGTAATAGACGCGAATCTGTTGATATTATGGCGAGGTGAGAATGAGATTATTGGGCACGGAACGGCTGGCCTCGAAGGCTCGTACCTCTCGCAAGTCCTTGCACGCCACCGCAGCGATGGGCGTGTTGATGCGAGCAGCGGGCATGCCGTTAGTGGTCAGTTTGACGAGGGTGTGGACCGTGGTCTTTGGGTCATTCAACGACATTTCAAAGATCTGGTAGTCTTTGTTCTGGAAGTAGATGCGGAATTTCCCTTCCTCGTTCTGCACGGCGGCCATGGCGGTCCCGACGAAGTTGATTGGCAGAAGGTCTGAGGCGTTGGACGCTGACTCGCACATGGCTGCTGATTCGGACATGATTGCTATAAGCTATGAAAATGAATGAATGAACCGTGGATGCGCTGCTGACTGGGACTCACTTTTGTAGAAGGTCGTTGATGCGATGGCTGTTAAGCTTGCAATGACTCTTGCTTTTAAACCTCCAGGCAGCCCCTGTCTGGAGCACATGAATGGTTCTCTGCTCTGAAGAAAATGAAATAAGTGGAGTCGCCGCAGTGCCTGCGCACAGAACTAACCAGGCCCAAGATGCGGCCATCGTGCGCCCTCCGTGCGCACCCAGGCCTGCATATAATCCAGGGAACCAAGTCTACATAGTCAGATGATAGTCAGTCAGTTCGTTCACGGGGCAATGCGTGACACACACTCTGGGCCAGAAGTGCTTCAAATTGCAATGAAAGCAGGTCTCGTGTCCATGACAAAGCGAATAGTCTTAATTCAGCAACTCGAGGCCCATTCCGCATTTCAACTGTCAAATCAGGGGTAATGACAATTGTCGCAATAAGCCGCCTCACATGAACGTGTACTACTGCGAACAGATCGTCTGAGTATACGCCGTCGCTTGGCGAAGCCAGAAGGAACTACAGGGCCAGGACGAGGCTGAGCCTGGGGCCCTGGACCCCCTATCGTTCTGGAAGGCGTTGACGTCGCGCTCTCGGTCCTTTTCAATACGCTTGAATATATATTTTTCGCCACCAGAGAAACGGGGCTCGGAGTTTACTGCGGAAAATGCAGATGTTGACTCTGCAACTAAGTGTCTGGACGAGAGCAGCAAGAAGGCAGTATTTTGATTGGTCACTAGAGCGTCCACGCCAATATGCTGGACACGGCGGTTGGAAGTTGAGCCGCAGCCGTGAGCGTGCAGACTCGTTCGCCACCTGCCTTGTTGCGTCCTCAATCTCTGGACCGGCGAGGGCTCTCCTTCTCTGGTCGTCTCCATCGATGTGGAACATACGTACTAGACCAAAAGCAGGATTATTGATGAGACCATAATCTTCGCCAAGATTGAATTCGTCATCGGAACGATTGTCAGGATCATCTTCCACCAAGAATTCTTCTTCTCAACCACGGGGCAGTAGTGCCCTGTAGGTGTCATTTTCATTGTCTGAGCTTAACAACGAGAACCCGCGGTCGCCTTCCTCCATCGAATCATCATCGTCATGCGCGAGTAGGTGAGGCTCGAACCTACATGCGCATCCAGATGTGATTCGAACTCTCTGTGCTCACCCAAATGAGGTCATCGAGCCTATGCTCTTGATCATTAAGTTAGCAATGTTGTTCGGAGTCAGAGAGTAACTCGCCTGGTTCAGGCGTGCGAGGGAGATGTAGCCAACCGGTGGGTAATAGTCAACTTTATGCTGCCTGCTTCTGCCAGGTTCTTTTCGCTCGCAAGAGTTTCAACCGCTTCAGCGAGAGCTGCATTCTCACCTCACGCGATCTTTTAACATCTCGCACGCTCGCAACAACGAGCTACAACCGAGTCATCCAGGTCAGGGGCAACGTTACTGCGGCCAGTCTGTCGTACCCGCATGATCTTCATGAGACAAGGTGGAGCCATGGGAGCAGACTGTCTGAGTAGTAGTTTCGAACTGCTGCCTAATCAAGTCTTGGTATTTAGCATAGTGGAATGCAAGTGAACTGGAGACACGGCCAACGATGTACGTAAGTGAAATTTCCTTTCCTGTCAAAACTTGCACGGTTGGTGAGACTTGAGTCCATTCCCTCTCGAGAACGCTCAGTATCACCAACTGGTCAATCAGTCCGACGCGTGGCTCCATTTTAATTAGTGCCCACCGAGATCAAACGAAAGCGAAACCTACTACCTGCTCTGAATTCCCCTTATCATAATGTCGAAATTCGCGCCTCACCGTCGGTCAAATAACAATCCAAGGGCGACCTCTTCGACCATTTGTCAAAAGTGTCTTGGTACAGGTGTGTGCTCCTTTGGTCTCTCTGCACAAGAACAGTTTGGATCGAACGAGTTTATGCAGGACACTTCATATTCGAATGCAAGTCCACGCGTCCATACGTATCCCGTCCCTCGCGGACAGAAATGCTGGAAAATCCCAAGTTACTTTCGAAGTTGAAGGCAGACGGAAAGCCTTCAGTCGAAGTGCCGGAGGAATTTAGGATAAAGTACGTCGACTGGCGACCATGAATAGTTGGAATTTGACTGACGCACTGTTCTGACAGGAGTGGAACGGCAAACCGAATTTTAGAGTCAAAGGAGCAGGAGCGAAAGGCACTCGAAGGATCCAAAGGGAAAGCCAAAGAGGAAGACCAGAGAACTCGAAAGAAAGCCAGAAGGTTGTTTGGAATTCATTTTTTGTGTCGGCGTGGGCTGATCATTCATTATAAACAGATCTTCAAGATCCTCTTCCTCAGATAGTTCAGACTCGGAGTCAGATTCAGGGTCTAGTTCATCTGACAGCTCTGAGTCAGGTTCAGATTCGAACGCCTCGCGTTCAGTTTCCAGAGAGCGGAGCAGGAAGCGACCAAAGCGGCGTGATTCTTCAATTCGCTCGCAGTCATCATCTCGCAGTAGATGATCCAGAGACTGAAAATGAACATCCAGTGTGTTCAGAACACAACTCGTCTGTGATCTTACTCGGAGTCTGTATTTATGTAGGAGTAAAATGTATGTAATGAAACATGGGTGGTCAATCGCAACTCGCAAGACCAGCGACCCTCGTGTTCATCAACAATGCAACTATGAGACTGAAATGTGCACAAGATCAGCAGGTGTAGGCAAGTATGCATAGAATACCCACCCGTAGAGCCCCAGAACCTCTGCAAAGATTAAGATGAGAATCATGGCCACAAATACTCTTTGCTCGTGAACGTAGGCCCGGACGCACTGCAACCAGTAGTAAGGTTCACGCATGAATTCAGAGTGACCCAAAATGCATACCGAATCGCCGACGTGGCCAATAGCATAACCCGCAGCAATACCAGTCATACCACAAGAAACGCCTGCTCCCAAATGAATGAAACCTGCGGCTAGTGTATAGTCTTTCGTTGGGGATACTGCAAACCAGTCAATCATACCACGTCGCACTAGAATAAACACTTACGATTTCCTGCGATGAGAACCGATACTACTAGCCCATACACAGCAATAATTCCTGCCATAACCACAGGCACGAGCGACTATATTCTGCAGCATGAAAGAGAAGGAGCCTGTCAGAGGGAAACACTCGCCTTCATGATCAGTTCAGGCTTGAACGTCCCTAGGCCTGCAATACCGATTCCAGCCTTTGCCGTTCCGAACGCAGCACCAACCGCTGTATTGGAGTGAATCAGACAACATTGAATTTGAGAGCTCAGAGCCACAGCGTACTGCTGAATATCATCTGTGGAGGACTGTTATGATGAATTGTACGCAGCACTCTGACTACGATAACTTACAGCTGAGGCAACGCCTGCAAAGCCGAAAAATGGCGCATATGGTGGGCAAAGTTCTGCTGGCATTTCAAGGAATGTCGCTAGATGGTCGCTGGATGGGCGAAAAAGAATATGTGCAAAACCAAGTGGATGTGACCAAGGGTTAGCTTGTGCAGGCGAAACTTGAGGAGTCCAAGTCACGTGACCGCCCATCGTGTCTAAACGACGAGCTCTACTACGTACTGTGTTCGAATTCTAAGTGTGTTCATTACCGTGGCACTATTATAAAATATATATGATGCCTATTGCATGTATGCAATGATATGAGCGCAAACCAAGCCACTGTACGAAACCAAAAGTAGGGTGCAGACTACTTCTTTTTCACAGACTTGATACGAATTTGTTCATCGCCGATGAAAACACCCTGTCCATGCATCAGTTTCTGAATTTTCCTGTACTGATACTTGAAGATATGCTCACCTTGCCTTTGTATGGTTCGGGCGGACGCCACTTCCGTATTCTTGCAGCAAAAAGACCAAGCAAGTGCTTGTCCGTGCAGAACAGTACGATTTTCGTCGGAGAAGGCACATCTGCCTTGATGTGGGCAGGAATCGGCACGTAGATGTTATGGGAATGTCCTAGCTTCATATTGAGCCTCTGGCCATTGCCACCATTTGTCGTTCCTCTCGGGTCGTCCTCCATAACAGCCCTGTATCCGACACCCACAAGATGTATGGGGACGGTGAAACCCTCCGTCATTCCGACGACCGCGTTATTTATGAGCGTCCGTGTAAGGCCCCACATTGACCGCTGCTTCTTCACCTCTGCATCCTCTACGGCAATTGTCAGCACATTCTCTTGCGGAAACTGCGAGCTTCATGTACGACTCCAGTGGGACGGACGTTGAGCCAAGAGGTCCTTTGACTTCGAGCGAAGTTGGAGATTGAGTGACGGTGACATTAGGTGGAATTGGGAATGGGAGTTTTTCCAATGTGAGAAATGTGCACGCATGCACGAGCAGAGGAGCTGAAATGTCGTAGAGTCTTGCTCAGCGTCGCCCGTGGTATCATAACTTCCAGTTGTCACTTGGTTTTCTCGCAGGTCGTCTTTGCCGTTTTTGCGAACGCCGCCGCGGAGCCTATAATCAACTTACTCACATGCCTTATTTGGTAACACTTGGCCATGAACCATTTTCTGCATACCGAGTTCCCAAGCTCTACTGGTCCTATCGAGGCAACATGCGTGGCAACTTAACCCACACCACAGAATATGACAGCCTGTATCATACGTAGCGAGATAAGAGCTCGGTTTATCCCAGGGGTTCATGTCTTCTTATCTCCAATTGCAGCATTAATATCAATCAGTTGGACTGGTGTGTCCTCTTTACCCCTCTATATATTTGGCAGAATGAGCTCCAACCCCACATTTAAGACTTCCTTCCCCTACAAATCTCGCCAAAATGGCTGAGCTTAAAGAGGTCGACCCTGTTACTGAGTCCGCCAGTGTTAGCCAGGATGACGTCCCCTCTCTTCACCAAAAAGATAATGTCCTGCTCCGAAAGCTTGGCTACAAGAGCGAATTCAAGCGCGAATTTTCGGTAACGCGGTTTATGCTCCTGCTTGGGCAGACCTGACTTTGTGCCCCAGCTCCTAGAGACGATTTCATTCTCGATGGCAATCATGGCTGTATCATGTGGAACCACGACTGGTTATTCCTATCCTTTACTTTCAGGTCAGTGAGACTCGGAGGCATGTATGAAAATGCTCACTTACTATTTCTTCAGGCGGCCATTTTGCCATGGTGTGGGGATGGTTCATACCATGCATATTCGTCATGTGTGTTGCTGCTTCGATGGCAGAGCTGGCTTCTTCTATGCCGTGAGTCCTTCTGATCGACGGTAAATTATTTTTCTATGTAATAAACTTCCTCCTACGGTAGGACAAGCGCTGGTTTGTACTATTTTTCAGCGAAAATGGCATCGAAGGAACGCTCTGCTCTTGCGTCTTGGATAACCGGATGGAGTAATATTACAGGGCAAGTGACCTTGATTTGCTCTATAAACTTCAGTTGGTTCGTGTGGGCTGTCATTTCTATGAACGATGGATTTATTTATGCCCTGTAGCACGGAACTCATTACCACAGCAATAGCAATGGGCACGGATGGCGCAGTGGTCTTGGGATCGGGTGCAACATTTGGCATACTGATGGTCTCGTAACTCATCCATCATTTTGCTCCATTGCTAACGAAGCATCAAAATCAGGCCATCCACCTCACACAAGCGATTTTCTGCTCGGCCGGAACTCGTATTCTGGCCCGCATGACTGTTGTGACTTTGGTACTCATTCGTGAGTCGCAAGAGCACGCGTTCTTGGTTTGGGCTCACAATATATGCAGTGACTACAACGATTGGGGCGATTGTCTCCTTGCTCGTCTGCTCCGGCGATCAGAGAGCCTCATCGAAGGATGCGTGGACAAAATTTGAGAATAATACTGGATGGAGCAACAGTAAGTGTGTTATGTCTGATGCGTTTCGGTGCCTGACTATGTTCAGATGTCTGGGCTTTCATTCTCGCTTTTACATCACCGATGTGGTCATTGACAGGTTGTGAGTAGCGCGGCAGAGCGGACATATAATTTGGTACACCCATACCTAACCCTGTTTCTCTAGATGACTCTGCCGCGCATATCGCTGAGGAAACCGCAGGAGCTGCACGCGCAGCACCAATTGCGATTTTGGTTGGGGTTGCCGGAACTGAGATACTGGGCTGGCTTTATTACATCGCCGCTTCTTATGCTACCACCTCGGTTCCAGACATCCTGCAGACGAAATTAGCGCTCCCTCTTGGTCAAGTATTTTTGAATGTCCTGGGGAAGAAAGGTGCTTTGACCCTCTGGTGCTCCATCACAGTGTTGCAGGAAAGTGCGTTTACTAAAAATGATGAAGTTTAAATATCTGATTTCCTGACAGTACCTTTGTGGATGCTCACAAGCTGTTGATGCTTCACGCGTCATTTTCGCGTTTTCTCGGGACAACGCTCTTCCCGGCTCGCGGTGGTGGAAGCGCATCAACTACACAACGCAAACTCCAGTGAATGCTGTATGGTTTGCGATGGTGCTCTCTGCCATTTGCGGGACACTAGTGTTTTCCACAGCAGCGTTCAACTCCTTGGCCTCGTACGTCTAGTGAGCTTCTCAAGTCACTAATACTGACTCTGTTGCTCTGAAGGGCGTCTGTCATAGGTTTATATATCTCATACGCGACGCCCATATATTGTCGTATTACCTGGGGGAAGGACAAACTACAACCTGGTCCATTCAATCTCGGTTGGTGGTCTTTTCCGATCGGCTGGACAGGTGTTGTCTGGGTGGCATTCATGGTCGTCATGCTACTCTTTCCATACACACAGATAGCCAACGTGCAAACCATGAGTGAGTGCTATCATATATAGTCAGCCCTTGACTCATCGCAACGTGCAGATTACTCAGTAGTGATTGTCATGGCCGTCTTCATATTTGCCGCAGGATCTTGGATATTCTCCGCGAAACATTGGTTCACGGGACCCATCCCGAACATCGACGCGCAGTCTGACTCCTCATCGTATTCGGAGAAGCCAGATAACACAGAGCAAAATAGTCTGGATATATAGAATATGTATTTGATAGACTTGGCCACAAGCTTCCTTAGCCGCATCTCTACAACTTTATTATCTATGATAACGATGCTCCAACGAAGTTCGGGGCGACGCAAACACCGTGTTTTGTACGAATCCTGTGAACTGACTTGGTTACCGGGTTGATCCACGCTGCCTCCTTCGTATCTAGTGTGGTGAACCCTGAGAAACCCGATGTATTAAAATTCGAGATTCTGGAGAAAAACAGTCTTTGTACCTGGCTGAATTGTCTCGAATATTTTCTTCTTGGGGTTCATTTGAGACAGTGGCTGAGCATCTGAACAAAACAATCTGAGCGCAGAGTGGAGACCTAGTGAAAAGTCGCACTTTCGTACTCGGGGCCCTCAAAGTAGACCCGTTCGCCTGGCTTGGAGCCTGGTGGAGGTTGGATTAGCTCGACGCCGCCGTCCTTCCCTTCCTTTGATGATGCCTGGCCGATGTCAGATAGAGATGCACCATTAGGCAATAAAATAAACCTACAGCTAAAACCATCGCAAAGCTCTTCACTCCACGCATGTTCGCGGGCTTCAAGTTACACTATGTGAAAGATCAACCTCCTCTAGCTTGGGCATAGCAAGAGCGGACTCACAATGCAGACAAGATACTTGTCCCGCATCTCTTCGATAGGTATGTAGTTCACGAGACCAGAAACAACTGTCCGTGGACCAGTCTCCTCACCAAGGTCAATTTGCTGATGAGAACACGTATTCACTATAACAGATCTTTGCTTTAGGGAATGGCTTACCTCGATATATAAGCTGTCAGCCTCAGGGTGCTTTTTCACTGTTGATATTGCTGATAAATAGTTTGGATTCTAAAGCATGAACCAGCTCACCGTCAACAATATGACCGATCCGCATATCAATCATTGAAGGTACAGGGTCACCAGCATCTTCAGCGACAGCCTTGCCACCAGCAGGAGCAGAAACCTTCTCTTTTTTCTTGCCTCCGTTATCAGCAGAGGCTGCATCCTTCTTCTTTTCCTTCTTTTCTTTGGGCTTATCTGCTGGTACATTGTCCTCTTTGAGTGTCACTGCAGCTGTCGGTTCAACCTGCTCCGCCGCAGCCCCCGCCTTCTCTTTCTTCTTCGGTGCATCAGCTTTCCTCTCGATCGGAGGGGCAGACGCAAGGTCGAAGGAGACAAAAGAAAATGCTGGAGACAGTGCACGTGCCGCAGCCACCACAGATGGACGCGTTTGAATGTGGTCAAAGTAACGCGTGAGTGCAGGAGTAGAGTAGAGCTGAGCGGGCTGTAGCTGCGACTGAGGTTCTGTGCATAAGTGTTGGTACAACCAGATACTAGAACGAACACGAACAAATACTGGGTGCAGCGCTCCATATAAAGCAACGTCTGCTGCAGTGAGATAGTTGCTCACAATATATGTGCGAGGGGCGAGCTGGGTCTCGAGATCCTGCAACAATACTGGCTCATCAGGCAATTTAGGCCATTTTCTTTCATACGACTTACTGGAAGAGCAGCTGTCTTTACGACCTCCCCCTTCGCAACCTTCTCAATCCACTGGGCCACTTCAGCCTTGTCGGCTTCATTCTTTCCGACATCTACTTGCGAATTCACGACGAGATCTTTAAGTGGGGAAGGGAGCCCGGACACAGAAGATTCGTAGGACATTTTTCGCGCTAAAATATGAACTCGCGTGATTAATCGTGTTGGCAATCGATGAAGAATCAGAAGATGGACTGATCGAGTCAAAGTATTCATTGACATCTGCAAATCGCACGTGACTCTGATAGCTTCAAGCTTGTGGTTCGCTGTGCTAAATGACCTAATAATTGTCTTGCTCTGGCCATACTATCATTCGATGGGAAATGCACAATTTTCACTTATTGCTGAATAGCAACACAACAACAACACATATTCGTATCGGATCTACTGTAGTGTATACCTTAGGTCTCTGCGCATAAGGCCCAACAAGAATTTATTTTATTTTATTGTGAGCTTGTTGCAGCGGCAGCACTGGAAGTTGAGATGTCGAAAACACAATAGAAATGCACAATTTCGTCACACTATGTCACGCGCGGCACCTCGGCCAATACACAATGATATCCAAAGTCCGACAGCGCGCAAAGCGAATGAAAGTCCAGTGTTGCCGAATGCAAACAAAGCGGAGACTCAACCAAGTCGAGAGTGTGATTTCCCAATCTAGCCTGACCGTCACGCTTTGCTCATGAATCGTGAATAGCACGCTGTGGTGGTGTTCTATTGACATAGAAACACCTGGGGTAGATTCAGAATAGTGTATTTCATACATGTTGAAGTTCCTATGTTGATAGGTCAATGGGATGTGGGTGGATCTTGGATTTAGTGTCCAAAAATCACTCATTTTGGGTACACTCGCACAATGTTTCATCTCGGGAAGGCTTCACAGCGCCAATTTTAAATATTTGATTTGACAGTCTTATTGAACATATGCTAATACTTGTTCTCCAGCTGTTCCGAATGAAATATATGTAGAGTGGTGAGCTCTGGAGTGCATTGTGCATTACCCATCGATTGTGCATTCCGGATCAGGTGATAGTAACGTCTTCAACACTACGTAACATTGCAAGCCTACATACAACGTACAACATACAACTCTGCACTGATAGAAAGCTAGCAACCAGATCCATATACTTGTTTCCTTGGCATACGAGGCTACGTACGCTAATATGATCTCCCATTTTACAAGACACGGCTCTTCCACCCCTGATGCTCATTGTAACAAGCTTCTGTGATAGTCTGGGGAGCAGCGGCAGACTGGAATCCGACCCTGATCGAGACATCATGGGCGTTTCGCTGTTGCGCATACAAGCAGGAGCTGTTCTCGGCCGCGGTGCCCAAGGTCGCGCATTTGACCCAACCTTTGCCCTGGGTGTGGCACATCTCCTGCACCCTACTAGTCGTAGTGATGTAATACACGCGAATCTGTTATGGCCAGGTCAGAATCATATCACGATGTATAGAACGGCTGGCTTCGAAGCCTCGTACCTCTCGCAAGTCCTTGCACGCCACCGCAGCGATGGGCGTGTTGATGCGAGCAGCGGGCATACCGCTAGTGGTGAGTTTGACGAGGGTGTGGACCGTGCTTTTTGGGTCGTTCAACGACATTTCAAAGATCTGGTAGTCTTTGTTCTGGAAGTAGATGCGGAATTTCCCGTCCTCGTTCTGTACGGCGGCCATGGCGGTCCCGACGAAGTTGATTGGCAGAAGGTCTGAGGCGTTGGACGCTGACTCGCACATGACTGCTGATTCGGACATGATTGCTATAAGCTATGAAAATGAATGAATGAACTGTGGATGCGCTGCTGACTGGGACTCACTTTTGTAGAAGGTCGTTGATGCGATGGCTGTTAAGCTTGCAACGACTCTTGCTTTTAAACCTCCAGGCAGCCCCTGTCTGGAGCACATGAATGGTTCTCTGCTCTGAGGAAAATGAAATAAGTGGAGTCGCCGCAGTGCCTGCGCACAAAACTAACCAGGCCCAAGATGCGGCCATCGTGCGCCCTCCGTGCGCACCCAGGCCTGCATATAATCCAGGGAACCAAGTCTACATAGTCAGATGATAGTCAGATGATAGTCAGTCAGTTTGTTCACGGGGCAGGTCATGACACACTCTGGATCAGAAGTGCTTCAAATTGCAATTAAACCAGGCCTCGTTTCCATGACAAAGCGACTAATGCTACTTCAGCAACTCGAGGACCATTCCGCATTTCAGCTGTCAAATCAGGGGTGACAACAATATCGCTATTAGCCGCCCCACATGAACGTGGACTACTGCGAACAGATCATCTGAGTATACGCCGCTGCCTCGGCGAAGCCAGAAGGAACACATGACCATGACGAGGCTGAGCTTGGAACCCTGAACCCCCTGTCATTCTGGAAGGCGCTGATGTTACGCTCTGAGTCCTTTTCAATACGCTTGAATATTTCGCTACGAGAAACGGGGGCGCAGAATCTGGAAGAGAGCAGCAGGAGGAGTTCTATCACTCCCAGTAAAAACAGTGTTATCAACCTCGTAAGTCGGTAAGGTTCTGACAGTCGGCACAAGAAATTGTGTTTGTTAGATTGATCGATAGTAAATTTCCCGTTGAGTAGGACTCGTCAAGAAACGTGATCGAGAGGTGTCGATTACATTTAAATTATCCTGAGATAGACTGCCGAAGTGAGCATTCGGGTATAGTGTCAGATATTCACCAACATTTGCAATAGTTTGAGCCTGTGGGCTGCTGCCTATCTGCACAATTGCTGGGATTTGCGGCGCCGGCAGTCACCACACACTAGTAGGACTTCTGACCCCGACTCGTGGCATATGTACGGGTCATAGGTTCACACTCAACTAGTCAAGGTTGTCAATGATAATACATCAAGTACAAGAGGGACCAGGATTGAGTACTGACATTTGGCCATATCGAATGCTGGGCGAGGAACGAGACAGACGCAGCGCAGATATCAGGCCGCGTTTAGAACTTTAGAAAGAATCTAAGGGATGGACCATGACCCCACAAGATATCTAGACCTTGTCACATACAAACCAGAATAAGGTATTGTGGTTGTAGATAAGTAGTAGTGGACAGCATTCCACCATCATGCTGTCTCCACGAGCATCTGACGAGCTGGGAGTGAAGTTCTCGAATACGAGGAGCTCGAGCTCGAGTTTTGTAAGTATGTGTTGGAGATGTCGATGAGCCAAGACGGTGCACCAGCTGGTGAGATACGGCTCGTGGGAGCATGAAGGAATAGCCGTCTATGGCATTGGTAGTAGGGGAGACGCAGGTGTGATTTGCTACAAACGATAACTTAGTCCCTGCGCAGACCTCGATCGAGCCATGGGCTCCATCTTCTCTCATGATTTTATCATGGCGGGCACGATACGGATAGACTGCCTGTAGCAACATTAATGCCTCTGGCCTGGGTGACTCGGAGATTCTAGCTTGTTGTTGCGAGGTTGCGAGAGGCCAAAGAATCGCAGCTCACGCTGAAGCGGTTCACTCTTTCAGACGAAAAGAGCCTGGCAGAGAGAAACAGCAGAACGTCGGCTACACGCACACGTTGGCAATTTGACATCTCCCTCGAGCACGGCTGAACCAGGTAAGTTACTCTCTGACTCTGAACCACATTGCTAACTTAATGATCAAGAGCATATGATTGACAATTATAGAGTTCGACTCTATTCGAGTTTCAACTGGATGCGCATCTCTCTCTTGCTGGCGCGTGATCATGATGATCTGATGGAGGAAGACGACGGCGGGTTATCTTTGACAATGAAGCTGACACTCACGCTGCACAGGGCACTACTGCCTCATGGTCGAGAGGAAGAATTCTTGGTGGAAGATCCTGATAACCACTCTAACGACGAAGTCAATTCTGGCGAAGATTATGGTCTCATCAATAATCCTGCTTTTGATCTGGTACATACTGTGTCCCACATCGATGGAGACGACCAGAGAAGGAAAGGCCTCACCGGTCCAGAGTGTGAGGAGGGAACAAAGTAGGCGGCGAATGGCACTGCGCGCTCACAGCTGCGGCTCAACTTCCAACCGCCGTGTCCAGCATATTGGTGTGGACGCTCTAATGATTGAGTCTTGACCAATGAAAATACTGCCTTCTTGCTATTCTCTTCTAGACACCTAACGGCAGAGTCAACATCTGCACTTTTCGCAGCAAACTCTGAGCCCCGTTTCTCTCATGGCGAAAAAAATATTCAAGCGTATTGAAAAGGACCGAGAGTGCGACATCAGCGGCGCCTTCCAGAATGACAGAGGATCCAGAGCCCCAGGCTCAGCCTCGTCCTGACCCTGTAGTTCCTTCTGACTTCGCCAAAGCAGCGTCATATACTCAGATGATCTATTCGCGGTAGTACACGTTCATGTGAGGCGGCTGATTGCGATGTTCTCGTCACCTCTGACTTGACAGTTGAAACGCCGAATGGGCCTCGAGTTGCTGAAGTAACACTATTCGCTTTATCATGGGAACGGGACCTAGTTTGAAGTACTTCTGGCCCAGAGGTGTGTCACGCATTGCCCCGTGAACGAACTGACTGACTGTCATCTGACTGTCATCTGACTATCATCTGACTATGTAGACTTGGTTCCCTGGATTATATGCAGGCCTGGGTGCGCACGGAGGGCGCACGATGGCCGCATCTTGGGCCTGGTTAGTTCTGTGCGCAGGCACTGCGGCGACTCCACTTATTTCATTTTCCTCAGAGCAGAGAACCATTCATGTGCTCCAGACAGGGGCTGCCTGGAGGTTTAAAAGCAAGAGTCGTTGCAAGCTTAACAGCCATCGCATCAACGACCTTCTACAAAAGTGAGTCCCAGTCAGCAGCGCATCCACAGTTCATTCATTCATTTTCATAGCTTATAGCAATCATGTCCGAATCAGCAGCCATGTGCGAGTCAGCGTCCAACGCCTCAGACCTTCTGCCAATCAACTTCGTCGGGACCGCCATGGCCGCCGTACAGAACGAGGAAGGGAAATTCCGCATCTACTTCCAGAACAAAGACTACCAGATCTTTGAAATGTCGTTGAATGACCCAAAGACCACGGTCCACACCCTCGTCAAACTCACCACTAGCGGTATGCCCGCTGCTCGCATCAACACGCCCATCGCTGCGGTGGCGTGCAAGGACTTGCGAGAGGTACGAGGCTTCGAAGCCAGCCGTTCTATACATCGTGATATGATTCTGACCTGGCCATAACAGATTCGCGTGTATTACATCACTACGACTAGTAGGGTGCAGGAGATGTGCCACACCCAGGGCAAAGGTTGGGTCAAAGGCGCGGTCTTGGGCACCGCAGCCGAGAACAGCGCCTGCTTGTACGCGCAAGGGTGTCTCACCAAGGAGACTTCGATCAGGGTCGGGTTCCAGTGTTCCTCTGCTCCCCAGACTATCACAGAAGCTTGTTACCATGAGCGCCAGGGATGGAAGAACCGTGTCTTGTAAAATGGGAGAGCACATTAGCGTATGTAGCCTGATATGCTAAGGATGTGATCAAGTTACCAGCTTTCTATCAGCGCAGAGTTGTATGTTGTACGTTGTATGTAGGTTTGCAATGCTACGTCGTGTTGAGGAAGTTATGACCAGAGCAGTTGAAATGTTAAGTAAGAATCGAAGCGACGAAAGGATTATCTCAGTCTTGGGTACAGAAGTCCAGGACTGGGAAAACATTTTTTGGGACAACAAGGGTGCACGTCAACCAAAACACTGATCGTCTCGCTCGTACCTTGATCTAGTACCAGCGGGTAATAGCCCCTAATATTGGTGTCAATACAGATGTTGAATAAGTTATGAACCGCATTACATAGTAGCCTCCGTGATACATCCGAGTGATCTTTCAGCATATTACAGAAATAATGATTACTAGTCATACTTCCCTTTACCTCCCGATGCGAAGTTGTTACCAACTTTCGCGAGCAAAAAATCGCCATATACAACAGATTGGTAGGTTTGTCCTACGTTTGAAGACGATTCTTTGTCTTGATCAGGCAAAAGACGCAAAGCTGCTGGAAGTGGAGCAACATTCGCGGTGAAGTTAGGCTCGAAGAAGAACGGTATCCTGTCAATACATCAGTAAACGAAGATATCGTAGAGCGGTAGGTTGCCACGCACGAGACACTACGCAAATGAATTAGACATAGCTCGACAAAGCGCTGCGCAACACATACCGGTAATTCGATCCTCTGTGGACCACTCTGTGCAGTGTGCTTTTGTACAATCCGTTTGTCCAGATCTCCCACACTGAGTGATTTGCATTAGCTAGTGAGGACGCTTGGAACACCAGCAACGTACTCTCGCCGATATTACAAACAACACAATTTGGAACGGGATCTGCGTTTATCCATATTCCTTCTTCTGTACCGTGCTCTGCCGGCAGGCCATCCAAATCTGATGCTGTCACGCCGGATTGTCGCAAATACACTTGTAGAGCACTTCGGGTGGGATCAGCATATAGGAAGCTTAGGTAGTCGACGTCAGGGATAGTGCTGAATTGTGTACCCGTGGCTCACGTTAGACAGCCGTAATCTCTTCCGTGCATGTGCATCAGTATATCTTGATAGCAGAAAACTAACAGCGTCTTACTTGTGTGCTCCGCAGGAGAAGCCGTCGTGGTCATTTGGAAGTGGAGGATAACCTGTTATATAGCTAAACACGACGATGAACTTCAGTCATGATGCTCACCGATAGTCCGCATTACCCAGAAGCTATCGTCAACCTGAGCTCGCAAGTCCATCCATTCTTCCATCGTCATTTTGAGTCCAACAGACATCCTATGAGAGAACATGTCTGGAAGAAAATCTCGTAGACTTAAGCAAGAACTTACGCTTCCATAACGATGAGACCAAGCTTCTTCATCTTCTCAATCCATCGTTCGTATTTATGCTTGAATCCAGGGACATCGGGCCACTGATTCTCCCCCCACAGTGGTTTGGATTTATCTGGGTTCTCGACAGGCTTGTAGAAATCGATTCCTTCGTGGTTATCCGCCTTGCCGTTAGTCACATTCTGCTTGAGCCTTTGGTATCCTGAATGTAAAGTTCAAGAATGATATTAATGGCTCGGCGATAGCTCAACTGTGAAATACCTCTAGCGTGATCCTGGTTCTCTAGGCCAATCTTGTTCTTCTCCTCCTGTGGTAGTGCGAAGAACTCTCTGGCTAGCCGGGTCAATTCTTCAGGCTCTGATGGATCTATGTACTGCGAAATGTCTAGATAGAAGAACCCGTACTCGACACAAGCGTTGTGTAGCGCGTCTGATGTGGACCGGCATTTGGTAAGATCACGTTTAGCCTCGAGGTACGGCGCGATGTCGATAATGGGGAGGCTTGCTAAAGCGTGTGCCATTGCGTCTACTGTATAGCTAGCTTAATGGCCTCAAACAAAAGTTTCGATGGTGTTCTGAAAGGAGCGTTCAAGATACGATCAAAGACGTGCAGTCCGACTTGGGAGATAAGATAAGGTACACGGTAAATCTACTAAAGTAAGATAGTCCTCACGCAGTTTCAGCAAACCTCACGTGATGTGATCACACCGTGACCTACCGGTACAATCAATGGATTGAAAGAATTAAAGATCAGTAAGGTTGCTGTAAGGGTTGAACGTTGAATACTCTATGTGGTGATATATGAAAATTATATGACAATTGTAAATGCGCTTTGCGGCCCAAGCAGCCTGCAACCTTTTTGATATGTATCCATAAAACGACAAGATCTAATGGCAAATCTTCCATTAGTGTCTATGGTTACTAAACATAAGGCTACTGCTTACCTTCGCATGCTCGTCAAGGGAATAACACCCAGTGCTTTAATTACATTGTCCTCCAGATCGCTTTCCTTTGTCGATGCTGGGTAGCAACGATAGATGCGTTTTGCGAACCCCCAGCATTGTTCGATAAAGTTCAATTCACAGTGAAACTTCGGAAGGAAGAGCACTTTGAATCCCCTCAACCCACACAAGGCTGTCTCTAACTTTGACTCGACACTGATGAAATATGCCTGATTATAGAGGATACAACGGTAGCAACAAGTGGTTGAACCACAGGTACAATCAAAATTCTTGCACTGTGCCTTTAATCTGCTGACATCGAAGCCGCGCTCCTCCAGGATTATTGCCATCCCCTTGAACAGTCCAGCACTCCGTCAAGCCAGTAAAACTCGTGAGGTGATCCAGATGAGTGCCTTTTTCGGACTACTATAGATCATCTTAGTACTCCATTATTCGTAAGACCAACTCTTCTTGCAACTCAACACAAATGACAATTTTAAAACGGACGAAGTACGAAGAAGGACACATTCTATAGATCTTCCGTTTCAGTTTCCTTCTCTTTGCTGTCGCAAGTGATCATCGGTTTTGTCACACTTCATCACACTTTAGCACGTGACGTTAACCGTAACTGTTTGAGGACTATCTTATGTCGTAAGTAGGACGATTTACCAGGTTATGACTGCGTCAAAGAAATACAATCAAGAGGAAACAAGGTGTGCCATTTCAACACATGCTACTGGTAAGAACCATTTTCTGGACGTGGTTGTTGTGAGTAGATAGTACGGCCGGGATTCTGACTAGTAATTCCTCTGCTAAACCCTCCATGTGGATCTTGTAGAAAGCCGCTTGCGGGGCCAGTGTAATGACCAGGCCAATTGGGTGCAAAGTCGTGAGATGACCGAGCTGTCTCCTGGAGGCCCACGGTTGAACGTCTGGGTGATGTAGCCGCCTGATATTCATTGCCCACGTCACTTGACATGTGCTCTTCTGGTCCGACATAACGATCCTCCTGCGCGACTCTCGTGCTTCGACTTCTTGATACAACACTGTCCATACCGTCCTCGTTCCGTCTATGTTCCCTCCTCGAACTTCCGTTTGCACTTGCACTTGACGTTTCTCGGCCATTATGGACTGGTGGCCTTGGCCTGGCTTTTGACTTCCCGTTTAACTGGGGTGCAGATACTGCTATGAAAGGAGGTGACTGTCGATGGGTGGTGGACATTGCCGGATTGGCTTCCAAGACTTCCTTCTCCTTCATTGCCCGTCTCTCAAGTGCCTCTGCTATGGATATTGGTTCAGGTATCGTGTCTTGAATAATATATGAGACGGAGCAAGACACACAAATGACACACAAACCTTGTAAAAACATGAACTCCTGATATTGTTGGGTAGAGCACGCTGACGAACAGTTATGGTCAAAAGTTAGAAAAAAACACTGTTTGCTCACCCAAATCTGCGTAATTCACAGTCCCTCGACGCTTTGCGGACGCCTGGCGCTGTCCAGCTTGTGCCATTCGTTTTATGAATTCCTCCTGCAAGTAAAGATGCAAATGTTCAGATCTACCGCAAAATGACTAACGGATTCCTCACCGTTGCAACTGACAAGATGAACACCGCTTCTTTCGACATCGAAACGCTAGCTAAAAACGTGGCTTAACGCGAGCTCTGAACAGTGTATTTTGAATCTGACGCACTATCCGGCTGAACCATGTTCTCTACTTTGGAAGCGGGTAGAAGAGTTGTACCGGGAGCACGTTCCCCCAGTCGTCGTCCGCTCTTCTTCTGGTTAGCGGAAGCGCTTGCGGCGAGCTCGTCTTCGGGATCGGTGTCAGACTCCAGTTCATCCACTTCAGCCTCATTTTCAGAGTCCGTAGGCAGATCATAGACGTTAACACTTGTGTTTGGACCGCCCTGCTCAGAGTATTGCCCATATGGTTGCAAGGCGGAGGTGTGGGCGACCACGGAACTGGAGGGAGTAGCGTAATATGCTGCCATCACCGGGTGTGTTATAGGTGAACTTTGGTGCGGAGTGGTGCAAGTGCAGACGGTTGTGGCAGCTTCGGGTGCAGAGCGGAGGAATACTAAGAGGCAATATACAGTAGATTCGCTCACACCCGACCATCGATTTATTTCGCCAACCGCACAGTTCCAGAACTTTCAATGGAATCACTGGTACTTGGGATACCCTGCCTCCGCGGTTTATATGGATAGACAAATCGAAGGCCATTAGGGTGTCATGCTCGTTCTGAAATCCAGCGACCACAGGCATCATATCCATTTTTCGTGGCCCGATTTCACTTTCAGCCTTGCGATAGTTCGTCATCTACTGCACAAGCATAGATTCCATGGGATTTGGGTTCTCAGATACAAAATGTAAGGTACGTAGTGGTAGTGCGTAGTCTGATGCACAAGCATGCACTACGGGCTCCGCTCAGCACAATAATGAAAGAACGACTATCTTCATTCTATTTGGTCCGCCTGGAGACCGTCTTTTTCGGGCTATTCAATTTCGGCGATAGCTGAAGCTTGGCTGCTTGAGGGTATGGACGACGGTACGTGTAGCATACTCAAACAAGCCATTTCAAGATATTACACCCCTCAGGTGAGCTCAAGTCGTGCTTCTACCGAGGCCCATGCAACAGCTCTGCAAGTCTCTAAGGGCGATGAAAAATTTCCGAACCTCACTGACCTGATCTCCCGGAGGTGAGGAGAATTGCAGAGAACATCGTCGGACTGGTGCGTCCCGCAGTCGGTCTATAGCTATAGGGAAATCATGATGAATCCACTATCGCAAAGTGGTTGTTGACAACACTAGCTTCGCAATTGCATGTGAGGCTCGTTTACAACCACATCTCACTGTCCGACTGTCTGACTTGACAGGGGTGTTCAGAGTATGGTCGAGAGGTGCACGGCGGGTAATATGGAAATGCGATTGCAATACACATATAATACAGTTGTGAGTGAGCTGACTGCTGTGACACTGTTACATTGTGGAGGTGAAGACAAATGTTTGTGCCATACAAATGTTCAATTGGTTGTGAAATTACTCAAGAGGAACCCTGATACTCTCCTGATCCTCAGCTTTTGGGACGGTCATGGTAAGGATGCCATCCCGGAGCTTGGCAGACACTCTGGAACTATTGATGGGACGAGGCAACCAGACTGTGCGAGTGAAGGTCGCGCTGCCCGAATATTGGCGCTCCACAGCAAGTTGTGTACCTGACTCGGACTTTGCCACAGCTTCGGAGCCTGAGAGGATGCGTCAGACGATGCAGCTCGGTCCGTAGATTCACTAACCGTCAGCCGCGCTCTCACCGGTCGCTTCCGCGCCCGAGAGTTCGCCATTGGTTTGGCGAGAGGAGGTTTTTCCTTGGATGGTGACGCTACGGCCAGCGTCACCTATCGTAATATCAACGTTCTCTTTTTTAACACCAGGAATATCGGCTTCTATGATGTATTTGTCTCCTACCTCTGTGACGTCAACTGGGGGACGCATGGCAGCAGGAGACGGGAAGAAGGGGTCGTCAAAAAGGGAGCGCTGATGGTACACGGGTGCTACAGCGGACCTCCCAAAAGGCTCCTCCAGCATTCGGAACAGAGGGCGGAACTCATGGAGAAGTTGTCGAGCGATAGACATGTTGGTCTTCAAGCAAAGTGACCTCCTGTCTGGCGGCATATATATAGGAAGTTCGTCAAAATCCAGAAAGTTCGGTACAAAGCAGTCACATGTTGAAAATATGGAAGAGTGTTCGGGGTCCATAACTTGAACGCAGTCAGACTAAACCCGGTATTCATCGATCTGCCTAGGGCATCGTGGACCTCTCAAGGAATTGCAGTAAATAGAGATACTTAGACATGTGATATAATCATGCTCCAGGCCATTCAACAACCCACTGTGCAGCGACAGAATGCTCTTGGTCATCGTCATCTTCAAACTTGAGCTTGTACATGGCAATGTGCTTTGCGGACACACCCTGAGTTGAATTGAGTCACATAAACACAGTAGAAGTTTGTATCTTACGCGTCCGATTGGCTGCACGTCTCTCGGGGAGGATATGACTTCAGCTCTGTAAAAACAGCTCGTGTCAGGATAGAGCGCCATGACCGTCGAACCAGCAGGGAATTCCTGATAGGCATTCAAATGTGCAGCACTTGTTGGAAGGGCACTCGGATCTGGTAGTGGTATAATGGCTCGGAGGGTTGTATTATAGCATCTGAAGATGATGTTTGTCATCAAATGCCTTGCTCCGTGTGATGAAGACGAAGACTTACTGTCCAGGCTGCCCGTCTTCTTGAGGTTCAACGTCTTGCACCTCATATCTGATACCGAATAAGGTTCAATCAGTGCAAGGACACATCCCTAAAATGAGCCCCACCGATTCTTATCCTGATTGATACACTTTGTGATAACGGCCAAGATCCATGTGTTTTCATCGGCGTCAGCCGTGCTCCCGTCGGCCGCCTTTCCCGCAGGTGGGTGGAATGCGACTTTTCGCCCTTCTCGTAATGGCAGCTGCTTCGCGAGAGCTTCTCTGCGAGCCTTTGGCTCTCTCGAAAATGGTATGGCGGGAGAGGGGCCGGTCGAGCTCCGCGAAGGTGCCGTCTGAGTCGTCACTGGCCTCGCGGCAGACATCAAGGGTGGCGTAACCGACACAGGAGTGGCAGTAGGTGATGGGGGCCGTGGGCGCTTGTTTCGCTTCTCTGAATAGAAGTGCATAACTGAGCAAGTGTCTAAAGATTGGAGAAAAAGTCACAATATTACCTTGTGAGGGTAACTCTGGTGCTTCTCGGAGGGCTATTAGTATGTCGAGTTCTTCAAGAAGACTGTCGATAGCCCTGGAAAAATATGTGACACTTCACAAGGAGACTGAATAGTCACCGTACTTGACTTCCTCATCGCTAATGTGTCGAACTTCTTTCAAGGCTGAAGATAGCCGTCTGTAATTGGTTTTCAATCCATCATACCCTTCAGCCGGAAGGACGTCATCGGTCGGCCACATGGAGATTAGTCTGTTAACACGCCCGATGGTTTCGACGCTACTAGGGCTGGCATAAACATCGGAGAGTGATGCCAATGACTTAGATGCATGCGACCAGCAATCTACCTCTGATAATAAGTAAGCAGTCCGCAGCGTTCGATGTTGAAAGGTTATGCAGTGAGCGTGAGAACATGCCTTCTGAGGATGCAGGTCGCGGTAGTGCGTGCCTTCTATCCATTTTTTCTGCGTTTAGTATATGAGCTGCAGATAATGTCGTTAGCAAGTACTTCTACTGGGTTTTTGTAGGGTACGAAACGAAACGAAAGCTGTAGAAACGTGGGATGGTCTAGGATGGTCTTGGAGATGAATACAACCAGGTGTCGCGGAGTTTCACTCCTAATGACTGAGGGCCCCTGCCACCTCGTCTCACATACTCAAGTACCGTTCACTCGTTGATAATTGCACTGTGCTGATGACATCTACTGTTGTACAGTTGCAGTATCCAATATTGACACAAGATTTTCGAATACTAAGATACATTAGAATTTTCCCTCATCACTGTTACATGTCAACGTGTTCCCTGTGGGGGGAGGTGCCAATTTTCGGAGAGAGACGTCATACACCACTAAAACAAAGTTAAGACTGGCGTACAGCACTACGCGACGTGAGCCCACCTTCTTCGATTTTCTTGAGATCATATTTCAGACTATCAAAACGTCGCCGGAGCGTGTCATTCTTTAGATTCAGCTGGACACCACCAAATTCATTCAAATTATTGCCAAAAATACACTTGAACTAACCATCGAAAATCCGGCAAATAGATCCTTCACAAAGATAGATATCTGAATAGGTGCTTCAAAGTTCCCAAGGGTCACTGCGTTGACAGCGAGACGAGACTACACAGGAAATAATGGCAAGTGAGTTGAACGCGTCGCTAGGGCAAATAAATCACCAAAGATATCGGCTAAAGATTATTGCAAGAATACATCCACTTCAACATTATCGGACTTACCAACTCGTTGACCAGGCTGATCAGACCGTGAAGATAATCTTCGACGGGCAGCACGAATCGGCCCTTCCATTCATCTTTGACTGGGGAGGTCCGGGACAGGACAAAGTATAGTTACTATACACACGACACAGAGGAGAAAGCGATGCTCACTCCCTAGAATCTGACTGACTTGTGGTAGGGAAATGAGTTTTCCTGTTGCAAGAAATTCTACCAAGGCAGCTGAATAGATTGCGGTGCGCAAAGAGTTGGACCACATTTCCTTCCATCGCCAGAACTGGCTGGGAGGGATGAGCGCAGCCATAGCAGCGCTAGTGGTTTGACAACTGTGCAAGATGGGGCGCACACAATCAAGGAGACTTGGAACTAAGATAGGCGTTGACAATCAGCAAAAGAGATACTCTAGTTAGCAATGGTACAACTTGACTCGGAAGGTGTCGAATGGATTTTGTTGAGAACCCCAACCATGTTGCGAGTCTTCTTATCCAGATCCGTCACTTGCTCCTTGATTTTCTAGAAGGGGGAAGTTTTGGAGGTCAGACCGATAGCGGAGATCAGCGACTTTCAATATTAATGTGTACCTCCCGCAAATCTACATCCTGCTCCAAGAGTTCGTTGAGACGTTCTACATCACAAGAATCCATATGTTATAGTGATGAGGCCTGTGGACTGTTTTTGTACTGAGAAGATCTTCAATGAGGTGGCTACTTCAGAAATCTGCCACGCTGCCATTTGCGCTAGCGCTCGTGACTGCTTTTGGTCGCTGCCGATTCAAAACCTTCAGACGAAACGTCCACCATCAGCCTGAACGTCGTTCATGACCTCCGATGTCGAACTCAGCAAAGTTAAGACGTTACTTACTTCAGCTCGCGACGCGCCAGTGCACACTGCGGATGCAACGGATGACGTTCTTGGGCCGATATATTCATATTTGATGAAGATTCCCCCATCCGCATCTGACCAAACCTACCACTGGTTCTGCAGTCGCGCCAACCAGCTTACTATTGGCGCCGCTACATTCTTACTAAGGCTATTTGCATACGATAGCCCTAAAGTGGACGCTTGGAAAAGAAGGTTGAAGTCTTGTCTTGCAGGATGTTGTCAATGTATCAAGGGATTGGGGGAAGTGAAGGCTAGCTCTCGGAAAACGTGAGTGGTTCGACGAGACAGTAGTACTCCATGTGGAATGCATATTTTATACTGATTGCCCCACAGCTATTTTGGCGCATTCTCTGACGATGTGATCAGAGGATTTTATAGCAAGTTTGATGATTGGGAACTATCCGTGGTCGTAGAGGCCCTCGTGCGTTCGGGAATAGACCTGTCCGACTCTAGATTGGCTGCCCGGACGCCTCAGGAAGTGCCACAACCTGTGTTATACCACATGGTCTCAAACATGCGCGTCTTTCGCGATCCTCGGGTCTTCTCCTTGATTCGTGCATGCCCACCTATCTCAGATTGGCCACTGGTTCCGCCTCCCCCGGGCCTTTTTATACTCGTAATGGATGGTTCCTCTGACGTTAGACAGTGGGCGAAGGCGCAAATCACCAAAAGCACCCAGGTTCCAATGTTAGAGCACCAGTTCGTTGCAGGACATGAATTGACGCTGGAGGCGGTTATCAGTGCCTTGACAATGTCATGCGAAGGTCAAGGAACGACGACGGACAGTGTATTACCGTACATGTTCTCCTCCGACTCAAGCGAACTTTGGGCTGGATTTAGCCAAATCCTACGACATCTTCCAACAGAGGTTCTTGCAAAGTCATCTGAAGGAATGGGCTGTCGGAGAATCGTGACAGGCCACCTACACGATATTGGGCGACGTGAGTTTATTTTTGTTCGCTACATTGAACAGTTCAATGAACATGGAGGCAGAGTTTTCTGACATCTTACGGTGCCTACTCTTCTTGCTCAAGCGTTTAGGCAATCAGTTGTGGCAAGGCGAGGGCCCAGAGTATCCCCAAGTCGTTTTTGATGCAATTAAGGACAACACTTCCTTCTGCGACATGCTGCAGGACCTCAAGTCAGCAGACGAGAAACCATGGTTCTTGTCATGGTTCGGGGAGTATCTTACATCAATATCCGATTCTGCCATGTATGCGGACGTTCTAGCAAGAATCGTAGATTTCCTTTGCGAGGAATTACAGCACGAGCGGTTTCAGGAAGCACGTCCAGCGGTCATGCATTCCGCCGTCCGAGTCAGTGGTTCTATCTTCTCATCTAACGTTGTACTGATGAATCTCCTTACTCGTAGTTACTGGCCTCCCAGGTGCGGAAAACTCAGTCGGAAGAGACGTCGCAACGTCGTATGGCAGTTTCAAGCGTGCTCGACATTCATGCCGAGGTCTTCATTTCGGTGGCGTTTGGTCGCTCATACGCAAATTCGCAGTGGAAAGAAGTACGCAGCGCTGCTCGTGAGCTCATCACGACTTCCTTGACTCGAGACGCCAGTGAAATCGCCAAATCTATCACAACCTCCTGCGAGTTCTTGGCAGGACGCACGAATGTGTTCCCCGTCTGTACTATCAGAGAACAAATGTGGAAGAAGACATATGAATCTCTACAGACAAATGATACAGATGGCGTTGTTGCCATCATTGCCATTATCGCCGAGTTCTCTCACATTGACTTCTTGAACAAAGTGGCGTACAGACATGTTCGTTCGAGCCCGGATGCCCAGGCCTTTGATGCCATCAATCGATGCCTCACTATCTCACGAAGCGGATTTCTTGATGTAGTATCCAAGCTCGCGAACTACAACCAGACGTCATTCGTTCTTGATGTCCTACATCGACCTGGAGTCGCACGTGATGTCATGGTCCTCATGCTGTCTCCCATTGAAGACCTCCAAGGCGCTGCAAAGACGCTTGTTGGTCAAGCATTTGATGTCGACATTCGGATTGATTGCTTCCGCGCCCTTTTCTCCAACCTCCCAGACTCTTCGTTTGAGGGCATTTTCAGCATCCTGGAACGATACGTTCATTACGCACCACATGTACCGGAAGCCTGCAGTCTTTCCAAGTCGCTGGTGCAGTGTCTCACCGACGTCATTGAGGTCTTGTGCTCCAGTCCAGAAGGACTGTTACACAATGACTTGTTCCTGCGGCCGAAAGACAAGGAAGGGCCAGCAACACAAATACCTCGACTGTGGAACTTGATGACACGGTCCCTCACCGTGATATTCAAACGCACACCGCTTTGGTCAGACTACTTTGAAATTCCGGACATGACGGTGTGGATGCGAGATGCGCTCATATTCGGGAGAGATCTGCTGGCACAATGGAGAGTAATGGAGTCTGCCAGCGTCACTGTCACAGATGAATCATCCTCATTAGTGACTGGCAGTTTTCGAAAACTTTCTCGAATGGGGAAGAACATGATGGGCGACCTGCAGCCAGTGGTTTCAGAGCTAGCACGGTGGATGCGGCTCTCTGATGAAGAGCTTCTCCATCAGTCCTTTGCGTTGCTTCAGACGGTCCTCGAATGTTTTCGGACAACTCGCGTCCCTCCATCGAAAGCTACCCTTGCCAAACTGAACAAGCACGTCGAGGATTTCCGCAAGAACACATCTGGCGCTGTAAAGACAAAACTTGACTCAAGTCGAATAGCCCAGTTAGAGGACGCACTGGCCTCGTTTGAGGAGGAAGAAGTTGAAGTTGTTTCCGTGGTTCGCGCGTCGAAGGCTCGACCTACCCAACCCCACAAACCCCCACCGCAGAAAGCACAGGCGGCAGCACGAAAGCCGAGTGACTTTGTTCCCCGGAAACCTGCTGAGAATGAACAACTCAAACCCGAGGTTATGAAAGGCGCGTTTCCCAAGTTCCAGCGGCTATCAACAAGCACGTCGACGAGCGTCAGTAAACCACCAATTGGGAGTAGTATTCTTCCCACAGCTCCCGCCTCAGAGGATTCCAGTGATTCCGGATCTGAGGCTGAAGGCATGCAGAGCGGTCTGGCCGCCTTGGGCAAATTCCAGCGATCACCAAAAGTCAAGAAGCCTGTGGAAAGACGCCAAGTGAAGTTGTTGGACATTCAAAACCAAGCCAAGAGTGCAACTATGGAGCGTCTCCAGCGTCGAGAAGATGCCCGTCGCCGGGCACTGCGTTTAAAACCAGACACCACCGGACTGCATCGTACTCTCCTATCTTGGAATTACGACCACGATGGTCCTGACCCTCCCACCGTCGGTGGGAAAACTCCGTTGCTTCATGTTCCTGACACCTTCCAGGACTATCAGCACTATCTCCGAGTCTTTGAGCCCTTGTTACTCCTCGAGTGTTGGTCGCAAATTGTCCAATCCAAAGAAGAGGTACAAGGGGTGTATGATTGCAGAATCACTTCCAAACAGTTCACCGATGATTTCGTTGACCTTGACGCAACTATCTCGGAGCCTGTCCAGAAAGACTGGCGACTAGGAGAGACGGATGTTGTGTTGCTTCGGCACCCAGAGGGTAAAAAGTCAATCATGATGAAGGTTCGGAGCTTTAGGTCCAGTCCATTTGGATCGCAGATGAGTCTCCGGTGCTTCATGCACCCCACTATGGGCGACATAGGTCTGCAGATCAACACTGTTTGGAGCCTGAAGAAGATTTTCAGGTGCGTTTCCCCTATTTGTATTGCAATAGCTTGCTTACCGCTCGATAGCTTGAGCACTCTTCACCGGGAGTATGGCGCTCTCGTGGCACTACCTCACTACGATCTCTTCCAAATGATATTAACTCCGAAACTCTCTGCTACGCCACCCATTGAGCAACGCGAGGTACAGCACACCATGTCCGCGTACAATGTCAATGAGCCACAAGCACGAGCTATAATAGGCTCACTCAAGGCAGATGGTTTTGCGCTCATTCAAGGGTAAGTTCTATCTGGTGTCAGACTGGCACTTTGAATGAACAATCTTCCGCAGACCTCCCGGAACTGGCAAGACATCAACCATCTGCGGTCTCGTCGAAGCGTTTCTTCATAAGCGTCCACGTGCTGTGACGTCCATTCATGTTGGGAAGACCGCAGCGTCTTCAGAGCCCGTGAAGAAGATCTTACTCTGCGCACCTAGCAATGCTGCCATCAACGAAATTGCTAGCCGTCTCAAAGAAGGATACAGAGGCCCTCAACGGAAAGCGAGTTCCCTGAAAGTAGTCCGAATTGGAACAGAGAAGGCTATCGACATCAGCGTGAAAGACATTTCCCTCGACTACTTGGTAGAACAAAAGCTCAATGGCCAAACTCCCAACGACACTTCCAAGGATGCGAACAGCGAAATCAACGTGCTACGAGGTGAAATCGAGCAAGTCAAGCAGATCAAACAGCAGAAATTGGATGAGCTGGCCTCTGTTCGCGACAACAATGCCCGGATGGTGGTCCTAGAGGAAGAAATCAAGAAACTAAACTCTCGACGGATGACGCTGACACAGCAGTTTGACCGGTTGAAAGATAAACAAAAATCGGATTCTAGGACACTCGATGCTGTACGGAGGCGCGTCAGGACGGAGGTTCTTCAAGAGGCAGACGTCATTTGCAGCACTCTGTCAGGTGCAGGCCATGAAACGCTCGAACAACTCGATTTCGAAATGGTCATCATCGACGAAGCAGCCCAGTCCATCGAGTTGAGCTCATTGATACCACTCAAGTTTCGTTGCCAAAGGTGCATCATGGTCGGTGGTAAGTGACACTCATTCGTACCCCCGACACCCCACTGAGCCTTGTCTAGATCCACAACAACTTCCCCCCACAGTTTTGTCCCAGGAGGTAAGCAGAGCTTCAGCAATATCTGTCGAATATACGCTGATTGTCATTGAAGGCTTGCAAGTACCAGTATAATCAATCGCTCTTCGTGCGCCTTCAGAAACACCGCCCGGATGCCGTTCACCTCCTCAGGTATGCCTTCCGTCTTTCACTAGTAACTAGTGCACTCATGGTTTTTAGCATCCAATACCGCATGCACCCTGACATTAGTCGTCTTCCTAGCAGGATTTTCTACCAAGGCCGGCTCTTGGATGGCCCCGACATGGACGTCAAAACAAAACAGCCGTGGCATTCGCATCCTAAATTTGGCACGTATAGGTTCTTCAACGTTAACCGGGGACAAGAAGCCTCCACAAAGCGGTCATTCTCTAAAGAACACTACGGAGAGTCAAGTTGCCCTCGCCTTGTACGCACGCTTGTGTAAGGAGTTTTCCGCCGTAGACTTTGACTTCCGAGTTGGCGTGGTTTCCATGTACCGTGGTCAAGTTTTAGAGCTTCAACGAGCTTTTGAACAACGATTTGGGAGAGATATCAAGGACAAGATACACTTCCATACTGTCGATGGATTCCAGGGACAAGAGAAGGATGTGATTATCCTTTCTTGTGTCCGTGCTGGTCCTGGACTGCAATCTGTTGGTTTCCTGTCGGGTATGATGTTCCGAATCTGTATATTCGCAAGCAGCTAATGGTGTACAGACGTTCGGAGAATGAATGTCGCTATAACTCGTGCACGTTCATCTCTCTTTATTCTGGGCCATGCGCCTACTCTCGAGCGAAGCGACGAGAATTGGCGCAAAGTGATCCAGGATGCTCGCGATAGGTCATTGCTGACGGAGGTCTGATATTGACACGCTTCCTCGCGAGACCTCGTACTAACTGAGAGACAGGCGAATGTAAGCTTTTTTACCACCCAAGCTATGAACACCTCGGTTCGCCGGCCTCCATCACCTGCGAAGCCCAAGAAGCAGCCAGCCGCGACCGCCCCACCTAAACCAGATGATTTAGGTCACTCCTAAGAGCTTTGCTGAGTCTAGTCGTCGGCCTCCCTCCTCAAAACCTTCCCAGACAATCGATGAGCAACCGCCGATAAATGATCCTCCTGCAGACCTGGCTATTCCCAGCGATGTTGGACAGAAGCGTCGTTTGGTTGAAGGTGTGAATGGCGAACCTTCCACCTCTAGACCACATGAAACCAGGACAATGCAGCCACCCCAGAAGCGCTTTAAGAAGGAGAAAGGTAGCATCTTTATACCCAAAAAGAACAAGGTAAGATTTCCGTATTTTTTCGGTAATCGACTGAGTTGCTCACGATCATCAATCCACCAGCCTGGAAAGCCATAGGTTGACTATTACCAACATCGTCATTGAATTATACGTCACCCGCACTTTCTTTAGACCTGCATCGCATATATATATAGGACAACACAATTGTACATTAATCACACGTTCACGGGAGGTAGCTCCCACTGGTCTGGCCCAAACCGTGGTATAGACATCATCACGCCTGCATTGTTTCTCGAAGGTTTGGAAAAAGTGCACATACTCTCTTTTCCAAGACTCGACAGCCATGCAGGATTTACGACCGTTAGTCCTTCACGATCGTCAGCGTCTAGTAGACTTGCAGTGGCGGCAACAGACCTTTGATCCAGGTTCGTGATGTTTGGACTACCTCAGAAAATACGAGATAGTCTGGCGGAGGGCGATCCGCAAGCACAGACGTCGGATGGATGAAAACATCCCCAGAAATTCCCACCGCCGCATAAGGGACGCCTTTAGCAGTTGAAAACTGCCTTCCACTGGAGTTGTCTTGTATTAAATCTTTCCGAACTGCTACTTGGTCGATAAAGGCAGCGGTGAGCAGTTGACGAATAGCTTTTAGCTAAAATATGACGTCAGCGCAAGGTAGAATCGCATGAACAGGAAGCCTATTACCTGGATGTCGTTGGGAGGTCGGATATTTTTGTTGAAGCCAACTTCAGCACTTTGGAAATTTGCTTGCGCGATGCTACTTAGTTGGGCTCGCAGTTTGTGTATTTCTTCCATGGCCTGTAGTCTTCCATAATGTTGCTGCGGGTTGGCATAGCTGGCCGACGTACCTTAGGCCTTACAAAGTGGTCCTTACAGAATTGGCGCCCCCCTCCAGAATATTCATAGGCCCCGACGACTGAGAGGAGTCTGAAGATGTCACTGTTGGAGTTACCCAGCGATCCATGGACCTGTTCCAGTGCTCAGGAAAATTTAAGGCCAAGAGACGGAGGACAAACCTGCTGAGACTCAAAGAATGCCCGCCGTCGGGTCCTCCTCACCTCTTTCGCTCTGATGGAAGCGTTTTTAATGTGTGCCAGTCCTTCATTGTCACTATCGGAGTCGCTGTCACCATCTAACCCCTCTTCACGAAGGAAAGGGTCCCCGACCGACATAGCTGCCACAATCGAGATCACATAGGGTAGACAACCATGCTGTTGACTCCCAACGAGCATTCGAGAGAAGCGAGGGGAGAGTGGGAACAAGCTCATTGCTTTCCCCAGAGGCGTCACTTGACCCCCGATTGTTGACATGGACACCCTCGCTTGCGATACGAGAGGTATACTACTGAGCGCGCCAAGACGAGTAAGGAACCGTCTCAGCCTTTTTCAACACCTGCCTATCTGGAGGAGTTGGGAAAGGGAAGTTGACAACCGCGTCAATGTTCATGCTTTTCATCTGCAACACGACACCTTCAATCGGTGTGCGCAAGATTTCAGGCTGTGAAAATGACTCGAAATAATGCTCATAAAGAGCGGAGGAGTAGAGTCTGTAGCAATGTCCTGGACCCGTACGACCCGCGCGACCAGCTCGCTGCGCGGCAGAGGCCTTGGAGATCCAACCCACCTGAAAGGATTGGATACCGCTTGCGACATCATAATGTCGCTGTAAACGTCGTCAGAGCACGTCTCTATCGATCGAGATGTTCGTACCTCTTTCGCTCGTCCACAATCGATTACATACCGTATATTTGGGATGGTAAGCGAGGTCTCCGCAACGTTTGTTGATACTACCACCAAACGATGGCCTGCTGGTGGTGAATCGAAAACTCGCATTTGTTTCTCGCTCGGCAAAAGCGAATACAGAGGGACGACATGCATTGGGACTAGATCCATGATGCTTGAGCTCGTTGAATATGAATACATTGAAAATTTTACCATCGCACTCCTCGGCATCGATGCCAAGTTCAGCGTTGACGCCATCGTCGTCGTCACTATCCAGGCCTTCAGGATCTTCCTCTGTGGGGTCTCCGTCTACGTCGAGTGCTAACTCCTGCTCACGAACGCCAAACTCGATATCCTCCGCCTCAATGTCGGCTGTGAGTCCTTTTGAGATGAAATCATGAGACGACTGCTTGAAATTCCTCACCATGAACCGAAGCAACAGGGTAAGGACCCTCACTGGTGATGGATTCTGCAAAAATAGAAGAAGCTTGGACAACTTGTCTCCTCCTCTTTTTTGCCTCCAGAGCTCTTCTACCATATCGTGCCTCGAGCTTTTTGCAGACGCCCAGAATTTCATTTTGCCCAGTCAAGAATATGAGAATACCTCCCGGTGGCAGACGAGCATGAATCTTGGCCGCTTTCTTGACCGCTTCGCGCACATAGTCAGTAGACGTCCGCCGGTTGAAGTGTACTGTTACGGGGTGCTGGCGAGCATCGACATTGACAACAGGAGGCGGCGACGGAAAGAGTGCCTGATTCTCTGCGAAATCGCTGACGCGTAAGGTTGCCGACATGATGATGAGCCGTAATGGTTTCGTGCCCTCTGTGCCCTCCTTCCACATTTGTTCGCGTAGCTTGATTACCCGACTAAGGACACCAATCAAGATGTCGGTGTTCATACTACGCTCGTGTGCTTCGTCAATGATGATGATCGAATATTTTGATAGCAAGAAATCGGTAGCGAGTTCACGCAGAAGCACGCCATCGGTCATGAACTTGATCGTAGTTGAAGGGGACACAGTTGCGTCGTATCGGATCTGGTACGATACGCGGGAGGAAGTCAAGGACAATTCGCGAGCCACTCGAGATGCCATTGACATTGCCGCAACTCGACGTGGCTGCGTGACTCCTATCATCCCCGGGTTCACTGGACACGCGTCAGTCACCATCATATGACCGCATACGAACGAACGAACCTCCGGTACGATCACCAAACCCAGCTTCGTAGAGAAACTGTGGGATCTGAGTAGTCTTTCCGCTACCAGTTTCACCGCAGATGATTACCACCGGATTAAGCATTATGGCTTCCATAATGGGATGCTCTTCTGCAATGATAGGTAGCTGCATCCTGGACTCCTGAATATCAAGGGGTCGAATGACGGACACCGACTTTACACTAGAAGATTTAGAGAAAGTAGAGAAAGTCTCTTGTGTTTTTGTCATACATTCCGCAAAAGAGGTGGAAGGGAGCTGTAAGTCTTCACCCAGGGGACCGCGCATTGAATTCGGTTGTGACGACATCAACTTGCGTTTTTTGGACGGGGGTGCAGCGGGATGCTCGATTTCAAGAGACGACGGGGTTCGTTCAGTGGTATCATGGCCTTTCGCTAGGTTTAGCTGTTTGACGGCCCAGTCCTTGAATCCAAGGCGTTTCTTGGCAGGTAAAGGACGCTCTTCTTCCCCATTAGAATATGGATTGCCGGCCTCACTGTCATCATCTGAACCTGCCGCCGAGATTTCCCCATCTCCATCTTCTTTTTCTTCGTCAGAATCATAGGCCGAATCAGAACTGTCAAAGGATGTGTCTGATTCCTCTTCCGGAGCCGTTGTCGGGAGTGCCCTTCTTTTCCAGCTCGGGAAGGAGGCCTTCTGAGAGAAAATATCAGTTCGGAAGTTTCTCGGCCAGGGCGTACATACCATTCGAGCCTTTTCACTTTTTTTATTCACGACTATGGGTGCAACGACAGAACCATCGGGATTGCGTTTAAGGGCTCCGCCAACCGCGAAAGTGGATACACTGGCTGGCTGCGAGACTGTCGATGTTGTAGGAGGATCCGCCGCAAATTCCTTCGCCACTGAACCCTCGTGCTCATATTGCACTGGCGTCTGATCAGCGTTTTCACCAAAGTCAATTCCATCCATTGCGTCAGATTCGCCTTCACTATCTCCGTGTTCATGAACCGTGAAATCGTTATGGCGCCGTCGACGTTTATTGGGCTGACCCTCCATGGCGCGGCGTACATCCTTGTCTTCTAGTTTCTCCTGGCGTTCCCGAGCTGTGGAGGTGGCTCCTGTTCCAAGAGTAGATGACGACTGAAGATCGAGGCTTGAAGTTTGAGCTTGCGTCTGACTACACACTGCTGAGGGGACGCGACGACAAAATGCGAGAGCTTTACATACGCTAGCTTCTCAAAAATCACGAGTCTCTCTTCTTTTCTTAGTTTCTTCTCCTACAGGAACCGTTGTACAAGCTTTTGTGAAAATCAGGGAAATTGACGCACAACATACTTTTCCAGCCTTTTCCGCTTCTGTCTCGATACCTTGGATTCCGACTCTGCTGCAAGCTTCGGCCAATATTAGCGTCTCCTGACCTTCGGGAATGTCACAGACAGACCTCTCTTACGAGCCTCTCTTTTCTGTCGCGCTCCTTATCTTCTAGTGACTTGTATTCGAGGATCGTAGCGTTGGGATCAGGTGCATCGGCTGTAGGGACCACACCGTTGCTTTTATGACGCGACTTCCCCTTCTTCCTCGAGCCTGCTGTGGATTGGCGCGCCTTGGGATTGCGTCGCTTATGCTTACGGTCCATGAAGCGACAGGCTGTCTTGGTGAAAGTTGCCGAAGTATATGCTTTTCGAATGCATCAGACATAAAAGTCGTTATGTAATCATGAGCGGTTATCGAAGTCGGCAACTTGATTTCACTACGGTATACACCAGCGTACACGGTGACTAGAAGATAAAGGTATAATAGCTCAGCTATATAATGCTAGGTGCTCGAATTTGAATAAATTGGGTATCACTACAATGATTCTTTTTTGAAAACCACAAGTGCCAATACTACGGGGAGGCAACAACGTGGGCATTGAAGTTATATGTCGTTGGCTCAGCTTCAAAGGTGAAGTTCGTTGCCTGTAGGTCAATAACGGTCTGCCCTCCTCGGGTTAGTGTCCCATGCATGGTCCCGCCAGGTTGAATGGACACAGATAACTTCGAAACACCAGCAGAAACATTGAAAGTTTGAGATTGGGTAGAAGAGGTGGAAAGCACGACTGTAGCAGGAGAAGTCGCCAGGACTACGGCCCAAACCTTGTCTTGGGTCTGGATTCATCGTCAGTGGAATACGCAACATCATATCAACAAATCACGTACAATTTGATAGTTTGTTGGTTTTCCAACCGGGTCGTTTGAAGCGGAAGCCGCCGCAGGATGTGGACGAGACCACATTACGAGTTGATCTTTGGTCAGAGTAGGGTACGTTCCCGTCTTGAAGGCTGATGCGTAATAGGACGTCAGGTTGAGCCAGCCTAGGGTACATGGGTTAGCATAAGTTGGCTCATCTGCATAGATCAGTGAATGCGCACCAGTGTGATCGTTTCCATCAACCCATGCTTGACTCATGGGTTGGTCGCCCTCTATCGGACCAATATAATGCGATTCTCCGAAATCATTCCAAGAGATGATTTCTACTATATCCACCTGGTCGCGGATATTGATCAACGACTCCCACCGAGTAGCGTACAAGTGCTCATCGCCGAAGTACATCCACTACAGCAGCTTTGTGAGCGTATGCAACATGCGCGATGGAAGGATGACCCACATTTTTATTGTAAGATGACGGGCCGTAATGGGTGAAAAACCACGGAGATACAGATGCCATGTACGTTCGACCGCCACCCATTGCAGTCAAACTCGAGATGTATGTATCGTCTGGAGTTGTTGATCCGATGACGCCAGATAATGCTGAGGAGACAGCGGAGGATTGTCCAGTAGCAATGTCTCCAAGCAGACCTAGGGACGATACGAATGAAGTAGTGACTTGGGTCGGCCACGCGGAATTCCACTGAGAATATTCAAACTTATGCAGAATACCATATTGGAGGAGCTTACGTTGAACATGCCATCAATCACACTGCTGTAGGTATTGAACTGTGATGGATCGATGAAAAATGATGGCACAAAATGAACCGCGGAAGATCCTGTCAGTTGTTGCACAAATTGAGTCGACCATCCAGAAGCGACAGATCCTTGTCCAAAAGTGCAAGTTTCTCCAGAGAAAGTTGAGGCAAAAACGCGACCATTGTAAAGTAGCTGATTAGGGTGTGCGGCGTAAGTTGTTATATAAGTACGAAGAGTGGCGGCGTTGGCAGCTGTGCTACAAGGCAAAGAACTACACGAATGAGGATTCGCTGGGTAAAAGAAAACGAATAACCAACTCACGACATATCAAAGGACAGAAAAAGTTTGAACCCAGTTCCAGACTGGAGCGCTGCTTGGTAACTATTGATTGGCTGAATCAGAAGTCTGTTACTCAGTAAAGAGCATCATGGGACCTACGCATTGGCCACCTGCGAAGGCTGCCAATCATCCACTCCTACGTTCAAAGCGAAGCCGTCGATTCCACTGGAATGCGCAAGGAAAACGTCCGCGAGCCAATTATCCACGGTATAGGGGTACGCATTTCCGACCATGAAGTGCGCAATGACATATTTCGATGATGCAGTAGGAGAGCTTGTCCCGGTAGGCACCTGAGAAGTCGTCGTCGCGGTTGCAGAGACAGAAGAAATAGGTGTCATGCTGGACGATGATTTAAACGAACTGGAAAGACCGCGTGGTAATTTGAGGTTCGAATGTTTTCGTATGTGGCTAGTTAGATACAATTTTGAAGCTCAAAGGGGAAGCTTGGGAAAGAGCGATAAAAGAAAGTGCAATGAATGGAAGGCGGATGAGCACTGACAGTGCCACCATGATTCAAAAGAGTGTTGGGAAAAATGCGACAGTGAAAGCGAATGAAAAATTTGCGGCGCGGCCGCCACGGGTACTGGTAGTAAGACGAAGACGAAGACGAGGACGAGAGAAAAACATGCGTTTTGGATTCATTGTTTTTATAGGAACTAAGACAGCGCTTGCTCATGGGAGAGAAGTTTAGACCATTTGAATGTTGTAACAATGAGCAGTTAATGTCCGCCCCTGTCCGTGTGCTTATCAAGTACTTTATTGTTCCTGGTTACTAATCACGTGATCTATACAATGAATTAAATTCAAGCTGAGGGAAAATGGGCGCAGACTCGGCGAACCCCTTGCCATGACCCCCACGTTTCCAAGCTGAATTCGAGCGACCTTCTTATGACTGCATAGCTTGAACCCCCAGGAAGGCGATGAAATAGTCAGGCTCTACCCTTGCATGCATGCAGTACTAATAGTTACTATGTATATGGTATAAGTAGAGGTAGCCTTGGGTATGGTATGGTGTCTCGGCGTCCTCCCGGACGACATAGATGATTCCATGAAGGCACTGATGCAATCGTACATAAAGTATTTCCCCTAGGTGACTATATCTCAATACCGGCATGGGTGAAACCCCGTGACCCCTAACGTACTTATCTTCCTAGGGCTGACTTCGTCAGTTGCTAGATGGTTACACGTTCCATTAAAAAAAATAAGTAGAGGTAATGAGTCTTCTGAACCAAACCTGTGTGTTCGCATCGTTAGAGTTTACAAAATATTCGTCAGACATAGTCAGGCTATCAGTGCAAGTTATAGTGATGCCCCACAGGCCGCGTCAACCGACTAGCACAAGTAATTCGTATCGGTGTTCTTGGGTTTGCTGGGGAAACGGACCTTGCAGGCAAAAGGCAACGCTTCGACTAATCACGTCACTGGTCGTATACAAGGTTGCGTGTTACCTGATGAGCAACTGGCCTGACTGGGTGAGAAGTGCGTGCTTCAGAATCACCACTTCGGTTTGCGCAACGCTTTCTTTTGGTGTAAGGTATTCTTCCCTCTCGCGCCCCTCACGGCCTGCAGATCCTCAAACTTCCTCTTCGCATATCGTCGTGCTTCCGCGTCGTCGACCAACTCATCGACCAAAGTCCTCTTGCGATGTGCGCGAGGAAGGTTATCCGTGCTTGCTGTGCCGAATGGTGTGTTCGTAGTGACAATCGTGCCGATCTATGGGAAAGTAAGCCCAATGTGTGATATTATAGATGATCTCAGAAACATACAGCGAAGTGTTTTGGAAGTCCTTTAATACCTTTACCATCGCCGTCGTCTTTACGGTAGAAGCGCTTGGGATCTAGTTGATTGCGCAGGCGGAGAGCTTCTACTTCGCGGTGCAATCGGGGCAAATCAGCTTCAGCAGGTGCCGGAAGGTCAAACCAGCTTGGACCAGCAGTTTGATTTCTCATCTGGAAGAATACACGTCCGTGAGTCCTTCACTTGATAGGATCATACTTGTGAACTTACAGTTTTTCGCTGTTTTTTAGTTGACATTTTGCCGGTAAGCATTGGTTTTGGAGGGGGTGCAGGAATAACGGTTCCAGAGGTAGCTGCTTCTGCACGCTGTATGTCTGGGTCTCGTACAGTCGCTGGGGCGTCACGTCGACCTTTCACAAATTCAAAATATGCAGGCGGAAGTTCTCCAGGATCCAATGGTGGCAATGGCCTACAGTGCAATTCAGAAAAACAATGAAACAACATCCTTCATAATATGTAGTACCTCTCCGAATCGTCACCAAGCTTGATAATGTCTTCTCCAGCACCGAACGCATTTCCTCGGAGTGCCTTTTTCAAGTTAGCTGACTCTCGAGCATTCGATTTTGCTTTGTCCAAAAGAGACTGCAAGTATTCTTGAGTAATTTCTTCATCATCCGAGTCCGAGTCTGAGTCGCTATCGGAAGATGTATCTGAGCTAGAGCTTGACTGTGAAGAGCTTTCCGACGCCAGGTCGTCGAAAGAGATGAAGTCATTTTGTGTAGCCTTCTGTTTTCCTTTATCTTTCGCTGCTATTGGGCTTCCTGGTGCTGCAGGCGAGATCGACATGGTAAAACTACACGGTGTAATGTAGAATTTTATGTATGCATGTAAAAGTTTGCATGTAAAAGTTTTCTTTACACCGAGTCTGTACAGTTGCTGGGATTAGGACCGTGACAGATCCTTGCGTGACGTCACAAATGGTCACATCACACTAAATGATTAACCCGACGGGGTGATGGCACAGGAAGTTAAATTTTACTTAAAAACTACGCAGTTGGAGACGGGACCGAAGCAAGTGCATTCCGGAGTACGGACACACAGGAAGGTGCATAAGCAGCCTCCGGGACTTATGCTAGACCGGGGAATCGTCGATGTTCATTGTAATCAGTGAAGTCAGCGTAATCGGTGGTGTCGAGAGTCGATTGTTCTTACGGAACCTCGCAAGAATGTCGTGGAGATTTTGCGGACCTTGCGTAACTGTCAAAGTTCGTTTGAGCTGGTAAAATTGGCGAGTGATAAGAGGAAACAAAGTTGACGAAACATCGGCGTGATGGATACTGATAAGCAAACGGTACCACGCGGAGAAAAGATGGAAAAATGTCAGCGGAATGTCAAAGTCAAAAGTAATTTCTTGCAGAAAGGGCGATCTTATACGTCACATCGGCGAACGAGCGCAGACTGAGCGTAAGAGGTACGAACGCGGACGTAGTACGTCGGTTTTCGGGTAGCTAGTCCGCGTGGTGTTGTTAAATGGGCGCAGATCTGCCCCCTAGCAGGAGCATGATACACCTATTGTGAAAGGGGATGGTCGATTAAATCCCTGTCAGCCGCTACAGGGTCGTAACAGAGTTTGGCGGGGCGCGCGTGATCGGGGGGAATAGTATCGATGACAGCGAATGATAAAATTTGGCGGTATTTCATGTGCTGCAGGAGATATTCAATCTAGACGCTCGAGCATTGCTGTATGCCTATCGCACTCCAGCGTCCGGAAAAGTCCGTGTTGATGCATGGAACAAAAGGAAGGGCTTGGCAGGAGGGGACCGGGAACACGAAATTCAAGTCGGAGGGCTCGCGACCGTAGGGTTCCTTCTATATTAGATCAAGTCCCAGGATAAAGCTTGAAGTTCGACATGATGGGGATTTCTGACTGTTTCGCTTGAATTTTGCACGAAGATAATACCATGATTCATATGTACTTGAAATCAAACGCGGTCATTGTCATTCGGATTTTCAATGACCTCGAATTATTCCAAGTATCTGGGATGCATCATGACTCATTTGGAACACGCAACCACTATGCCATTGTTGTCGCATCCAAGGACCTGCATCCACACCTCGGCGACACCATCTTCTTCGCATCCAACCTGCATTCCGTTGTCCTTCAAGATGATGTACTCCCTTGCTGGGGTCTGCATGACGGCAAGAGCCGGGTGCAATGGCACGCCTTTTGGTGTGGTAAAGTGAACACTTTCAACATGATGATGGCTACGAAGGAGTATTGAGAGCACTGAGTCAAAGTACGAGTGCAGTGCTTACGCTGGTAGGTAAAGATTGATCTTCGGTGTTCTCCCTCTGGTAGTGACGAGAGTCGATTGAGACGGCAGACCTGCAAACTCTTGCGCCATCTGGTTAGAGGACATCCACCGACCACTGATGCTGTTCGTCAATTGTCAATACAGTGTTCCAAAGCGAACAATCGCATTCAGAAGATCACCTGTTGGCGACCACACATGCCATGACATATCGCTCAGCAACCACCTTTTTCGCTAAGCCAACATCGCCTTCACCAAAAATACGACGCAACCAATGCCTGCTTATTCCTCGGTCATATTCCTCGTAGTTCGCCCAACGGAGGTGTTCCGAGATCAAGTTACGAGGCTCCACAGAAGCACCAGTGCAAGACGAGATGTATTCTGACCAGTCGGCGCGCAAACCAGAGGAGTAGACTTCAAGTTGAGGAGCGTTGAATGCCCTGCCGATGACTTCGCAAGTGGATTCCAGTACGTAGAACTCGGATAGCGAATTGCCGTCTCGAATGGTGATCGCCCAAATCTCACCTTTGACAACTTCTTGGGCATCTTCCACAGTATCTTTTAGCCATGCCGATGGATCTCGCCCATTCGTCCCGGTAGAGAGCGTAAACCAAAGCCTTGTGAGGACAAATCTGAACCTAATGCTCAACTGTGCTCTGTCCGCCATCAAAAACAACATACCTCAGCGCGATGACCACCTGCTTCTCGTCATCTGGGCTCGCCCAGATGCGTGCAGATAGAGGGTCGATCCACGGCGAAGAATTGTATCTTCCAACGAAAGTAATTTTGGAATGTCTGTCTCCGGAAAGCCACTTCGTTCTGACGCTGACGCAGGTAGGGCCACATGTTCGTCGTGTTCTGCGGGAAGCGCTTCATTATTTGGTTTAGACGGTGACCGTGATACTTCTGAGTGAGTATATGCGCGGCAGAAAGGTATACTGGATGGAAACGTCGTTAGGCATTTCCATGCAAGACCTCCGGATACCCAGCGTCATGTTACCTGCATAGCGAAATGCCCGAGAAACTAGGACGCAAATATGACGATCTTGATCAGAGAGCGCGGCTAGGATTATTGCCCATCTTTGAACCTGTTTCCTGTCGGATAGCTTAGGCGGAAATGTGATGTTCACGAAGGATGGTGTCGAAAGGGGGGCGGCCTCAAAGCTAAAGGTATCTGAGGGTGTGCAAGTAGTTTCGTCGGCCGAGTGGTCGTTGAGGGCAGTGGCTTTCTGCGAAATTACTGGAGTACTAGCCACAATCGGAATCCTTGTGAAAACGAGAGGTTTGAATCGGCCTTGACGGTTTGTTGTGGACTCTTTCTGGACGAGCTGGGCATCTCGAAGCTGAGCCACGATAGGTACTGCTTTTGAAGAGACGCTCGAGTTGCGTGGAAGACCCTCAGCCGCCGATTCGGTGACAGATATCAGACCAGTATGCAATTTGAGGGTTCCAGCAGACGTGGATGGCTGAGTCGTGGAGGTCGAGGAGTCGGCATCCCAGATAGATGCAGCATTTACAGGAGAAGGCTTTTGCCTTTTTGCAGACTTAAAGATAGCAGAGACGCGGGGTCGTTTCGTGCCATGGTTCTCGTCGGGAGCCTGGACGTCAGGGCTTGATGCAGCGACAACTGTTGTTGATGAATGGCGGACAGTGGCAGCTGAGGGACCCACTATACAAGACGCCGGCAGTGTTTTGGGTTGGGGAAATAGTTTTGCAGATATATTAGGGGTTGAGTCTTTGTGTGCTGTCTGTGTATCGTGAGTGGGATCGAGAAAACTTGTAACTCCAATCGAGAGTGCAGGAGCTAGGCTTGAAGCTGGGTGGCTTGTGTGTTCAACTGGTACTGTTATTTCTGATGTCGATATTGCTTGGATCGGAATCGCGGGCTGAGGGTTGTGGACATTATTATCGGTTAATTTCTGGAGGAGAGCAGCTTTTCCGAGTTTTGAATACCCGACAATGCGGCATTCTTTGCACAACGCTTTGAGCTGGGGAACCGTAAGCTTCGCGAGGTCACCTGCCAGCGAGGACGTGGTGGACATGCTGAAGTTGTCGTGCACGTCGAGGTCTAAGGGTGTTCCATAATTATAAACTTTATTTAAGGAGCCTACTACTAGGTAACTGCTTATATATAGGGTCATTCAGAGTAGGATTTAAAACATATCCTGAAGAGTCAGGATGCACCATGACAGTTCAAAAGTTCGCTTGAAATTTGTGAACTTTAAGCTCCGTTCAAACAAGACGCTCAGAGAAAATGTCTTAAGTCTTATGGTAGGGTTAGGGTTAGCTGCCCTGGTCAAAATTTCATGAAGCACCGGTGTAGACATTTTCGTAGTCTACATATACAAAAGAACCACTAATTAGTCTCACTAGCCTCGCGAGAGCACAGATCGTAAGGATTAGCCAGTAAAAGGATTCTCCGGACACACACCTGGAGAAATCTGATGAATACTGCATGAACACTAGATGCTGGATCACAGATGGACAAACGTGTGCAAACGAGTCAGGGAGAATGCATGTGGTAGAAGCTGTAACAGATTGATGCACAAGGTGCATCTACGAGCAGGAAGACTGAGGGGATGGAGTACTGGTGCGAGAGCAACTCGCAACGTGAAGGGATGGAGTCCTGGTGTGCGAGGAACATGCCTAAGTGAACAAATGTGTCAGCATCATCATTTGCAAGAGGAGTGACTTGCGTACCATGGGAGCACCATTTTTTATGATTGACAGAAGGCAGAGTGCGTGATCAACATTGGGATCAGATGACAGAAGGTTCACATAGGGCTCGTTATCGTCGGCTTCGGGATTAGATGAGAGCAGATGCAGATAAGGTGCTTTGTCATGAATATCTGAGCTTTGCGGCAGCTGGTGGAGTCTTCGTACTCTGTGGGCGTCGAGGGTACTTGAACACACCAGAAAGTGACGGGAATTTGAGTACTTGCCAGTGGCACATTTGCTACCTGTGTGTTGGTACGTGCTGTGCGAGGATCTACATCTGTTGCGTCTTCTTCAAATTCAGTGTGAGAGGAGGAATCATAGGTGTGTTTTTGAAGCTTTGCAAGCATCACAGTGTGTGTTTGCTAGTAGTGTGGAGCTCGACGTTGCGCTCGACAGGCAAGAGATGAATTCAAACTCCGCTCCGCTGCAACGACTCATACCATGCCCCCTCGTTGGTCCATTCACAATCAACTCCTCGAGGAGATTGATACTGCTACTCTGGAGGTAGCAACGGCTCTTTATGATCATGTTATGAAAGATGATTCTGACTCGGACTCCGATTCTAATTCTATCATGAGTCTCTCCCCACCCTCCCCAATATCCCCCTATTTCTCTGACTTTAGCAGCAACTCTAGTAACTCTAGTAACTCTGGTGATATGATCACACACTACAGTCGCCTCCTTGGTGCAATCTCTGCTCTTCGCGATGAGGTTGAAGCTTCGGATGTTTTCAATCAACCAAATCACCCTATTCCACGAGCTCCACAGATCCAGCTCTTAACTCACTTTGCCGAGGATCACCCTGATTTGTTTCGCCAGAAATTGCATGTAAACCCTGATATTTTTGACGCCATCTTAGATCAGATCAGCAGTCACTCGATTTTTCAAAATAATTCAAATAACCGTCAGCTCCCCATTGCCCTACAGCTCGCTGTCTTCCTGAATTGTGCCGGGCACTATGGAAATGCAGCTTCAAATCAGGATATCGCCCAATGGGCGGGGATTGGTGTTGGGTCTGTCACCAATTGTATGAACTGAGTAATGGTAGCACTGCTACATCAGCACAACAAGTTTATATCCTTCCCGACGGCCGATTCTGATGATGCGGAGAAGGCCCGTGAGTGGGTAGAGGACAAGACCTGCCCAGAGTGGCGAAATGGCATATTTGCCATCGACGGATCTGCAGCTAACCTGATGAATAAGCCTGGGCTTCACGGCGAGGTATTTTTCAACAGGAAAAGTACCTACTCTCTTAACTGCCAGGTTTTTTTTTCCCCGCTATTTTGTATGTTTGATTTAATTTTTGTTGCAGTTGGTCATCATGCCGCATAACCTCCTTATAGCCGACTATTCTGTCGGCCATGCGGGAAGCACGCACGATGCATATGCATTTCAATCAACTCGGCTTTATCGGGAGCATGCAGACCTACTTGATAACAACCATTGGGTATGGGCAGATAGCGCATATCCAGTAGAGACGTGGTGCATTCCACCATTCAAGAAACCACGGAATGGAGCCTTGATGCGCAATCAACGAACATTTAATTATCACCTTTCTCGTGTATGTACTCTGAATGTCCTGAGAATTCTGTTAATTTAACGTGGTTCAGGTTTGGGTTTGGGTTGAACATGCCTTTGCAGCTCTTAAAGGACATTTCCAGTCTCTTCGGGAGCTTCGTCACCCTATCACTGCAGAAAAAGACCTTCACTATTCAAGTTATTGGATTTTATGTTGCTTCATTCTCCACAACATGATTGTTCGGTTTGAGGAACAGCACGAGAGCGAAGACACGGTCGAGTGGGCTCGTTGAGAAGGGGCACAGTTTGTGGCTGCAGTGGAGGATGGTATAGGTGATAACCCTGTTGATGGTACTCCAGGTCAACAGCGTCGGATAGAGCTCATGAATCTCTTACTCGACAGTCCTTACAGCGCTGATGCAGAGCGTAGAGACTAGTAGGTATCCCATTGAAATTTGTATTAGTATGCGAACAACAAAGGACATAGGCCTATTACGAGCATGCTAAACGAAACGAAGCGAAAATGAAAACAGCAGCAACAGTACCTGATGATGATGGCTAACAAAACATATGTTCGATGTACAAACAAGCGCGGGCATGCAGCGGTCAACAATGGTGGCCAATGATGAAACAAGTACAATCAGGATGCATGCAATGAAGATTCGGTGACGGCTACTTCGTGCTGGAGTTGGAGTTGGAGCTGCTGCTCTCCTAGCTGCAGCTCGAGGCGGAGAAGTTCCATCTCAGACGCATGTGTCTGAGCTTTGGCTTGCTCGAGATGAATGTCGGCATTCTTTGATTCTAGCGTGTGCTGATGATCAAGTGAAGAGCTCAACTGCTGAATCAACTGTTTGCTGAGAGAAAACATCTGGTCCCGTTCCTTTTCATGGATCTGCAACTTGAGCATCTTCTGGTCTGCTTTCGCAGCGTAGTGCTCGGATACTACCCCCTGTGCAATCAACTGTGCCTTGTCACGAACATCGGTGATATCAGACTGCACGCGTTTGACGCTCTTAGCCTTGGTGGAGGACAATGTGTTTGTTGTCGGCGAAGGCGTGGGAACAGATCCAGATGAAGAGCATGATTGTACTGATGAGCTTCTGATAGAGGATGCGATAGAAGGAGGGGGCCGGCGAGGCTTGGAAAGAGATGTGCGGCTGAAGGCACGGTTTGCATGAGGTGTAAATGATGCACGCGAGTCGGACGCTGGGGTGTGGGGTGACATTGTAGGTGGAATAATAGTATCCGGAGGTGGCAAAGGGGAGAATGGGCGCGGACGCTTGTCAACACGATTCTCGTAGGGAACTGCAGTCTCATATCCCGCCGTCTCATAATCTTCGTCGGCATCAGCATTCATCTCACTGTCACCGCCATTCACCTCGGTGATCATTGTGCTATCGTCCAGGGTGTCATATTTGTCATTGTCATCCACAGATGACGCAGTTTGAGGGAGCTGCTGGGTATGATCAATACTGGTTGGAGGGAGGTCCTGAGAGGGGTCTGGGCCACCCAGTTCATTGGCATTGGCATTGGCATTGTAAGGATCTTCATCGTCATCCGGAGCTGGGCAGCTACCAGCAGTGGATGTAGAAACAGGAGCACTTTTCGTGTGCATGATAGACAGAAGAAGGCTAGAGTGATCAACTTTCGGATCGGATGAAAATGCCTGGGGGGCATATGATGGGATGCTGCGCCACAACTCATCAAGGTCATCATAGGTCGGAAGCTGTCTTAGTACATCCTCTACAAGCTAATCAGCATCAGTCGTGTTTTATCAAATAAAAAACTTACCACGTAGATTGGCCACTGCATTTGGATCAGTGGGATCAACTCCACTGCCGGTCTGGGTAAACCTTGTTCGTTGTGTTCGATATTTTTTAAGACTAGGTAGATTAGCATATAAAAGTGAAAGAAATAAAAAACACTCACAACGCAAGACGGTTCGCAACTGCTACTGCAAACTTGTTTGGACATGCAGCATATTGGCCGCTATAGTGGGCATCATTGGCAAAGACCTCCCATGCGATGATGGCATGGATGCGACCCTTTTCTTTGCCGGAAGGCTGCATGCTGCTGTTGTCGTCCTGCATGGTTTGGATCTTCTTCTTTTTGTCCTCGCTGAAAAGTATGCGACAGTCCCCACGATGCGCCATAAGGTAGGCAACAAGGGGGAAGGTGCGATCTATGCACCCACTTTCCCATTTGATGCTGAATCTTGGGGGGCGGACGTGGACAGTAGTAGTGCTGGTGGCAGTTGTGGTAGTGCTGGTGGCGGCCATGGTAGTGCTGGTGGCAGCAGGAGGAATGTTGACAGGGGCAGGAGCACTCGCATCCGTGGCATTAGCTGAATCAGCGCATCTTCCTCTTGTCCCTCCCCTAGTCCCTCTTGTCCCTCTCATTTGGCCTCTCACCCTACCTCGGGTGATCCTCTGTGGGTCGCTCATGGATGATATGGGGACAGTCGCAAGTCTTCGCAGTCATTCAGACCGCCGTACATGAGGGCGAAGGGCAGGCATCGCACTTAAAACTCTGCATCAAAATTGCCGCATGGATGCCGTGCATTGGACTGTGTTAGAGCGCTTACTGAAATTTCAGGAAGCGACTCTGAATATCACTTATGTAGTACATGTGACTATAAGTACTCTACCGATCAACCGTGACAATTGAACTTCCTACTAGGCTAGATCTGGCACTTAGACTGGATGGTCGTTGGACTAGTAGTTTGCTCTCAAGCTTCAAGCTTCAAAGTACACACACTCATGATTCGATTCCAACTCGAGTTCGGTCGCCTCCACTGGAACAAAAATTAACTTGATCAAGCACCACCTTCTGCTTCTTGTACTGATTGTTGATAATCAGGAAACACACACCACAATGATGATTATCTAACACAGCCCAGCGATTGCACATGGCACCGGAGGTACATTCTGAAGAGACACACTTATAAGGAGCATGTGAGCTGATGCAGGTGTAGAAAGTAGAAACTAAGAGACAGGTCTCAGCGTCGGTGAAAGAACTGCTGAGACATTAATAGTACCTAAGAGACAGGTCTAGAGACAAAACAATGTAAGTGAGAGACGGCATGCAGAATGAATGTGAACTGTACCTCAGCGTTGGTGAAAGAACTGCTGAGGTACAAACAATGTGATACAACTAAATTATAAGCTACACTATAGAGTCCATGATGGCGATCAAGAAAAAGGAATACGAGGTCGATGTTGAACATCCAACACACCCCCTCAACGAGACAACGAAAATGAGAGACAAAACAGAACATTTGCCTCAATGAGACACAAGCGCAAGACCAGAACAATGATGAATGAATGTGGGACGGGGTAAGAGTTTGGTGAATATGTCGGCAGTATTTTTATGAGTTGACAACCAGATGGGCAAGAATGTTTTATCTTTGATATGACGACGGATGAAGTGGTAATGGAGATTGATGTGTTTCATTTGAATGTGATTTGCAGCCTCCTTTGATAGAGCGATGGCACCAGCATTGTCTGCGAATAGTTGCAACGGCAGGGGTAGAGGGATGCTGAGGCACCCAAAGAAGGACTGGAGCCAGAGGCCATCTTGAATGGCCGAGGTGAGCACCATATATTCTGCTTCAGTGGACGAGAGAGCCTGAGTGGTTTGCTTCTTCGCAGAGTGCGAGACGGGGCCACCGTTGAAAAACCAGACATATCCCGAAATTGATATGTGATCCTCAGGGCACAAGGCCCAGTCAGAGTTGGAGAACCCATGCAGACTTGGGTTGATTCCTACACCCCCGTAATGTGCGTGAAGAGTTCTTGTACTGGTGAGATAACGAAGAACGTGTTTGGCAGCTGTATAGTGTTTAGGTTTGGTGGAGACGTTGTACTGTGCCAGTCGCATGACGGTAAGTGCAATATTGGGGCGAGTGTACATGGCAAGGTAAAGGAGTTCACCGACGAGTTTGCGATATTCGGTCTGAAGGTCGTTAACGTGAGGGAAAATGTCAGTTGGATGGCCAAACGGAAAGGTGGGGTCCATGGGCAGTGCTACTGGGTTGCAATCTGACATGCCATGCTCCGCCAGCAGATAACCGATGTAGTCCTCCTGATGCATCCATAGTTCACGAGTCTGGCGATCACGGATGAATTGAATGCCGAGATATTTCGTGACAGGTCCAAGGTCAGTGATACCAAAACATTCAGCAATTTGCACCTTTGTTCGGTCAAGGAAAGTGTGATTGTTTGATCCTGCGAGTCTGTCATCAACGGGCCATGCGATGATGCAGATTATTCTCACCCCCTTGCCGTTGACATGGTCAAAGATGAAAACGGCGTAGTCAGTGTAGCAGTGTAAGAACCCGAGATGAGAGAGGACTTCACGGAGGAGTTCATACCAGTCATAAGCAGCCTGTTTGAGACCATAGAGAGAGGAAAGGAGATGGGTGACTAGGCGGAGACCATTGGGACCAGTGCACTCGAAGCCTGGGGGTTGACGCATGTAGACGTCTTCTTGGAGTTTGCCCCACAAGAAGGCACACTTCGTGTCGAAGCAATCGAGTTCCCAATCGTTGACTGCAGCATAAGCGGAAAGAACACAGATAGAGGTGAATTTGGCCACTGGGGCAAAGGTGTGTCCGAAGTCGACGCCTGGAATCTGGGAAAAGCCCTGCGCTACCAGTCTCACCTTGAATACAGGACTGCCCTTGAGATCCTCCTTGAATTCTAGTACCCAGCGGCACCCGATGGTGCGACGGTTGTCAGGCAGTGGTACGAGTTCATATACCTTCATTTCTGACATTAGGTTCATCTCTTTATGCATCGCGGCTAACCAATGGTCGTGATCTGGACGACAGAGCGCTTCGTCATAAGTTGCAGGGGGAACCTTGAGATCGTAACCAGGGGACAGAGGATTTCGGCATGTGTCACTGCGGACGGACAGACAAGCCATTTCCACAACAATGAGGTTAGCAATGACCTCGGGGAAGCCAATTTTGTCATCATCAGGGTTGATTGCATCAGGGTCGACAACTGTGGGAGGTGGGCGGTCAGGCATGCGAGCGGGAGCATCGACGATCGGTGCAACAGGTATGAGAGCATCCAAGGAAGGTGGCGGAATGCCCATGAGACACGCGATGCGAACCTCACGTTGTCGAGCGAGACGCACTTTGTCGGCAGCAATGCGACCCTTAAAGAGTTGGCCCTTCTCAGTTGAGATTGGGATGCAACCTGAACGACAAATAATATCAGCGTGAGGAGGTGGAGGTGGGATGATGATGGTAGGAGGAGGTGCCGGCAGGAGTATAGCATCGTCGTCCTCATTGTCACTGTCAGGGAAGGGGCGGTTGGACAATCCTTCGTCAAAGATGACATCGTGTGAGTTGAAGAAAGCGCCAGTGACGATGTTGCGACATCTCCAGGCTTTGACGCCTGGGGGGTATCCCATGAAGATGGCTTCGCGAGAGCGAGGTCCAAGTCTTCGCTGTAGCTCTGTCAGGATGCGCACAAAACAACGAGCACCGAAAATGCGTAGGTGGCCCAGATTCGGTTGAGTGCCATGCAGCATCTCATATGTGTTACAGTAACATGAGCGTTACACATCATTTCATTCTTCGAACTCGTCTAGACCTGGACCATGGTTACGATTCTACTTTTATCTCTTTCTTTTTGATCCCATTGTTCTGAAACACGAGAAGCTCTCGCTTCTACCCCTAGATCATAGAAGCCATGGCTTCTACCACACCCTATGCCCTTTCCACTGTTTCGGTTCTCTCATTGATGGGGATTCCCCATGCCCTTTGCCCTTACCGTTCAACCGGTACTACTTACCCTTTCCGGTATGTGACTCATACATACCCTCAACCCTTACTGTTACTCCAGTATTGTCTCCGTACCCTGTACCCTTACCATTCCACCAGTATATCACCCTTACGTATATATATATATCTCACTTGTACTGCAGATAGATTCTCTAACTTGAATCTACTCGGTTCTCATCTGATCTTGTCATTGGGTCTGAACTTCTCTTGCCTAAGAGAACTCCCTCTGCACAAAGAACCATCTTCTCTTGAGACGATACTCTTGAGTTGAACTCCATCTCTTGGATCGTATCCTTGAGAAACTCCAATCAACTCTATGCAAGTAAGGGCCTCAACCCTTACTCAGACTTAGCGCAGGCAAGCTCCTTGCTGGGCTAGCGCCGAAGGCCATGCTTCGAACGCCCCTTGCGGGTTTAGCGCCACCAGATCTCATCCGAGAGGTTTCGCGTAACAATATGGAGTTTTCCCCGCAGGTAGTGCACGCGATTCTGTCCGATTAAATAGATAGCATGCAGTGAGAGCTGCCTCACCCCACAAAGAGCCTGGCAAACGGGCAAAGTCCAGCATCGCATACATACAACCTTTGATCGTACGCATCACCCTCTCTGCTTTCCCATTCTGCTGATGAGCTTGGGGAGCAGAGTGTTGACGCTGGACACCTGTTTGCTCAAGATCTGCCGTAAAGGCATCATTGATAAATTCCCTGCCATTATCGGAATGAAAAATCTTTACACGCCACCTGGACAGGTTTTCCCAGTGGGCGTGCAGTGCGCGCCAGGCATCTAGAGACTGATCTTTGGAGGCAAGGAGTTGGAGATCAAGTGCGTGTGTATGGTTGTCAAGAAAGACAATGAAGTAGTGCTTGTTGTGAGGAGTGAGTGTGGGAATGGGACCGCAGAGGTCAGAGTGAATTAGATCGAGGAAACCGGATGCATGTTCAGTCTCAGACGGATGAAAGGGTTGATGAGGGTGCTTGGCCATGATGCATGATTCGCAGTGAGAGAGAGGTGTGGTAGAATTGATGGTAACGCCCTTGGCAATGCGACTGAGTCGCAACACCGCCTCCTTTCCAATATGTCCGATTCGAGCATGCCAAAGGTCCAATGAGAGAGGAACGTGAGCGAACGCCGACATTTCAGGGTGAGGCAATGATGCAGTTGACGGCATGGAGGCCAGAATGAACTCCATGTCTGCAGCATATAGTTTCCCGGTGGCTGGTATTGCACCAAGGAGAGTGCCTTTGTAGGTGAGTTCGCAGGTCATATTGGATCTGAAGTTGACATCCCACCCCTTCGCGTTCATGCAACTGACGGATAGAAGATTGAGTAAGGCACCCGGTGCATGAAGGCAGTTGGATAACCGTATATGAAGTCGTTTCCCCCCGATGGTGAGCCATGCAATGCAGGAGCCGCGGCCGGTGGTTTGCAAGATACCGTGATTAGTGGTGCGCACTGGAATGGGGTCTGCATCAGAATAAGTGTGGAAAAAACGCTTGTCCTTGACGAGGGTAACGGTAGTGCCAGAGTCCAAAATGGTGGAGAACGGGAGGTTGACGGCACAGGATACATTGTCTGGAAGCTCTGTAATTGAAGCAAAAGACATGTCGTCCATAAGACTGCTGAGTCCAGTGACAGCCACCGCGATGGGAAGTGTAGGAGTAAGAGCAGGAGTAGGAGCTGGAACGGGCACTGTGGTAGCAGCTGCAGCAACCGCGGACTCCTTGTCCTTCTTCTTATTCTTCATCCAAGGAGCCTGACCTTCCATTCCACCACCTTTTCCATAGCAGTGAGCATGGTCATGATCACCCTTGCTGCAGCCAGGCGTGGTGCAGAACACCCCCTGGGGGTTGTGCTTGTGCATGCACAGACTGGTGATGGAATTGGTGCCGCTCACGTTGGGAGTGGTGGCAGCATTGGCATACTCTGAACCTGGACACGAGGAATGCGCATGCTGGGTCACAACATGGTGTGCAGCCTCAGACGTGACGCGAGACACACAACTCTCGAAGGTAAAAGTAGGTACAGATGCTGACGTGGCGGTCATCGACTCATTGTGCATATGCTGTTCGAGAAGAGATTTGAACTGCTGCCAGATTGGGGTTTGAGGGAGCCCCATTAACATATGGTAAATGGTGTCAGTTTCGCCCCCAAGGTGCACCAGCATCCATTAAGCGCTCGCGGAAAACCGCATGTTGCGCGACGTAATTGGTGGTGTCAGCGGAGTCCTTCATGCGCAGCGCTTGTACCTGCTGTCTTAGAAGATACTGTGTGCTCATGTCGGTCCGGTTGAAATGATCTTGTAGGACCTGCCAAGCTTTACGTGCGGAGACGGTGTGAGAACGAGGAATGAGTGATGCGACGGACGAGCTCAGTCGCCGAGTAATGAGTTCCTTGGCCTTCATGTCTTTGAGCAACCATTCACGCATCAGCGCTGTTTCAGCGTCCATGGGTTTAGCTTTATCGACTGGTAAAGGTATGTATGAGGGAAGACCGAGGAGATCCCCTGGTTCGGATTTTGTGTTGATGTGGCACCAGTAATCTTCGCATGCAAGAGCATACTGCATCTTGGTAGCCCAACCAGTATAATTCTCCATTCCAAGCAGCTCGGGGATGTGATCATGTTTCCCCATGACGATGCCGTCGTGGAGGGAAATGAGATAAGTGAGCGGCGGGCACTAACTGAGTGAATTTCTGTTCGAAGTTTTGGTTTCTGGCTCAACTTGAGCCAGGGCTCATAACCTGTAGAAAGTAGAAACTAAGAGACAGGTCTCAGCTAGTGATGTGGAGGGCCAGGGCTCAGGCCCACAGGCCCACCCGGCCCAGCCCTCCAGAGGCCCAGCCCAGCCCAGCCCTATGAGTGGGCTGATGAGGGCCAAGGGCTGGGCCTGCAACCTCTGCAGGCCCATGCCCAGGGCTCAGGCCCGGGCTGAGTTCGTCTAAAGATAGACTGATGTATATCTGTAAGTCCTTTGGTCCATTCCAGCATTAACTGTACAGTTCAGTTGTGCCTGATCTTCTGCCCACAATAGGGATTCATTACTCACAACGTTGGCACTATCATCGCCGTAATGCCGCCATCACTTAATCCAGATAATGAAGCCTCAGTGTGGCCCAAACGGGTTCCTGCGCCCTCCAAGAGGTTAACCGATGCATCTAATTCTGCAACTCCCGAGCTGAGCACTCACCTCGAGGCCATTGCCCTCAAACGAGCCGAAGATGCCAAACGTTTGGCGGAGGATGCCAGGCCTGTATCACAAGGTTTGACGACAGCTAGTACCACACCACCAGCAACTTCAAGTTCCCACTCTGTCACCCCCGCCAAGAGATCTCAAAATACTGACTCTTCTGGTAGTGGGGATGATACAGATTGTGCAGCGGTTCCAAAACCACCAAAAAGTAAGTATTCTTGACATTACCCATTTCAGCACATTTCACCTGACATTTTTTTCACACAGAGAAAAAGTCGCATCGCAGTCAATCTGTGATCATCAGTTCTGACTCAGAAGACAGCTGTGCTGCACCTGCCAAGGCGAAGAAAAATCAAGGTCAGTTTCGAACATTTTAATTTACATTATGTTGAAATTTCACGCGCAGCTCCAGATCCTGTCAACGATGATGGATTTCTCGCAGATATCAACATTGCAAGCCTCTCTAATGATGAGATCAAGCAAAAGCACGATAGGAAAGGTCAGGATGTTGATAATTTTTTTAGTTCAAAATATTCCGAGCCTGGCATTGATGGCAAACCTCGCACCTATCGTGATTGCACCTTGTGCTCGAAGAAGGGTCCACACAAACACTTTGTGAAGGACCTGTCAATGTGCCGTCGACACCTTGAAAAAGACCACGAGGTAAGTGTTGATATCTCTGACAACTGCAATGCTAACTGATTGACCATAGCTTGCCTACAATCAATGGGCCCAGGACAGCAAGTTCGAATCCATGCTTCCCAAGGCTGTCACAAAGCGTCAAAGCGATGCCATCCGGAAGGCTAGTGCCAGTCAAACTGGCCTCGATAATCATCTGCATGACCTACCACCAAAGGCCGAGTGTGTGCTGTCATACACTGACCAGTTATTCTGCGAGGCTGTAACAGAATGGTTGATTTCTACTGACCAGGTATGTTAAATTTACATAGTACTACACCGTCTCACTAACGAAAATAGCCGATTCAAGCACTGGAGCACCCATCCTTCCACCTCATGATTCATGTAGCATCACGATCCACACACAGTGTCAAAATTCCGGATCGAAAGGTGACGCATGCCGAGATTATTGAGATGTTCAAGAAGCAGATGAAATATCTTCAGACACGGCTTAATGTAAGTTTTTGTTTCTCGTTTGAATGATACTACCACTCACTTTTGACTTAGAGCAATGCTGTGAAAGGTGAAATCAGCAATACATGCGATGCATGGCAAGCCTCCAACATCGACGGATACTTCACTGTCTCCGGTCATTGGGTCAAAGAGCCATCATCAGAAGTATGGGTTCTCGAAAGTGCACTGTTTGGGTTTACAAGACTTAATAATTCTCATAATGGCCGCCGTTTAGGTCAAGTACTTTTCAAAATCATTGATCGCCTTGAAATTTCGCACAAGGTAATGTTGTATCCTACCAGGGTTCATGTTACTCACCACACATTTAGATTGGGCGCATCACCTGTGACAATGCGACAAATAACAACTCAATGATGGATGAGTTTTCAAATCAGATTACGAAGAAGACCAGGAAAGTATTTGATGGAAAGGGACGCCGTATCAGGTGCGTCATTCGTCATAGCTTCAAGTTTAGCCATATTAGTTTTGACATGTTTTGACATGTGTTACTAGATGCCTTGCCCACGTTATCAACTTGGCGACACAATCACTCATCAAGACTCACACGAAATCACAACATTACAACCCTGCGAGCCCCGAAGACCATATGCCAAGTACTATTGGTCACAATCGGGATGAGGTTGGGCTCATATGAGCCATCACTGTGAAGGTACGTGATATTTGATCAATTCAAATGACTAACTTAATGGAACAAACAGGAGCGGTCGTCAGCCCAGCGCAAGCAGCTTTTCAAGGAGATTCAGATCCGAGAAGGTGCAGAACGCCCCCTGCAGTTGCTGCTCGACATGCCAGTCCGATGGTCATCAACATACATCATGTTAGAGCATGCAGAAACACAGCGAAAGGTGCATGTTAATGTGTTCACAGTATTAAAATTTGACCGTGTCACCTACAGTACATCAATACATTTATCTACGAAATGGGCCTGAAGGAGCCAAACCTGGAGAAGCGGAAGAAGATTGGTGAGTTAGAGCTACGAAATGATGAATGGGAACACGTAAAATTGTTCCTTGATCTCCTCACTGTGAGTATACTTGTTCCCGCGCTCAAATGTTCAGTGGATGATGATGTTTACACCCCATTTAAAGCATGCAGACAACGCTCAACAAGCATTTTCATCTGATTGAAACCCGAGCCTACACCTTGCAATCCCAGCCCTAGAGGCACTATATAAAGCTTGGAGCTTACGACTCGCATGGCCAAAGTACACTTGCTTCAAGGCACCACTTCAAGCTGCTATTAACAAGATCACGATGTACTACGAGAAGACTAGCGACTCCAATGCATATATTATGGCAATGTGTGAGTATTTTATGGAGTCCTATCTAGCCCTACCTGATGACTGATTCAATTAATAAACAGTGCTTGATCCCAACGAGAAAATGAACCATTTCAAGAAGTATTGGGATGAAAATTTGCAACAAGAAGCTCTCAAGAACGTGGAACGTGTTGTGAGTATTCCAAAGGATTTTCGTTTCAATAATTTGACCGTCTGTCATCAGTTTCAGGAGTACTATGTGTGCATCCATGGTGATGCTGAACACATTCCGGTCAAGAAAGGTCGCACATCCGGAATCAAAGTTGCGCGGCTTCTGCAGGAACTTAGCGATAACGATGATGACAACGATGACGACAACACGCCAACCTCATATGCTCCGTCTGCGGCCACGTCATCATTCGATCCACGGAAACCCTGGCTTCAAGACTTTAACTACTATGTCAATACATTTGACCAGCTGGCCGAAAACCAATCCATTGTCCAGTGGTGGGGGGTATGTATTCCTTCATTCATTCACTCAACAAAGATACTGAATCTATTGAAAGTTAAATGCAACAAGGTATGGGCTAGTTTGGACAGCTATTGCTCACGACTTTTTAGGCATCATGGCCTCATCGGTCTCGAGCGAGCGTGCATTTTCATCCGCTGCATTAACGATTACAAAGCACCGAAACCGTCTCAAGGGCGATGTTGTTGAGGCATTACAGGTAATGAAATGTCTTCTCCATCATGACCTGGTCTTTCGTGAGTCAGGACCTTCGTCATTGACCAAAGATCCTGCAGATGAGGATGACGAGCTACTTGATGGGTGCCCAGAGAAGTCAGGTGAAGATAGTATGATTGTGATTGACATAGAGAGTTTAGAATAACTTTGGTAGTTGTGTTTCGTTGTTGCACGATTACATACTCAATCTATGTCAGGCCCGGGCTTCAGCCCAAACCCAGCCCGGCCCAAGCCCAAGCCCAACATTTGGGCTGGGCCAAAATATTAGGAGGCCCATACCCGCTCAAGCCCAGGCCCAAGCCCGGCCTGCACAACATTAGTCTCAGTGTTGGTGAAAGAACTGCTGAGACATTAATAGTACCTAAGAGACAGGTCTAGAGACGAAACAATGTAAGTGAGAGACGGCGTGCAGAATGAACGTGAACTGTACCTCAGTGTTGGTGAAAGAACTGCTGAGGTACAAACAATGCGATACAACTAAATTATAAGCTACGCTATAGAGTCCGTGATGGCGATCAAGAAAAAGGAATACGAGGTCGATGTTGAACATCCAACAGCAGGGAACTTGTCGTCAAATTTTTGCATGCCAAGTGGTACCCTGGCGGTCTTCGCTATGCTCTTTGGCAACCAGAACGTTCTTGATACTGTACTAGTGATCGAACTTACCAAAACACCAAGGTTGGAAAAGTATATGAGAAGTATATCTTGGCACGAAGATAACAGGCCTCCGAGGGCGCCGTATAAGCGACTCCTAACGAGGAAATCGTGAGCCTGTATCAGAATTTAAGTGCAATAGTGTCTTGGTAGTGACTCATCGAATAGCGTCACAACTCGGAGCGCAGGCCGAGTGCTGGGCACATGTGAGCTCTCCCCTTGTCACAACGGATCAATGTTCTTACGTTCATGCATCATCATAACTGAACAGACACTCATTGCCTTCGATGTCATGATTCCGGGCAAATAACAACGAAACATTCCCTGGGACCAGACTGAACGTTGGTGGAGCAGAGTAAGGGCAAAGGGTGCTATCAGGACCTATATCAAACAGAGAAAGGTACAGTGACTCTATCCCCCGTATATTACAAGTATGTGACGTGTTCTCGCAATCACAGACAGATGTTCAGAGTAGAGCATGCACTCTTGCCCTCGTTGCCAAAAAGCTACCTGCAAATGACGAGGTTCAAGTTGCCCCGCAAGGGCGCGTTCACTCTGATTGCGACTTGCAGATTGAACAACCTCCAAGTTGTGGTACTTAGGGAAGTATATGGTGTACGCACGCACATACACTCTACTATTTAATACCCACACGATGCCAATTCCGAATCTGCAACGGTGTGGGTTGTAGACTGTCAGGCGCGAGTTTTCAATTCACTATCCCTCATGTGTATAATATTTCTCACTTGATTGGCGCTGCCAGCGGACATGTCAAGAGAGAGTTGGGAGTCTTGGGACTAGCATCGTACATCCGATGCGTCGGTCCGCGGTGTTGAGTTGGGCGAACCTTATTGTACGTTTGCAGCAGACTAGATTCATTGGACTCATGGTGTAGTAATGATTCAGGGTCCTCATTCCGAGTTATACATAGCGTATTGTGGTACCAGCATCATGTTTTTGACTGTTCGAATTTCGACTCGCTGAAGTACTTGTTATTTCTCGTTCATGTGGTTGGCTGATCGTTGTACTACGTATATACTACTTACACTTCATTTACTAAAATTACATTTTTTTTGTAATTCTCTCATTCGCGTCCGGCGGCATGTTTGCGCCAGAATAGTACTAGCCTAGGGGCAATGCCGCCGCCAGCGGCCACAATGATGGTATCCGGTCGTACCTTCGCGAAAGTGCGCTTGTTCTTTCAGCGCTCGATTTCCTTCCTATCCGGATCAGCTGCCTGTACACTGAAAAGCAAGTTTTCACTCCATATGCGCATGGATGAAATTCTGGATGAAAGTACTTGGTTCCCCCTCAAACGGGTACAGCAACCCTCTCAAAAAACGTGACCCAAGTTGATGGTTTCCTACGCACACGGCCATTCGCCGTGTGTTGGTCAGTCTCGCGGTTTGATCACAAATCGCCGTTCCCTGCTGTGCGGTGCCTGTTGCATGTCCCCAGCATTACACCCTGAAGTTACATCTCTGCCGCCATTCCTATGGTTGACTTATCCGGCTAGGCTGCGCATATCAGGAAACGAACCTTACGATGGATTGACGTTTAATGACAGTGGTCATTGATGGATCTCATCCGAACACGACCTGTGTGGTTTGTTGTCGAACTTTCCCTAATTTCGCTCTGGGTGGTAGAGAGGTATTTTTTGCCATCTTTTCCCTTCATTTGTTTACATTGTACAGGCTCAATCGATCGTTCAACGAGTCGTGCTCATTAAGCGCTGTGTGTATGTTATGTTCGCAACACCAGTTGCGCGCTTGCGTTTCGCACTCAGCTCCGACACGCGTCTTGGGGAGATGGTTGTTGCTCCCAGAACACCGCGGTGATTTCATTTCGCTCTTCGCGAATAAGAATGAACTACAATCTCATTTAAGGTCATTTTTAGTCCTCTGGTGAGGACGCACATGCTACCTCTCGATCATGGGTGGAGATCAAATAACCGAAGTAGCCATTCATCTTGACTCACCGACAGTTCACGGTTAGCGCCAGGCCCGCATACTTTAACTGGCTTAGCTACTATTATACGGAAAGGCGCTACGCTCACTACGTATCTCAAGACGCATTATGGGCGGCGTCACTGGCACGCTTGGAGTACTATCATAGTACGTCCGTCGTCAGTATGCGACTGACACGAATGCGAATATAGCGGCATGTTTTGTCATGGAACAACCAGGATGTTAAACAATCGTGCTTCTCTCGCTCACCCTCTCGGTGGAAATATTTCATCAAGGGTATAGATCCGATGAATACGCAAAAAAGTATGCTAAAAGCTACAAGGTATGTGAATATTATATGCAAGATCAATCAAGTAATACTACAAGTAAATATTCAGGGATTCGTCGAGTTCTGAGGTGAAAATTTAATTTACTCCCATCCCTTCTACGTAGAATGGGACTTGATCAACGTTCAAGCGAATGAGCGACGGATCATTCCACTGCGTGGAGAATGAGGACTGTCGAAATTGCGAAGGGGTTGGTTGAACTAAATTCCAATCGCCCCCACGACCGACCATATGGTATGCCTCTGCCTGAGGATGGTCATGATACTCCAGCATCGAGCTCGTTGCCGATGTGTCTGACATTGGGCTATTGTTCCTTGGCCATGGTGCAATAGCATTTGTCCACGTCTCGTTATTGGGGATTATAAGGGGTTCTAGGAATGTCTATGAGAACCCGTCGATGGCGACCAAAAGAAATGCGTACCATAAGACGTATGGGTTCCCTGGATAACTTCATAGGACGAAGCTGAGGAGCTTGCTAAGGGTGGGAGTGGCTCATGCCTGGAAATTGCCTCGCTTTCTCTGGACAACTGCCTCAGCACTTCTGCAGCTGTGAAGGGGATGAGCATGCAAGAAAAGCGCATGTTAGAACCAGTATACCTTTTTTCAAGGTTTCGCGCCTGGTCTGGGGAGCTTCCCCTGTCACTGAGTAAATAACTTTGCGGAGTTCCTCGAACCCGTCCCCCTCTTTGACTCGATATTGCCTCTGCGATGCGATTTTGCTTTGCTTCGCAGGACGCTGGTAACTTTGCTCATTGTGGTAGAGTTGCATGTTTGTACAATAGCGAGTCTCCAGTTTAGAACCCCAAAGATCGAGCCCTCTTTTATACCACCCTCGGCGCCACTACTTGCTATTCTTGAAAAGACTAGTATTAAGTGAACTTTGTTCTTTTTGGACTGCCTCACCCAGTTTAACGCCCGACAGGATGTCATTCGATCTCTGCAGCACCGATCCCGATCCATATTTTTTTGCGGCTTATCGATATTGCTGCACCGCCAACCCCAACCATTCGCACGTCAAAGCAGACACTCTTCAGATTTCAAGAAGTGCGATGCCTCCACATGGTTAATCAATCCCGACGAGTGCGAGTATGATCAGATCTTGACCATGGTGATTTGATGACAGGTCAATCACTACTTACGACATGATATCGTATGAAAAATGAAATCGGAGGGCGTCAATGTCACGTTGTTTCGAAGTTTTAAACTTTGTCCGTGTTCCGGTACGACCCCCGTCCTGCCCGCATATAACCGGGTAGTAGAATGAATCACAGTACTTACCGGGACACCGGTGTCATAGGCTATAGACATCGATTTGAGCGGACTCAGTCGTTTATTTTTAGTGAAAGGCATTTGCATCAACAACTTCTCGGAGAGTCCAACCTTCGAAGGTATCAGCTGACATAGGTCCACACAAATGGACGCAAGGGGCACACATTGGCTCGCTACCATGCGTTGTGCAAAGGCTGTCCAGCCAGTCGTGGCGCGCTTAGATTAATCGGGCTTCCACAGATACGGCCCTATGGATATGCACTGACGTGAATGCTTACTAGCCCCGGTGATTGGCCTGGATAACTCCCGGCGTCCACCGAATTTCCCACCACCAGCGGTCCAGTGAACTACCTTTGAACCCCGACCTTTGTTCCGCGATTATCCCGACAGTGCAAAAGCCAAGTTTTGCTATGCTCATACGTAAGTATTTCCAGTTGATCCCAAGCACACGAACCTACAGCCGCAATTGAAAACAGAACAAAGCTCGAAAGCAATCCCTTTCTTTGCGGAAATTGGCAGCAACGATCGAGCAGCATCACAGTTGGCACAGCAGTGGTGCGACGGGCCACCGACGAGCATTTACTAGTATGTGAAAATGAACGGATATGACAGAACTGATTCAATGATCGTGCCCAAGGAAGCCACGTGTGCTCCGGCACATGAACGATAATAAGTGGAGATGACCAAGTACTTACCTGTACTTACCTCCTGCTATTAGTGACGCCAGCGTTTCTCGACGGTTGCTCGACGACGACGGTGCGTTGGCGACGGCTCCGTGCGTGCTGCGTCTTGACATCAGCTCAAAATCCTTGGTTTAGTTACTAGGAGCGCTCACTCTTGGCTCAGTAAAATTGGATGCTCGTCACAAGGAGAAAAAAAGGGACATTGGACAGCCGTGCTGACAATGTTGATCACTATGCACTATGATAAGTTTATCTTGCCGTGCCGACGGGCAGTAAGCACCTGTACATGGAGCAAGCCGGTTCAACAAATGAATATTGAATACTAGATTCATCCATAGTGGTGAGCTCAGCCGTATTCCAATGACGAGAATATGATGTGCCCTAAACTGTGAAGGCGATTGCTAACAAATGTAAGTACACAGGAAGGAACGTTCGAACAACCACAAGATGAGGGTTACGAAGGCGTAAGGCGTGTTGCTCAGTTGGGGACATACATGCTTGAAATGAGCAGCTTGAGATTTGTTTTGGTTCCGTATTTCAGGTTCTCGCGACGTCGACTCTTGCCCAGCCAATAGGTCTACTCGCGGTGAGTGGAGCCGGGCTAGGACGAATGGCAAGACAGATACGATAATATTTTAGTTGTACCGAGGAACTGGCAATGTTCCAGTGGATCTAGATAATTTTCGGGGTCCCAGGCTTAGATACTACTCATAACTAATGTGACGCTCTGGGCAGTGGAACGGAGGTTGCAATGCAGTTTCTGACGGTATCGAGGATATGTCCGTCGTTGACTGGCAGGAGACGAATATTTGGTGAAGATTGAAACCGCTTTGATCAATCTGCTTGAACTTCCACTGCCCCTGAGAGCGTCACATCGGAGAAGAGTATCTAAGTCCGAAATTATCTAGATCTACTCCGTTCTCCAGCTGGAAACATAGGGAAACATTCCTCCAGATTCCTCCTCGCCTTACCATTTATTTTAGCTTGGCTCCATTCGTTGCGAGTGGATCTATTGGCTGGGCAACGGAAGCCTGATACTTTAAACGTGCGAGCTTGGGAGTCGGCGGCCTCGGTCGGTTCGGATGTAGATGATCTTGGAGCACGGGGAGCTTCGGCGCAAGTCCGCAAGTCCAACGTTACTGCACACACATCCACGCGTGTGTTGGGATTTAATATTTTTAATAGTTGTACTCGCGAGTTCAAGTTCGCACTAAAAGAACACAACGCCTCTCGAGTCGTAGTCCTCCTCCATTTAATACTTTGATGTTTGCCTACCGCGCTGTCTCTTCTCCAACAAACTCTGAATTGCTGCACTTGGCTCAAAGGGTCGGACCTACTAGTCTCCCCAAGCCAGACCTTGAAAAACGGAAGATAGTCGGTCGGTCGGACCGTCCAAGTCGAGCTTCTAAGTATATAGCAATACTTGTCTTATTAGTAGGTATACATTCTTATACGGTCCCCCCGGTATACGGCCGCCATACTACGACTTAAACTGAGGAGAGAGGGGATCGACCTGAATGTCGAAATCAAAAATGCGCAGCATATGCACTCTGTACAAGGACCAGCCCTTTTAATACCTCGCAGCGCAAGGTCACACGCCTGTACTACGAAATCTGCGCTACCGTATCATCTGTTTCTGATTCTGATAGTTGTTGGTCTGAATCTTTGTCTGCCCTTTTTGCGGTTGCCGCTTCAGTGCGGATTTGCAGTCAATGCAAGTCCCGTCGGCACTGCCCGAGCTTAGTGTTTTAGCCAGTGACGTATTCATATCAAATATTTTATTTCTGTTCAAGATTTCGATCGGGGGAAGCAGTTTTAGAATGTCCGCATGTGCGGGCAGGCCTGGAACTGCGAAAGTCGGGATAACGTGTCCCCCATACCAGGGAGGCTGAAGATACGATCGTGGTAGGCAAAGCCCTCTATCGATCGGCGGCTTTCCTCACAGACCAGCTGTCAGGTCATCGAGCTTGGGCACTGTTTAACGTTGATGAGACAAGGCAAGACCAGCGCTGGTTTGGCTTAGGTACATATTTTAAAGATATCGTGAACACGGTCAAAGCTTGGAAGCTTTGCCAATACAACTCATTGTTCAATTCTAACATAGATAATCTAACTGTTTACAAATTTCCAGACATACGGGAAGATACATTTTGGTGGGTATTCTAATATGTTGAGATCGTAGCGAGGCAGTCCGTCGTGTATGTCTGGTTAGTCGTAGTGCGGCAATACGTGTCACGTAAAAGACGATATCACAAAAGAGTAGTAGAAGAACATATGCAAAAACAGCATCGCAAAAGAAAGGGAAAATGGATCAGCGACTGTGTACGACGGCGTCTCGACAAAAGAGGGCTATCGAGATAGCACGTCGGTTCTATAAATTGTCGAATCGTTGTGCCACCGAATCAAAGGCATCCGCCGGAAAGGCAAGATAAATCGTAAAATCATCATGTAGGTTTATAATAGATGGTCGTGAGATACTGTAGCTTCATAGTCAGCAATCTCGATGGATGCCATAACACGAAAAAGCAAACCTTCGTGCGATATCGTGTGGTGCTACCGACGGCCAGGACACCATTGCGAATTGCACTGGTACACAAGTGATGTAAGACAACATGAGATGGAACAGGTAGGACGCTAGCATCATCGCTAAGCCCAGGTCCACCAAGACCTAACCGAGTATGCGCAGGAGCTGCCAAATGTGCGCTGGTCACATCCGTGCCGCTTGCCGTAGTAATGGGAATCGCAGGAGCATCCAACTCTGTAGCCCTGTCCTCCTTGTGAAGCTCACGAGCAACGGTGCTCGTCATTCCCAAGAGGGATCGTCCCTGTCGCCGTCTGTTTTCACGCTCCCTTTCACGTTCGCGTTCCCGCTCTCGTTCCCGGCCCCTGTTCCCTGCTGGAGGCTGCCCTGGTTTCGCATTCAGTATCAGTTTATCAAGATGCCGTGGCAGTCCAGGGGCAGGTGGAATGTTGGGAGTGGGGACATGTTGGCTGGGAGCCTGGTCGTATTCGGGACCAGCAGTATATGCTAGATAGGCTTCTTCCTCCTGAGCAGCTGCTTTGAGCCCTGCGGGAATATCATCCGTCCACCTTGCACGCGTACCCTTGGGATCTGCGCTTGAAGATATATCCGTAACTGAACCGTGCGTAGAGCTTGTTGATGACCAGAAGGAGTGGGCATGAGGGGGTGGATTGCGCCCTGCCGGTGTAGCAGGGGCAACAGAGGACACGTAAGGTGGAGTCAAGCCGGAGATAGGAACGGCAACATAATTGGCAAGAGTACCCTCATCATCAACAGCCTTAGGCAAGTCATCTGCTATCCGCCATTGGTCATCGACGATGAATCGAATATGATGAGTACCGGGCATGAGCGGTACCCATGCCGACCACGATCTATCGCTCGATGGATCACTGTGATAAGATGTTAGGAATAGGGCGAAGGTTGCAAAGGAGAGACGACATACTCAGGCTCCATAGTTAGTCGCCCTTTCCAATTATCATCTCCAGCACGAACTAAGAACACGCTTTTCCCACCACCATTCCATGTAATCTTCACGGAGACGGGTTCTTTTTGTTCCTCATGTGTTTGATTTGGTCGTTTCATCAGCTGGCCGTTCTCCCCGTCGGGGTCAGGATCTTCCGATTTGGCGATCTCCTCCGCTTTGTGAAGCGCGAGTGGTATGGTTGAATGCACGGTCTCCTGAACAAAACCAGATGAACGGGGTTGCGCAGATGCCTCAATCTCACTTTCGGCATAGAGCTCTTGCATACGAGGTTGAGCGGACTGACCGCGCGATGCAAAAGAGTGAGTGGAGTTATACCGCAAAGGTGCACCTCTGAAGTAAGGGCTACCCCGGGTGCGTTGATGAGGCACCGGGATATGGGTGGATGGGGGGTGATCCAAGAGTAGTTCTGCCGAATAGTTGCCCGTATCGGTATCTCTCTTTGCGGTTGCTTTCAAATTTGGCTGACGCCCACGAGGGGAAGTGCCCGTATTTGAAGCATTATTCATAGTTCCATTGTTATAGGCAGGATTTGGAATCGGGATTGGAGAAGTTGTTCTCAGTGGCCGACGGTAGGGTGATAAGGGGGAGGAATTTCCAGAGTTGTGGTACGATGCTGCTGGTGTCAGTGAAAGAGAAGCAAGATCTGGTAGCTCGAGTGATTTTTTCTTTGTCCGTAATGATCGATGTGGTTGATGGGGGTTGGGTGACGGGGAATGTGATGGGGCTTGTCGACGCGCAGATGAATCAATTCGTCTGCTTGGTACCGGCGAACGCGAGCTTTGATTGGCGTTTGATGCAGTATTTCCCATCTCACGATGACCGTTGCTATTCGTTGTGAACGACGTGCTTTTCGTCCTCGTCGCGACGAGGAGCTCGATGGTGTTAAGAAGAGGTAATATGAACACAATCATTATTATTACTTATGTAACAGGATAAGATCAATAATATATATATAAATAACTTTAGGCACTGACTATCACCATCCGTAGTACTGAATCTACTGATAGAGCCCAAAGATGATTGGAGATGTATCTCCAACCTTACCTCGCACCCCAACGCCGAATAATATCGTCGAATCAAACTCTGGCTTGACCATCCCCGAACCCAGAGACGGATTTTATGGTTATACCGACGAAAAGAGCCTCCAACAAGTGAGATCGCGTTTTCCAAAAGACAACGTAGACTCTTATGATCTTGAACGATCAGATGGAGGAGCAGAAATGGACACAACGTCGCACCTCTGATGTTGCGCTTCCTCAGCCTGATGGTTCATCACTCTCTGGCAGTTTCAAGTTGTCTTCCATCCGTGAAGCACTTCAAACTCAAAGCACCGAAGAGTCACATCCGTCACCTTTCTCTGATGATGACGATAAAAAGCATGTGTTGGATGCTCAGCACCAGAGTGCGTCTTCATCTGACGTGTCCAATCTGACCGCTCAGGTTATATGTGTCCACAGTGAACGCCATGATTACTCCGGAGCTTGCACATGTTGTTCAGTCTTTTCAGAGATGCCTTGAGCTTCGCGACAAATATATCACAAAATCTCTGCAGAGGCTGGGAGATAACCCCAGAGACCACGACGGTGTTTTCCATGGCGTGGCTGAGGGCCTCGCGGACGTTTCTGCGGTCAAGCCCGATGCTAACCTATCTTTGGCTGCATCCCCGAAAAGCCCTCACGAGCCTTGGGCTATATATCCGAAACCTCCTCCTCCTCACTGGCGCTTTACTGCGAAAGAAAAAGTCATTAGCGCAGATGATCGCGTTACACCGGATCACCAATTCAATTTCTCTCAATGTGAAATACCTAGTAGTCATGAGTGGGAGTTCGAAATAGACGATAAAGGCGTGTATCAAGTATACACGAACGCTGAAGGTAATTCCGTCTCCTTCCTGCCAGAGGAACTTGATCCACCCCCTTTCCCAGAAGAAAACAAGAAACCGCTCTTCGATATACCCACTATCAGAGAGTACTTTGTTGATCTAGACTATGTCCTCAGTGTTATCTCTGATGGTCCCGCGAAAAGTATAGCATACCGTAGGCTCAAGTATCTCGCAAGCAAATTTGAGATGTATAGTCTCTTAAACGAGTTTCAAGAATTAGCAGACATGAAGGTGCGTGGAGACTTTCGAAATCGATCCTGAACGTTTATGAAGGACGCTTTTACAGAGCGTGCCGCACAGGTGCGTTTTTGATCGCACTTGCAAGGTGATTGACTGATTTACGCGATCTTAAGGGACTTCTACAATGTTCGCAAGGTGGACACTCATGTCCATCTAGCAAGTTGCATGAACCAGAAGCACCTCTTGCGGTTTATCAAGTCGAAGATGAAACGCAGTCCTCATGTTTGTATAAATTCACATGCGACGTGTTTATTACTCAAACGTTCCCGTTGTTTCAGGATGTCGTTATCTTCCGTGACGGGACAGACCTGACGCTGGAGCAGGTGTTTCAATCGCTCAAGCTGAGCGCATACGATTTATCCATCAACACGCTCGATATGCATGCCCACCAAGATTCCTTCCACCGGTTCGATAAATTTAACCTGAAGTACAATCCAATCGGCGAGTCCAGGCTAAGAGAGATTTTCCTCAAAATAGATAATAAAATAGATGGTAGATACTTCGCCGAGATCACCAGAGGTATGCTTCATGATGCTCTCCTCGCACCAATCTGACATGTCACAGAGGTCATGAATGATGTGGAGCAAAGTAAATACCAGGTACGGATGTGCCACTTGCGAACCTCAGGATACCTTTTTCTTAGATCATATTCTCAGAACTGCGAGTGGCGTGTCAGTATTTACGGTAGATCCGTTGACGAGTGGGATAAGCTCGCGAAATGGATCATCAACAATGATCTATTCTCGCATAATGTTCGCTGGCTCATTCAAGTTCCTCGACTGTATCAAGTGTACAAGGAGACTGGTGCAGTCAAAACATTCGAAGAAATTGTTATCAGTGAGTCTCATCCCATAATCTTATTCACATCGACGATTTACCACCACTGTAGATGTCTTCCGCCCACTCTTTGAGGTCACAAAAGATCCTCAGTCGCACCCCGAGCTTCATGTCTTCTTGCAACGAGTCGTCGGCTTCGACAGCGTGGATGACGAGTCTAAGGCGGAACGTCGGTTCCACCGCAAATTCCCTTTTCCTCGTCTCTGGGACTCCAATCAAAATCCTCCGTTCTCTTATTGGTGAGTGAGCACTGACCTGCTGTTAATATCGGTCAATTAAATGTCGGGTAACCACGAATGCAGGATGTACTACATGTATGCAAACATGGCCAGCTTGAACCACTGGCGAAAGGCACGAGGGTTCAGTGAGTTTCTTTTGTTATTGTCTCCGAGTTCCTTCCAGTTGAAATTGACTGCTACGCAGACACGTTCGTGTTTCGACCTCATGCTGGCGAAGCAGGAGACACGGATCACCTGACCGCGGCCTTTCTCACATCTCACTCGATTTCCCATGGGATTTTACTCCGCAAGGTTCCCGCGCTGCAGTACTTATTCTACCTGAAACAAATTGGGCTGGCTATGAGCCCCTTGAGCAACAATGCACTGTTCCTGACCTATGAGCGCAACCCACTTCCAGACTTTTTCAAAGTCGGGTTAAATGTGAGTTTGAGCACTGACGATCCGTTGCAATTCCATTTTACAAAGGTGAGCCCATGTCTCTGATACTACTTGATGGTGACTTATTTGGACACCGTGGTAATAGGAACCACTGCTAGAAGAGTACAGTGTCGCAGCTCATGTAAGATGTTCAGCATTCGCCAACTTTATATTTACTAGTGACTGACCTGCTACGTGACAGATCTATAAGCTTCCTCAAAGCTCGCTAGCTGAGCTCGCTCGCAACTCTGTAATTCAAAGTGGTTTTGAGATGGAAATTAAAAGGCACTGGCTCGGTCAAGAATGGTACATGCCGGGCGCTGCAGGCAATGACATCCACAAGGTACACGAGCTGTCCCTATGCGCTCGACTTATTTATGTACTTACCGGCCGCACAGACAAACGTGCCAAATCTTCGCCTAGCATATCGGCACCGCACGTTGCTTGAGGAGCTTGCGATGATCAGGGCGCAGCACTCCACATAGTCAAGAGCCCGATCGGGCATTATTCGGTGATGTTGGCGTTCGAAGCATACCCCACCTTGTCTCAACAAGTATAGCTGTGCCTTACCAGGGTTCCAGATATGGCATGCTTTGACTTGAACATGGGATAGGCGTGATGTGGGGGGCTGATGACTGTGGGTTCTAATGCTAAGGGAAAGTTGATACAAGTGCTACCGTTGGTCTCTCCCAGGGAGACGAATTTGCCTTAGGCGTGAAGCAGGAAATTATCTCATGCGAGTATCGTGGGGAAAAAGGGGGCAAATTTGAGTCGGGACTACATACACTGCCCCAAATGCTGCGCACAGTGCGTGGACCGGTGATCAAAATATACCAGTGTTTGCAGAAGTCAGGGTATTAGAAACTGTAGTCCGTCTCGAGGAGGGTCTAAGTTTATGTTGTATTTGAAATCGATATCTATAGATGGTGAGCCGAGCTGGAACCTGCTTGCGAACATTGTCGATCTCTATGTAGTGCCTTTTCTCTTCATTGAGGATGTCGTCGATCTTGAAACCAAGGATTACCAACTGCCGCGGGAAAAAAAGTAATCAGATCCTGACTTCTTGTGACCTCTCAGCTCCTACTGTGCTAGCATGGCTCCAATTTACTGATAAGTGTGGTTGAAGTACTTACCCTCAATCTCTATTTGATCATGTATTTGTTTCAAGGCGGACCGTAAATGACGTTCTAAAACGAGGCGGTACGATTTGATTACTGAACGGAGTGTGAAATAAAACCCCGAAAAGTAACTCCGCCAGCTGGTTGTCCGCTGTGCCGGGCCGTTGGTTTAATTTTAGGTTATTCCGAAGCTCTATGTGTATTGTTGACAACTGTGGACACAGCAAACGTTTTGATATGATGATGTCGAAGAGCCTCCATGTGATACCGCTGTGCTAATAAGTTGGAAGACGATGTCCAAATAAGACAACTACCGAGCACCATATCGGTGCCCCTGCAAGCTACAAAACTGCAAGCCATCTCATTTCGTTTTAGTCCAGACTTCTTCCGAACTAATAATACCCCTACGCAGATTTTGGTACAGTATTTCTACAACCGTGAGCGTCCGCGTCGTGTCACCCTTCACAGACGCATATTTCCGTCTCTCGTTCGTGACTGCTCGATACGATGTCGGACGCGGGCGAAAGCCAAGTATCAAGGAAGCCAAAGGTCCTCATTGCAACCTTTGACGGTACTGCAGGATCTTACGATGCGACGGTGAGTCTCCGAATACCATACACTAGATATAGTAGCTAATGGTACTCACAAATCGTTTTGTCACAGAATTCGAATGTTGTTAAGTTCGTGTCTTTATTGAAGAAAGACACAGACAGCCAGCTTTCCTATTATCAGGTATGTGCCTGTGCAGTACCCCAGCGAATTCACTATCCGATCGCGGATCACCCACGTTGCAGTAACAAGGGTACTGAAGTCCCCCTTATTATACAGGCTGGCGTTGGGACGTATTTTTCTCCTGGAGTGGTGTCCCCCATGTTCACTTGGCTCGCCAAGATATTGGATGAGGCTTTTGCATGGTGAGTATGGTAGGCTGAAATGAAGCTCGAAGTTGCTTGAGTTTTTTCAGGTACCTAGACGTTCATGTTATGGAGGGCTACAAATTCTTGATGGACAACTACCGACCTGGTGATAAGATATGTCTTTTCGGTGAGAACCTCGCATTGAGAGCACAATAGATTCCACTTAACTCAAGGCAGGCTTCTCTCGAGGAGCATATACTGCACGTGCAGTTAGCGGGAATGCTGTACAGGGTCAGTTGCTTGTTGGTCGTCATTGGAAGTTGCCTTTCGTGCTAAGACATCGTCGCAGGTTGGGCTACTTCCAAAATCCGACGTCCAGCAAATTGGCTTTGCCTATCCAGGCCTACAAGCAGACTGGCACACAAGCAGATCTGCTGGCTGCAGGCTTTAAGCAGACATTTTCGCATGACGTCCGGGTAGAGTTCGTAGGAGTCTGGTAAGTTTTTCCTATGTCCTGCTACCTGAAACTAACTTTTCGGTTCCTTTTTTAGGGACACCGTACAAAGTACCGGGATGCTCTTGAGCCGGAGCCTGCCATTCACAAACTGCAATACCCTGATCAAGACATTTCGACACGCTTTGGCTCTCGACGAGGTCTATTCGGCCCATTACCCTGCATTACTCTATACTGACTCTCATCCATAGCACCGTGTTAAATTTCAGCCAAATTTATATCATCGACCCCAGTCAGATACAGCTGATCCAGAATTTGCCCAGATGTCAAAGTTATCCGAAGCTGTTGCCGAACTGGAAGATAGAGCTTCCGGTAAAAATGGCTCACTGCGGAATAAGCTCCTTCAAGCTGTGAAACGCGGAAAGAAGCTCGTGAAAAGGCCGAAGTTTCAAGGACTGAAGCATGGTTTCAAGAAAATTCAGCGCCAGCAGAGCACAAACGAGATCGTCGCTGAGATGCCTGGGGAGACTATCATCGTCAAGGAAGAGACGAGTGTGGAAGTCCTTGATAGTCCAGACGTAGAGCCAATACCACCATCAGATGTTCTGGAAGTCTGGTTCCCAGGATGCCATACCGGTGAGCATACATACATTTCGCTAATTCTCTCTTGACAAAATATGAGCAGACATAGGCGGCGGTAATGTTGGGAACTCTGTCAAGGTCTCGTTGGCGCAAACCACTCTTCGCTGGATGGTTGAACAGGTTCTCCTGTCTCAGTGCGGCATCGTTTTCGATGAGGCGGCCCTTGAGCGTGTCGGCATGCCATTATCGAGCCTTCCTATTTCGAAAACGCCGCCTGCTACTGAGAATCCGACCGGCAAGTCACCACCGATGACAGACACGACCGTTCTCAGTGCTGCAACCAACGACACTTTAGTAGAAGAAGAACCCTTACCCGCCCCTTCTAGCCCTCCCACTGATCCTCCCACTACACCATCACAGCCAAATCCAGAAACCTGTGATGCTCTTGCTCCTTTATTTGACGAATTGCAGCTGCAGAAGGCCTGGTGGCTCCTTGAAATCATTCCCCTTCCATTCGCCTGGCAAGATGCACATGGAAAATGGCACAAGAAATGGAAGTGAGCTACTTGTAACTGCGAAGAACTTCTTTTATGATTGACTATGGATGGCAGGTTCCATATGGGCAAAGGTCGCGCTATTCCCTACCAGCATCCCAAATTCCATTCATCCGTCAAGGAACGGATGGACTATATACCCTTGAACTATAAGCCGCGAGCGAGATACCGACATGAACAGGTCATTTTCGTATGACGATGACGACGATTGGACCTCCACACGACTTACCTTGATGCCCATCCATGATTTACTATTATTATGAATCCATACTACGAATATCCCGAGTCCCCCGAAGGACGGGTACTACGTTACATTTTCTGCCCGAGCTTTACCTTGGTATTTACGAGTTGGGACTTGTTTACAACTCGCCTTATGATTGTAATGATGACGATCACGTCAAGATCACGTTGTACCATACCGTTTTCTGTGTTTTGAAAGTGCATCTTACGAGTCTCGGGCGATGCTGTAATTGCCTCTAGTTTCGCCGGAGATACTATCGCACGTTTGACCAATCAGACACATTCGTCCGTAGCTCTTGTCCAGCTGCGATGGATGTGGCGTAGCGTTATAATATTATTGGACCGGACGCCACCGCAACTTTGAGAGAATATACCAGGATCGGGAACCCCTCCGTGAGTCCTTTAACCCAGAGTAAGTAATGCAGAGGAAGTAGGTGTACCGTAATATAATGTTTGACACTAGTAGGGTGCCTCATGGTCCAAACGTTTATGCCGTAGGCTGAATCTCAAGTTGTCCCGCTAGCATCCTTCAATACAAACTTTATTTCAAGAAGACTGCATAGTCGTGTTATCGGCAAGCGGTTCTCAACCCCAAAACAAGAAGCTACTAGTACCTTTTGTCTCTTTCATCATCGCAGTCCATCATAGCGAGAGTAATGATCGGATCTTTCATTCTTCTCATGGTTCTGGCGCGAATGCTGTTTCCAGGTTTATTATATCCAGCTTCGTCTGCCTGATATGATCTAATAGGTTGGGCTGGACCGAGCGTTAGCTCGGGATGGGACGCAGGCAGGTGGAGCCGCTCGCCCATCAAGCCGGAACGATCCGCGGCTCATAGCTGCCTAGCCCAACCAGACGTGGAGGCGACGGTTAGAATGATGCTGCATTAGCCAGGTGTTGAGAGCAGATTTGCTCAAATGCACGGATATACGTCTCGTACGCTAAGGATCTCCAGCGGCCGGCAATTCGAACTATTTCGGGATCAACCTTCTTTGCGAGATAAAAGGACGCACCACCTATTCGAAATGAGTGACCGAAAGTCGTGCCCCAACCCCAGGCCATTAAAATTGAGTTGATGCGCTCCAAGGCCGGGATTTTGGCCATTGGACGAACATCACCTTTGCTGTCGCGCCACGAAAACAAAGGATCATTTGCGAGGGCGGGAACGACTAAGGCCAAGCCGACAGAGGACACAGGTCTCCTTGCTCGTTGAGAAAGACAGATTGTGACTCCCCGGCCCGAGCTGTCTTGGCTGATGGTAGGTCGAGACGTGCGTAAGGGTTGTTCCACAAGTCGTATCCAAAGAATGCATGAGTGCGGGTAAGGTGTTTGACTGGGTTGAATGCGGAGCGAGAAGTGACGGAGACTTCACCGAAGCGCATCATGCCAAAGAATACACATGATGCCATCGCCCACACGCATGGGTCGAAGGGATCTGATAATATGAGGGTGGCCTTGAGAGGCAAGAGCATCGCGACTGATATGGGTGGCCGGAGAGGTTTTCGACGGCCGCCATGCAAGTTCTCCAGGCCCGGCAAGGACCAGTTGATACGGTCATGGTGAGAGTCAGACAGCGGTGGGGGCCAACCCTGAGCAATGTGCCAGGCCCGCACGGCGGACAAGTATTTACGTGCGACTCCGACTGAGACAGGCTCGAAGGTCACGGAAGTGCCGCTTTCTGCCGAGAGAAGCGGGTCATCAGGGTCTGGGTCCGTGACGGCCCATACATCAGGAAAACCTTCCCGCCCTAAATTTCTCCTAATTATCAGAATTATCAGAATTAGCCTGAATTTCCGATAATTTGTCTAATTAGCCCAAATACTGATAATGCTTTCAAAATATCTTAAGATCGAAGGACCCATGATGGAATTTCAGCAAGAACCTGTTATACTAATAGCTCGTACATTAAACATTCATTGAGGTAATAGATACTATGATGCTTGAGTCACTACGTAGTTAGTACAAATGTTTAAAGCCTGAGTATCTCTCAACTGTGTGTTATGATAAGATTACACAAATGCATGAACCTCTCCCTCTTCGCATTGTCGTGTTGTATGAGTTTGATCAATGCCATGACCCTGCCATATGGCTCACAGAAGTGTTCTGCAGAAGCGTCAATGTTCGAGTAAGTTCCATTTCTGAAACCACTGAGCGCATTATGCGATGCAGCCCTGGCAAGGCCAAACACAGAGTCAAGGTTCTCCTCATTCATGTATTGGTAAAGGCCATTGAGGAATAAGACATCTATGATCATGTTTATGAACCAATTAGTGATGTGCATGGCCCGGCTTGGAATTCTGGAAAGCCAAAGCCGGTGGCCTGAGCTGCGGCTTTGTAGGGTTTGCAGAGGTGGTGAAACTGTTCCAAATCCTGAACCGATTATCATCACCATGATCAGTATTTCATTCCCAGTGAAAGCAAGAGTGAGATACCAGTGAGTCTGAGCAACAAGCCTTGTAAATGTTGCTGGCAGTGACAGTTGTTTGGCAAAGGCTTTGGATCCAAACAAACACTCAGTCACATCAAGCTCAGCGCTTTGCATCAACCATGTGTGCATCACAGACATCTGTCTTGCATGTCTCATGATTGGTGATCAGATCTTGTTTGGGAAGGTTCGCAGAGGAGAGCTTCCATTTCTAACTACTCTCAGACCAGGTGAGTCTGCAATTTTACCTTCTTTGTAGTCTACTGATGCAGGAGAGAGCCCAGATGCCCTCGTTCTAGGCACCACATCTGCAGATGACATTAACATCCATGAGGCTGATGGCGAAGCAGCATTCAGCGCATCTATCGACATTCATCTCTGGCAAAAATGAATGCACGTAGCTGGCGTGGTCGGCATAGAGTTTATTGCTCGAGGTGAGTGCATCATCTCACTTTGGTCTTCCATCCTTACACCCCTTCTCACAGGGCGCATATGGTCACTCACCTTCTTCACCTCTCCCTTACCTTCTCCCTCATCTAGTTCTCTCTCCACTCGTGCTGCAGGAAGTGGGCCCTGGCAAGTCGCTCTCTGTCTTATGGAGCACAGCCCACCCACTTTTGTAAATGGGAGGCTCACCATCAATGTGTTCTGTCCATCCTTAGGATCGTCCCCAATACTGGACTTGCTTTCGTCATCTTCACCGGTCCAAACCTCCCACTCAAGGCACCCATCCTCGAATCAGCCTCGTGCCGTGACACCTACTACCCCAACACAACTGCCCCTCACAATTCCCCTTCAATCTTCAAACCGCCTCACCCACCGCCTGTTACAATGGCGCCATATTTTCTTTTCTCTTTCTTTCTTTACTTACTCATCGAGTCTCATGACTGCTTATCAACACATCCAACACGTGAATGCTTACCTATATGCTTACTTGTTATGCTTACGCAGATAATTACTCATACTATTCCCTGATTGGTTGATCCAACATTGTACCATCTCTCATCTCCTTTTCTGATTGGTTGATATTGTCTTCCTATTCTCGCTTACCTTTCTTGATAGGGTCATCCACTGACAGACCAGCCCTAAACTACCTTCTTGTTACATATATATATTACGTCTCCTGTACTTGTATTCCTTAACTTGAATCTACTAGGTTCTCTCCTGATACTTCGAGTTCACTGATCTAGTTGCCTTCCAAGCAGACTAGCCTGAATACTAGATCTAGTGAGCCCTTGACATTTGACTAGCAGTACCTTTGATCTTAGAACTCGCGATACACTTCAGCCTTGATCATCCTCTATTGGAACGCTGAAGAAGAACTATCCTAGTTGTAACACCGCCCATCAGATGGGTCTGTATTCAGCGTACTGGAGCTTGTGTGAGTTACTGATCCTAGGTTGGTTCTGATTTTGTTGTATTGCATGGGGGCTGATAATGGGCTTCTACTGATAAGTTGATGCAAAAAAGTGGGGCTGAATACTGGAAGATAGTGATGGTTCATCAATTGCAGTACTCAGGCTGCGGCTCAGGCCAGAGCTGAGCCAAAGCCAGCCGTCACTGGCAGCTTTGGCCTGGCCTGGATTTTTTGCAAGCCCAAGCTGTCTGAAGCCAGGCCAGGGCTGCGGCTTTCGAACCAAGCTGGGCCGGAACATCACTAGAACCAATCTGCTTTGAGCACATGACAAACCACTGTACTGGTGTTGTCCTGTAAGTTTACATAAGTACGAGTATGAAGTCTGAAAAAATAAACCTACCACTTTGAATTTGTGTAAAAAGTTGAGGCTTTTGAGTAGCATCAGCACCAATATTTTCTTATGCAGAACCTCAGCACCTTGCTGCTCAAGTGGGTGTCATAATCCCAAATCTTTCTGGATATTGTGTGTAGCATAGTCCTTGAACAGGTGGCGGATGTGGGACATCCATGAGACCATTTCTTCTTTGACTCTTTGTGTTTTGAATGGTCTATGTTTAACTAAATAAAATGTTCATCAGTGATGTGCACAAGTGCTGGCAGTACATTGCATGACATACCACCATGGCCAATCACTGCAATTCTGCCAACCGTCAACGCCTTCTTCATAGTTTTGGCATGTTTTTTGTGCATTGCACCGACTCCCTCCTTCTGCAACATGACATGTTGTAGTTCAACCTTCATCTTTTCTTTGATCGACAGTATTTCTGCCTTACTGAGATCCATGGGGGTTGATGAATCATCTTCAAAGTCCTCCGACTTGGACTGGGAGGACTCCCCTTCTGTAATGTTGCCTGGAGTTGGGGTTAATGCTGGCACTAATGCCAGTGTCTGAAGTTCATAGTATTAGTACTATAATAATTACAGTGACAGACTTATGTATGTGACACCTGCTACTGATGCCCACTCTGCATTCTCTGCTTGAGGGACCTTGGCAGCACTGAGGTCTCATCACATGTATTGTGAGACACCATGGCCAGTGAGAGAAATGTGCTGGTACACATATTCATCTGATTCATACTGAGGTTCGTGTGGCTGGAGTTCAGGGTTGGGTTGGAAGAAAGGCTGCAGTGGTGGGTTGTATGGATCAGCTTGGAATTGAGAAGATCCAGACTGTGTCGTGGGCGGTTGGTGTCCAGAGTTAAGTTGGAACTCCCCGAGAGGCGGAGGTTGGTGCTGTGATGCAGGATACTTGAGAGGCTCATAGTGAGGCTCCAGATGGAGCTCTTGAGGGAACATGGATGCAATCCTAATAATGGTGGCATGATCAGTATAGTGATAGATATATATAATACTGACATTTTTGGCGGAGATGTTAATTGTTGTTGTTGTTGAGTGTAGTGGTACAATCCAAGTCTTTGTGGGGACCTTGGGCTTGTGCAGTAGATTTACCACTCATTTTAAAATTAAAGTACACCCAAATGACTTGGATGGAAATGAAGGTCACAGTGGATGTATTTATCAGGACGACGACATACAGAATACAGCAGCTTTGACATATGGAGAAAACACAATCAACTCATGTAGGTGATAAGACACATATGCGGACCAGTATTGAATAGAAGCGACAAAGTTGGAATAGGGATACTGGATTGAAGGGTGATACAGTGCCTGAGATGCAACTATAAAAAGAAATATCAGACCATCCACTGTACACGTGTTGTTAATGAGTGTCAATGAGGCAATTGAAAAGTTCACACACCCTGCATCACTGCAGAAATCTTCCAGAAGCTCCTCTGGAGAATGTTTTGTGTTGCTACTATTTGCAAGAGGCACTCCAATGACATGCCTCTTTGCATGAGTCATGAACTGTTTGCACTGCTCATTGACAACATCAAAGTCATCCAATGTCTCTGCAAAGACAGCTTGGAGATAGTCTTTCTCAGCCTCCAAGCCAGGGAGCCCTTGTGCACAGACAATCTGCCTGTAAAGTTCCACCTCTGACTCTGCTAGCCTGAAGTCCTCCTCCTGTTCCTCCTGCAAGGATTTCAGAAAATTGGTCTCTTGGTTCAACAATTCAAGCTTCCAGGTGGTGAATATGATCACATGCTTGAGGGTCTGCTGTACAGCCTGTTTGACTGAAATAGCCTTGCAGAAGGTATGGTTGGAAAGCCGACATAAGCCTTGATGGAGTAGCTCCATGCCCTAGAACTGTGTTAAGTACAATTGATTGAATTTTCAGCAAAAGTAATGACCTTGCACAAGTCTTCCTGAGTAAAATCTTTATGTGAAGCATGTTCAATGTGCTTCTTTGCGAACTTGAGCTTGTGATGGGTGGCTTGATAAATGATGTGTGGTGTGGGTACAACAAGTGCAGCAGTGAGAAATCTAACTACTACAAAGTTAGGTCTTTGCTGCCTGCTGCCTTGCTTGAGAACAAGCATGTTCAACCCTAAAGGGGATTGCTACTGGGAAGTACTAGTCACTGTCTAAAGCAACCCTATAGGATGAAAGATCTGCAAAAGCAGATGAAGTGGATAGGATGTGAAACATATGGATTCGTTGGATGGAGTGGACTGAACTTGTGGATACACTCAGAATGTGGGTCAAAGTTGAAGGAAGTATATTACAAGTTTAGATGGATAGTGAGTATAAGTCAAAATGATCTCCTGGTAAGGTGAAGGAAAAGTGGGAGGAAGTTACATGAGTCAGTATTTTCCAAAAACTTCTATGCTTATAGGGTACAGTATTTTCAAAGAACACTGAGATATAGGTAGCAAGTCTAGACTGTGCCATAAGCTATCCAGAAAATAATGGAGTGTGAGAGGATATGTCTGTGTTTAGTCAGTAACAAGAAAATGCATGCGAGTACATACCAATGAGGTAGAATGGATGTGGACAGGATGGATGCACGAGCTATAGGGGGAGATCCAAAGGTATCTGCTTGTCATCCACAAAGCGGATGGGTATTGGATGGACACCTGATATATCGGAAAAGCAGTGGATATGAGCCTAGTGTAGGGATACTCCCTACAGCAGTGGGACCTGAGTGCACATTCTTTCATGAAAAAGACAAATACAATCTTGGCTTCTAGGGGAGGGACATTTGGCAGTTTGCTTTTCGCGAGATTTCTTGTTGCTCCTAGAGGATAATTGATGCATATCATCCCTGTGCTTGAATGTAAAGCTTGAAGTGAGAGATTTAGGAGGAGAGAGAGGGGACATGAATTTGGAATTTTGGACTTGGAAGTTTCTGAGTGAGTCAACACAAGTTGACACTGTAGTATCCAAATCAGATAGAGGAGGGGGGTCATTCAAGTAGTATAGGTGTCCATATTGGCTCTGGAAATGTCTATAGAGATATCTATAGAGATACAGGCCTTCAACACCTAAGCGACATGTTCAAGGGGAATAGTTCAATGGCCTCTTACTATGTACTATTAGTCAAAATCTGAGTCTGAGTTTGAAAGACTTGCCCAACTTGTTATTGTTTTTACTACTTCCTTCCCATGCACTCTCCTAGTTGCCCTGACAGTATGCAGTGATGGAGGTCCAGTGGCCTACATGAGGCCAACCTGTTCTGGAATGCACATGATGTTTGCCAATGAGGCTGTGGTATCTGCAATTGACTTGTTCCTGTATACTATGCAAGCCTTCAAGTTACCAAGAGCGCCAAGCAAGATGTGAGACTAGATCTAGATGTTAATAAAGAAATATTTAAACTTTGAAAATGTGTGTCTGTCTAAGTATGAGTTCAACCAAAAAGTCTCACAGTCCTCCAAAACAGTATCACTTGTCCACTCCCGCAGAGCAATGGTACCAAATCTTGGGATAAAATGGGTGCTGCTCATGATATTGGCTATGGACACAATGCTAGCCACCCGCTCTCTGTTGTGTTGTGCTCAAGAGAGCTTATAGAGACCATGGTTCCAGTCAGGAGCTGGAGGAAATGGTGTGAACCACTCAATATAGGCAAGGTGAGAGGGTACATGAAAAGTAGATGAAAAGAATATGGGTATTGAAGTGGGGGGCAAAACAAAAATTGCACGCACTTGACCCACCTGGAAATCTGAATCCTATCTAAATAATGTGTGTGATTGATCAAAAATTGAGAAAATGTACCTTCAATACCCACAGTACTCATCCCAAGAGACACCAATGCTATATCAGATTGCCAAACCACCAGATGAGAACCAGAGTGTTGCTGGGGTTTAGCATGTACACTGTTGATTGTGACAGGTGTTTTGCCATGGCTATAAGTGTCCGATAACAACCACTTGATCTTGTGGAAAACAGGTAGTGCATGGAAAGGAAAATGAACATCACCTGCCAAGTCATTGAGTGTGTGACCTTGCAGAGGCTGGTTGTTATTTGAACTGTTGTGTTGAGCAATGTAACATGCCAGCACCTCACAAAAATAAGTCGCACCATAATCATCAATAAGTTTCTGCATGCTAACAGCCTTCACACTAGGATGTTTCATCATGACTTGCACATGGCAAAAGGTCATGTCAGGAGGATGTGCAGAGTGAGGGATGGTCTCATGTTCACCAGAAAGACACCAGCAAACATACTTATCATGGCGTAAAATCTTTTCCTTTCATTCCAACCAGATGGTCATTTGCACAAATTCATCCTTGTGATTTGTCACGTGGTAAGCATCTTTTGCAAGGTTGATGTGGAGGTGTTCAGTGTACTTGGTGTTATAATTATCTGTGGTACCAAACATCATGATCATGAGGAGGTAGTGGTGAGTAGCATGGAGTTTTGGTAGGTTGAAGTTGTTCTGGATACCAAGATCAATGAAGATATCCTTGTTGTTGTGGAAAATATCTAGCACCTCCTGTAGTAGTTCCAGAGTCTTGGAACTATGATAAGAATACTGTGAAAGGTATAGGAAATCCAGTAGCCCCCACATGGCCCATAACTGTCATATACCAGATCTGACTGCTCCGACAATTGATGTCCACTCTGCTTGACCCTACACCCCTTCCACTTTTCTGTCACCTCCACTCCATCTGCCCTCCTCATATACCAGATCCAACTGCTCTGACAATTGATATCTGTCCCGCTCAACCACCTCATCAGCTACCTTCCGTATCATTTCCATTCAACTGGAACCTCTTTCCCCATTTAGTTCCCCTTTGACACATAAACCTTACTTCCTGGATCACCGGTATTTCCTATAACCGCTCAATTACTGATCCGTTGCATACATATTGATATCTGCTCCGACTTATGTTTTCACCTGTGGTAATACTTACAAATTGTATACTCAGCACATAGCCTCATACTATGGACTACTGATCACTGCCTCCCTACTTAGAAGTATATAAAGCATATTATGTACTTAGCTACTGGCCCCAGTCTTAATATTACTTGTCTTCCTGCAGTCTCTACTAGCAGGAATTCTCCACAGGACTTTGCTCTCTCCAGACATGTTAAGACCATGCTCAGGGGTAAGGCAGAGTCTGAGGGGCTTGGCTTCAGCTCATATGCTGCACCCCTTACCCGAGTATGTGCCCCTAATTTTGGATTGTAGCCTGACACAAGTTCTATGAGCTCCAACAGGACGTTGGAGCAGAGATCCTCTGAAGGAGGACCAATGGACTACTAGATGAGTGCAAGAAAGTCGGGCGGAGATTGGTCTGCCCAACAGGGAAGAGCCAGAGGACTACTGCAGTCGGAGCTAACAGTAGAAGCGGAGTGGAGGAGACTGCTCGGATGAAGTCCAAAGCAGAATGGAAACAAGGAGGACAGATGCACAAGAGTATTGGTCACAAGTCTGACACGTGGGAAAGGCGGCCGAGGTGCAGGAAGTCAGATGAGTGGAGGAGGCGGCCGACCTAGGGGGTCAATCCCCTAGGCTGACAAACAAGAGTTGACTAGGCTCAAGCCTAAGTCAAAGAGCAGGGCTTAGAAAAGGTAATATTCAGACTAAAGATCTACAGACAGATGTACATATGTTTATATACTCTAAGTAAGTGTCATATACCTGATCCGACCACTCCGATACTAATATCTGCTCCGCTTTCTGACCCCTCCGCCCCATTCATCCTCCGCTCCATCCTATCACAAGTCCACATTCCGCCCTATGCTTCCGCTCAACCGCTCAACCGGTCCCCTTCCATAACCTCTCCATTCAACTGGAGCTCTTTCCCCTTTTAGATATATGCCTTTCCTATTGGTACATAGACCCTTACTTCTGGATGACCGGTAATTCCTATTACCGCTCGATCACTGATCCGATGTGTACATATTGATATCCGCCCTGACTTATGTCTTCACCTATGTAAAATACTTACAAACTATATCCTTGGTACATAGCCTTACTGCATAGTTATCCTGATCACTGCCTCATACATAGTAGTATATAACATATCATGTACTTAGATATTTTTCCTCAGTCTTAATATTACTTGTCTTCTCACAGTTACATCTTGTGAGAATTCTCAGTAGGACCTTGCCTCCTCTGGACATAAGTCTCAACTTGTTATCACCTCTGACCCTCCGACCCTCCGCTCCAACTTAGAGCCGTGCTCTAAGTCTTTTCCTTATTACCCCACCCCTATCAATATCCCCCTATCACCTTTTCCTATCCTCTGCATTATCCTCCGCCATCTCCGCTCCTATCAAGATATCTCCCTGGTTCCTATCCACCCTCTGCATCATTCACCGCCCTCTCTGCCCCGCTCCTAGTCGGTCTGCCGCTAGCAGCTCTTACTCCCCAACCCTCAAAGCGGACCCAAGCGGTCCACTCGTCCTACCGTTGGACAATGTTGGACCCGCTCCAAATTCGGGGCACATACTCAGCTAAGGGCACAGCACAAGAGCTGAAGCCAAGCCCCGACCCCTCTGCCTCTTGAGCCGGCACAGTACCTAACAGTAAGTAGCATAGCACAGCAGAAGGCTATGTGCTGAGTGTACAGAATTACTAGAAAGATGACTGAGACATACAAGAAAGAGGCTCGGAGAACAGTATGTATGCGACAGATCAATAATCACTCGGGTATAGGGATTACTGGTGATCTGAAAGGAGGAACCATGATACTAAAAGGAGATAGGACCAGTTGAGTGGTTCCTAGTCTAGGAGTGGACTGGTGAGGCGGTTGGGTGGAGTGACACAAGAGAAACTGAAGGAACCAAGTAGGTCAGAACAGCGGAGATGGTGGAGGGAGTAGGAGTAGGATCAGGCAGACTGATAGGGCAGAGGAGCGGAGCTCCAGATAGGGTTGGATGGTAGGGATATAGTGTCAGAGGAAATGGGGGGTAGTGTCAGAGGAGTGGAGCGGAGTCAGGCGGAGGTAGCAGGGCTAGTCCTACTGAGATGCACTTTGTGCATTTGTTGGAGAAGGAGGGATGGAGCAGACAGGGGAACAGGGGGTTGGACCAGCAGTAGGGATGTCTATGAATGGTATTGGGAGTGGTTGAATCTGGTATATGACAGGACACAAGTTTATCTTGTCGTCACCTCCAATCCTACACTTGTTATAGGGACCCTCAGACCCCTATCATCTCCACCAAATGTCGCCGTCACAACCGTGTTACAACACTTGACAGATGACATCACTGGCACGTGACTAAACTGCAGAGCACAGCATGACAGCTGTTGGAGCATGACAGCTCTAGACTGGACCTAGACCGGGATCAATAGAAGCCGCGCGCTTCTCCCTTATCGCCCCTACTGATACACCGGTACTGACTATCGTTTATCCTATCGCTTATCATGACAGATAGCGTTATCTGACTTAGACACCTACCACTGTGCTGGTACCATACCCTGGACCCTTACCATTGAACCGGTACTCTTATCTCTGAGTCCTTATGACTCACATAGACGCTTACCTAGTTGGGACGCTTTCTGGCTACCCAAACCTACCCTGAACTCATAGGATGATACCTATATATACCCCAGTAGTTAGACCATGTATTTCTCTAACTTGATCTTCACTTGTGATATACAACTCTAGCTTCTTCTATGAACCTTTAGTCAGTCATTCTGGATGGACAGCCTCCATTCAGTCTTCCATCATCCTGGTGCTCCATGAAGCGGACATGGGATTGACCCTATCAAGTGCACTGTTGGAAAGCCGGGCTTTCCCGTAACAACACTCTGACTTAGAGCCATGCTCTAAGTATTTGTTAAGGTTGTGCTCAAGGGGGAGGTTACTCAAAGGGCTTTGGCTTCAGCTTGTGTGCTGTGCCCCTTACCCAAGTACATGCCCTTAATTTCCAAGGGGCAAAAGGGAAGTTCAATGGAAGTCTGGGAAGTCCGGAGGTCAGATGTCGGGGGAGTTCAGTGGAACTCCAGAAGACTATGAAAGAACGGAGTAAGGCTACTGCAGACAAGTCCGGAGTAGAAACAGAACAGAGGTTAGACTACCCTAAGGTAGAGCCGGAGATTTAGTCCTAAGGTTTAACCCCTAAGACTCGGAGGTGGACAAGAGGTGAGACTCAAGTCTGGAGAAGCAGGAATGAGCAGAACTAAGATGATATTCGAACTGAGGAGTTCCGGAGTATTACAGAAGTTTATATACTGTAGGTATCATGTAAGTAAATCAGTCAGCAAAGTAAGGGCTATGTATGAAGCATGTGGAAAGTCTATTAGTAAGTGTACACAGATCAAAGTAGTGAGGTCGGAAATGAAACAAGAATGGACAGATCAGTAAGCTTAGCGGAAAGGATATAACCAGTAGCTGGAGCAATAGCTATTCTAAAAGGAGATAGGTGTGAGTCCAGAGATGAGGGCCGAGCACTGGGCGAAATAATAGGACAGAGGACCAGACTTTAGTGGTGGAGTTCCAGAGTTCCAGATCCGGAGGTATGGGATATGACAGTATTCACTCTTACCTCTCCAACCCAATCAACCAATCCCCTTACTCCCCTCTGCCTCAATGCACTTCCCCTGCTCCACCTGCAATGCTTCTAGTTGGTCCACCGCTAATAGCCTTTATCTCCCAACCCGCAAAGTGGATCTAAGCGGTCTGCCCATCCTATTGTCAAACATTGTCGGTCCCACTTCAAATTTGGGGCATGTACTCGGCTAAGGGCACAGTGCAAGAGCTGAAGCCAAGCCCCAACCCCTCCGCTTCTCCATCTGAGCATGGTACCTAACAGTAACAGGTGACTTGTATTAATATTATTGGGCAGGCAGACATTGATGATGATTCCTAGGAGGATGTGACAAATCTGGGCATGTTCTGTGCCACTCAGACACAACAAGGTAGTGATGCCCTTCATAAATAGTTGTATATTGTGGTTCAGAGGGAGCTGCCAACACTGAGCATCAATTTCTGCTGCTCCGCATGCATCTGACAACCAACCAACAAGATGTTTCACTAAGCCCTGGTACAAATGATACAAGATATCAGGTGTGATAGCATGAAAGACATTTGCAAAAGGGATATTTTCCCAGAATGGATGAACCACGGGCTTGATTCCTGCAGCAGCACATGCACAAAAAAATTCAAGAGGTCCTTGGTTGAGAGCAGCAAGGGCATCTAGTACAGAGCCCAGATTTCATAAGTGAAAAGACACTGTATTACTCCCTGTCTTGTCAGCACCAACATCACATTTAGGGCATTCCCCGAACTTCACACCAGTAGCAAGCAGCTGCTCTGGATAGTCACCAATGAAGCATGCAAACAAAGGGTGACAATGGTGAAGAGCACCATCACCACTGCACATCTTGACTCCATTCAATCCTGCACTTTCAAGAGGTGCAAGCACACGAGACATGTATGTATGATACAAATTGGCCATAGTGCGACAGTGAGAAGCCTTGTTAGAGATGTGTTTTCGGCAGGTTGTTGGCAAATATGCTAGGAGGATATGGGTGCTGTGTGAAGGCTTACAACAAATTTCCTTTGGTAAGTTTCCTATTGTTAGATAGACAGGGTAGGTAGCCTTATTGCAAAACATGGTCACTTGGGTTTTACCTGTTGAAACAATGATCAGGATGATTGTGCCTCTGGGATGCTTTTGATTGAGCTTTTTCTTAAGAAATACAATCCTAAGTATGAAATCAAATGAACAAAAGTACTACCTCATACCTGAGTATCCTACCACCACTTCCCAGTGTGCATGTCATGGAATAAGTGAGTAGTTTGATCTTCATCAGCATAGTGCTGCTCTGGAGCAAAAGTGAGATATTCTGCAAAGTCGGGATCGCCATAGAGTGCCTTGACACACTTGAGAACATCATGGTAATACATGTTGAAAGCCTCTCCTGAAACAAAAATTTGCTCATGTTTGAACTTTGGGTGTCCAGTTGGCAGCTTGTGGTCAATGATTGCATTTAGTTCCTTCGCATTCTTGAAGGAGAGCCCCACCAACTCTCTTACCTAGAGACGAAGTTTTTTCCACCTTGCAATCCCCCATTCAGTCTGCAAAAAAAAGGGAAAATATGAGTTGTTCTTATCATCGAGCTCAGAATTGTATCTGGCATTGGCGGCATCATCATCAGCATGTTGATTTATCTCTTGGCCTGCTCATCTATCTGGATATAGGACAACTATACAGCCATGCTGCCCCTGCACCTGCTCTTGAACATGTAGGCAAGCATCACAGTGTGGGGAATTCCCCCACTGTAGGTGTAAAACCCCGTCCTTTCCACATCGTCTCACATCAGTTCTGCGTATTCCGCATGTTCCGCGTTTCCTGCGCATCGTCCGATGGGTTCTGCATTCCCACGCATCCTTCAGAACCTGCCTGCACTATCCAATATTCCCGCGCATCGTCGGACAACCTTCGCATGTCCTGTCCCCATCCTTCCAGGTCCATTGGTACGCTGTATCTCTCTTCCCGTTGTTCCTAACGTTATCTGGATCACACTGACACATGCCCTTATGGCACGGACCCCTATTCCGGAGTATTGCGCCCATGTGCACTGCCTGCCTTCACTTCTGCTTCCTGAGAAACTTACTACCTGTACCTCAGTGTTCCTTGAAAATAATATTCCCTTTAAGTAGTGGTACTCAGGGCTTGGGTGTTTATTATTGAATCCCATCTTTTACCTTCCCACTTTCCCTTCACCTTACTAGAGGACCGCTTTGACTTATGCCCACTATCAATCTAACCTCGTGATATACTTCCTTCGACTTCTCCTGCGAGTTCCGACGAATCAGTATGTTCTGCGCTTTATTCGTTTGAGTTCCGTTTCATTCTTTTCCATTCCGCTTGAGTTCCGCTCGGGTTCCGCTTGTTCCACTTGTTCCGCATTTTTGCGGATCCTCATCCTACTTGTGGTAGGGTTGATTAGGGTCGTTTAAACAGAGACTAGTAGTCCCCAGTAGCAATCCCCTTAAGGGTCGAACATGCTTGTTCTCAAGTGAGGCAGCAGACAGCAAAGACCCAACTGTGTAGTAGATCAATTTCTTGCTGCTGCACTTGTTGTACCCACAACGGCCATGATCTTCATTGGCAACTTTGTCTTCCTGGGCTTGCGGCCAATCTCCTTCGGGATCCTGGATGGGAGGCTCCCATTCAGATTTGATATCTATGGAATCATCCAAGTCACTATCAGCCTGAACATTGATATCTACCTCATCGCACCATTCCATCTCACAGTCCACCTCACCCTGGGCCTCACCATAAGTCTCATCTGCAAAGTAGTTGTTATTGATGATCTCTTGAGAGTCCCTGTCATCCATGTGGGAGTCTTTGTTCCCTGTCAGTCCACATGATTGACTGTAGAGTGCTTGACAGCACAGATTACGACTTTTCGCTAGGTGTTGGCCAAGACCAGTAAAAGTAAGGTCATCACATCTGCAAGCCAGACAGGTATGCATATTTGGTGAGAGCGGGGCAGTGCAGACTTGAGCAAGACAGGAACACAGAAACTTCTGTACACACTCGAGTGACTTAAGCCTGAAATGCCTCAGAGGTTCAGTTATTGAGCCTGAAACACCTCAGAGGCTCTCTTATTGAACCTGAGGCACTAAGTCTTCACTCGAACTATTTAATACTAGAGCTCAGGGTAGTGTACTGACTTACCATACTTGTTAAATTTAGCAGACCATAAAAGAGCCCCCAAATATTTGAGCTGTTCACATCAACTAACCTCTGTCACAGTACCTCACTCACATTCCTTTGCATTTTCTGTCTCTTTGAATGTCAATACCACTGTCATTCATTCTAATAATAAAACTGCAAGATGTCTGCACCTAGCAGTGCCCACAGTAAGTCTACATGAAATCTTGAATGAAGTCCTTATAGTCACATTGATGTTCAACGGGAGGCAAAGAAAACAGCCTTGGAAAAAGCCAGTAAGTGTGCAAACATTTGCCTCTAATTGTTGACATACATACTCACCTTTTTGTGAGTCTGGAATCAGGGTAGTAAATGAAATAGAAGCAAACCTCCCACTGTGAAAAAGATGAAGGACATGCCATTGGTGAAGGATCATTCAAAGGCTGACTCAAAGGCTGCAAAAAAGACAAGTTGACCTGCACAGAAAATGAAACCAACTGCCACAATGTCATCATCTAGTAGCAAAAGCTATTGATCATTTTTACAAGGGAATTGTCACTGACATGGTTTGACTAGAGTGGCGACATACCATGACCTCACAAGACTCAGAGGACCTGGAGTGCAGTGACAAATTTGAAGACACCTTGGTTTGAAAGAAAGGTTAGTACATCGTAAGCAGAATAATAAAATGACTCACCTGCTTTGAATATCATAATGTGCTAGCCTGGCCACTGCAGCAAGGCGCTGACTCGGGTGCTCCTAGTGGCAGTGATGGAAAGGATTCTGCAGATGACATTGACTTCAATACAATCCCATGCGACATGGAGGATGGTTCAGACATCAGTGAAAGAGAAGATGAGACACCAGAGGTAATTGAAAAGCTGTTATCTGATGAGGTCCCATTCCCTCCAAGTCAGTACCATCAGCAAAAGATGGCACATGACCACAAACAAGCAATGGAGGTTAGAATGAACTTGCTTTCAATCACATTAGTTATGCTAACTTAATACTGATTCAGACTCCAACCTGGGCCAATACATCTATGAGGCTGTACAGTGAGTTTTACTTCAATTGAAGTTGTTTGTCATTGCATGATGTTGATTTGGACTTACAGGTGTTGAAGTGTGCTGGTGATGCAGAGCATACTACTGCGGAGCAAGATGCAGCCCTTAAACTGCTCAACCTGGATGGGATGGATAACAACTAGCATGGCACTCGGCATTCTCATTGCTGTTAATATACTACTTATTGCTTGATCTCCTCGGTCTTTTTTTGCATTTGCTCAGTTATATTACCTGATTAGATACCCTAATTTATTCAAAAGCTTAATTGTTTTTCCTGTAACACTTGTAACACCCAGTGTGATTGTGATCCAAGCCCATGGTAAACTGAAACATATTGGTCAAATACCTTTGAATTATAGGAATTATCCACAATTATTGAAGGATTATCAGGGAGGTAACATAATCCATCTAATCTCCTAAAAATGCTAATTGTAGTTAATTATCAAGAATTACTTATGATTAGACAACATTAGACAACATTAGCAGGGGATGTTTTTCCTGATGTAAAGCAAAGGAGTGTAGCAATTCAAATGACACCAGGAGGCAGTCAGACTCAGGGATCAAAAAAATGTTGCAGAATACATGGAACTTTTGCAACCTGGCACTGTAGCTGGCTGTGCTGTGTAGAGATGCCTGGTTGGCTAAAATGGCTATATGGTGAATGATCGGGTTATTGATAGTTGATGAAGGCAGGGAATTCATGCCTTGCCACAGGAAGAGCCATTCTGAAACTTGACACTGTGGGTGGAGGTACAAAGGGTCCGCACTCAACACCGCAGGTGAGGAGGGTGGGTAATTAATAATCAGAGATAAGGTAGACCTTGCGCTGTTTCAGCAAAAGTCATGTGCTGTGACCAAATTGTGACGTGTACATTGGCTGGATGGGTAATCCTTTGGTGACTGAAAAGTTCGGTCAAAATTCCTATTATGGACAGCATAGATAAACTACGGACTTTGAGTAAGTACTGTACTGGTGAGTAAGTAGTGTAGTTTGATGATAATGTAGATGTGTATGTATTGTAGTATAATAAACAAAATTTACCTAGATTATATGTGCTGCATTGAGCTCGGTGAAGATTGAACCAGGGAGAACACGGTGTCCGCGATATTTCTTTGCTGCCCAAGCAGCTTGGCTCCCATTTAGGCCTTTGTGATACACATCCATAAAGTGCTGTGATCTGATCGCAAATCTGCGCAGTAAGTCCAAATCAGAAAATGACTCATCTTTCAAATTGTGTGATGGCTTACCTCCGCATGCTGGCGATAGGAACAGAATCCAGCACCTTAACCACATTAATCTCCAGATTGCTGTCCTTCGTTGACATGGGGTAGGTGAAATAAATCTGTTTCGCAAAACCCCAACATTGCTCAATAAAGTTCAACTCACAATGGAACTTTGGCAGAAACATGACCTGAAACCACCTAGCCTTGCAAGTGGTCTCCAAGAGTGACTTGACGTTTTTGAAATCAGGCTGACAATAGAGAATACGACGGCAGCAACAATCCATTGCTCCAGCTGCACACTCAAAGTTTCTACACTGGGCCTTTAGCTTTTCGACATCAAAACCACGTTCCATCAAAATCACTGCCATGCCTTTGAACAGGCCTGACTTCTCATGCCCCTCTGGCCAATAAAACTCCTGGGGTGCTCCATCATGAAAACCGTCGGCCATGCGAACTTTCTGCTTTGTTGGCTTCCCATCAGGGCCACAGATCGGTTTTCCTTGTGTGTCCCATACTGGTGTGTCAACCCCCCAGCGTCTGCAACCTTTTGGCATCTGACGACCGGATATTGCATCATCAGCTCTTTTCAGGTGAGTTGAAGCATTATCAAAAATAAAGACATGGTCATCATCGGGATAATCTTTTTTCCAGGATCATCATCACTTTTTTGGCATGCCAAATAATTTCATCATTGGTAAAATACCCATCTCTTGCTTTTCCAGCATGGAAGAGGATGCGTGCTGATTGTGTTCCATCATGCAATCGTAACCAGCTGTAATCTGTGGATACAAAGTCTACTGCCATGAGAGACGCTCCCTGTCCTTTGGGCTGTGGTGTGCTTTTTTCATCTTTGTGTACCCATTGCTTTTGGCGGTGGTCGTGTGCATAGAACGTGGACTCGTCATGGAACCATACCACAGTACGTCTTTCTGACATTGACTGTCCCTTGTCAAGCTTCACAGGATCTACAGGCGACCATTTTCGCATTTTTGATTCCAGTGTATACCATGCAGGTAGAAATATGTTCTGTCAGTAGTTGACAACATCCTCTCGTTCGTGACTGTCGACGTATTGCCCATTTTTGGCAGTAGTCCAGCAAAAACCACAAGTCTTCATCCAGCACTGAGCCGTCGCTAATGAAACTGTCTTTGACAGACTGTATCGGTGTTGTACGTCTGGTTTTGCAAGATGTTCGACGATTGCCGAGGCTGTGACATATTTGCCAAGTGATTGGAGGTGGACGAGTAACTCATCCTTCAAATCCTCATCCTCAATCCATGAATTACTCTGCTCTCAGCTGCTCCTGGATATTGGTAGGTTCCCACAGTCCTGGATGTAGGCCTTTGACCACTCCTGCACCTTTCTAGACATGTATGGCCCCTTCCCGATGAACTGTGCAGTTTGCAGTGCTGCAGCAGACCATGCCACACCCTTTGTGAATGCACAGAGGAAATATTCCATCCATGACAAGCGCTTTTCGAGAATGGAGGTGAGTCCAGTCACTTTTGGTCAATGTCCCTTATTGCGAGGGGGGTGAAGAAGGTTTTCGAGATTGCTTAGAGCAAGTCTTGCTGAGTCGAGGCTGGGTGGAGTGCGTGCATCAATAGAATGCCATGGGAAGATAAATTCCTTCTCTCCTAGACTTTCCTTCGGCAGAGGACTAATGTGAGCCATGTCCCCATGCCCAAAATTCTCTGTGTTAGCAGCCAAGAACTCATGCACAGCTTCCTCAAACATCTCATAGCCCTCACTCGGTCCATGCTCAATCTCAATGCACACCTCAGCATCCCAATTTAACTCCAAGTCGTTGCAGTTGGAATTCAAGTCATGGTCCAAATCCGAGTCTGATGAGTCTGAGCTCGAGTCTGATTGATCATCCATGGGTATGTCCAGAGCTTCCTTAGTGACAACAGGCAACTGAATGTCTGGTCTATATTTGTGATGCGAGGCTAATACAGGAATAGTCGTGTCTACTGTAGGGCACTGAAAAAAGAAGGCATTAATTGTCAGTGACGCAGAATATTTGAGTATGTTCAATATTCACCTTGTTCTCCTTGTCTGCTTGTGCTGAAAACTTCCTCTTCTTTGCATGCTGCCCAAGGTTTTCAAGGGCCGAGCGCACCTTTGATGAGCGTTTGGGCATTCCGGCAGTGAAGAGGGTGGAAGTGTCCCTCCGGACATCGCTAACGGCATGTGCAGCAGCAAATTTGAACTCAGTGGAACTCTGATTACCTCTGTAGACTAAAAAATACACATCTTCTCTCTAAACATGGCGTGAACAAACAATCGGCGACGGATTATTTGTAGCTAGAGCTACCCTCTACAACATATCCGTCTCTGATTTTTTCAAACTAGTCCCATTACCCTTTGTATACATGATCAATACTTTTGTAATGCTTTATCATGCTTTATCATGTGATGTTTGCTGAAACAGCGCAAGGTCTACCTTATATGATGCAGTGCTCTTACAATAATTGGACGAGTTTGTCTGATAAATGTGGTGGTAGGGGCATGGAAACTGGACTTGCTGCTCCAGGGAAACCAGCTAAGAAAGCCTTGATGTCACTGCATGATAAGGCATCTGAGATATTGGTGCAAGTGGGCACATAGATTGTGTGCAGACAAAAGCCATTTTCTGCTTGCAGTTGATACACATGCTTTAGAACTGCATTTGTGGGTGTTGTGGGAACGGCCCTTGTTGGTTACTGCCACCACTCCAGTATTGTCTGAGCACACCAAATAGGTAATATTCTCTGATGATCTGTGATGTGCTATGATACCCAAGCGAAGGGCTAATCAGAGCCCAAGTTCTATTGCAGTAGCCTCTGCCCAGCCTATATCAAAGTTTCATTTTGGGCCAACCTTGAAGCCTGTCACCCTGTGCCAGACGGCCAGTGCTTCTGTATAACCACTCCAATCCCAAAGGAAGTGCTTGCATTGCCCCACCACCCAATGTCTACTAGAGATGGGTCTGTGATGGGTACCAAGTTTGGGAGGTGTGACAGTAGAGAATGAACCCAGGGCAGGTCTGTGAGAACAGCTGGTGACAGATGGAGATGTGCATGCAGAGAGCAGAAACTGGCTGCAAATGCTGCTATCAAGTGCAGGATGGATCAGAGGGAAAATGCACACCACATGCACTAATTTTCTGTGCAAACTGGTGGCTTCTTTCGCAGTAAATGAGGCCCGTGGAGCAGCCAGCATACAACCATCTCCTGCACCTTGCAGAGCTTGTCCTCTGGTAATGAAACTCACTTGAGGTTCAAGTCCCAATTGAAACCAATGTATTGATGTATAGAAGCAAAGAGCCAAAGCTTCTTGAGGCTCCATGGAACCCCACAGTAGGCTGTTATGGATATGAAATCTGCTTCAGTCCATGATTGGTGAGGGAGTTGGATGACCAGAAAGTTGTCTACCATTTTGAATAAGTTCGAAGCCGGCTTTGCCATACTATCAGTTACCACAACTTCGGACAACCACTGGTTCAGACACTTTGCAATATCTCACTCAACTCTACTTCAAATCATATTCTGCTTGACCACATATCATTATACACTTGTAATATACTATTGTGAAGCTGAATCTTTGAAATTGGTCAAGAAATGATTGAGATCCTTGTTGAGGTGTGACAGAGCCAAAAATCATGTCTGCCTGTCACCAAGCTGAGTCTGCCGTAGCAGAGTTTCAGTTCTGCCGACCTACTTACTCATTTGTACCATATACAAGTCATCTAAACAGTACCTACAGCCCCTTATAATTTTGTACCAGTTGATGATACATATTCAATAAATCACTTTTAATTGCTTTTAAAAATAATAATGAATGTTACAAAGCCACAACACCCCATGTAAATGCTGCCTGTGCCAGCTACTGGATGCTAAGTGGAGCTTGTTTTTGGCAGATGTGACATGTGTTACTACTCTGTTACATTGTGTGACTGTCTGAATGAGTAGTTGTCTGAAGTTGTGGTAGCCAATAGTAAATGGCTACGAGCATGTTAGTGACAGAGCCAAACACGCTAGCACTTAATGTATGGCCAAGCATGAAGGCTCAGTCCACATACATGATTCCTTTCCAGAAGATGCAGAGAGTGTTTTGTTGCCAGGGTGTGACAGGGATTGTACAGTAGGCTGAAGAAATGTTGAAGGTTGCTGCAACACAACCAGGGGGAAGCGTGAGGATGAGGGCAGTAGTTTTGTTGAATGTTCCCCAGACATTAGGAAAATTGTCCATGCTGATTACAGCATTTACAGATTGGATATCTATGGAACCATATGGGTAGGATAGGTCCTATACTATGCGGAATTTGTTGGAATAGGGCTTTGGCACTAAGCCCAGAGGAGATGTACAAAATCATCCAATTAATTGTTTGAGGTCTGTGGGGCTGAACCCTATAGAGTATCTGCCTATGGCCTGTTCTGAGAGTATGTACACATTGATTATGGAGGGATTGGGTAATGAGGATGAATGATTCTCAAAATAAATGAGTGGTGGATGGTGAATCTGTGACACCAACATTTAAACTGTTATGTATACTGTCAACAATATGATACCAATCCTCAAATATACCATATTTACAAAGAATCTCTTCCACCCAAAGGTGGTTGAGCAGGGTGATTACAGCACATGGGTCACCTGCAAGCTTTGCAGCTGCTGGCCCCATGTGACAAATCTCCACAGATGCTGCAGGAGTAGACATTTCTGCAGTTGGGACTAAAGGTGCAGTTGGAGCCATTGGCCCAATTAAAGCAGTAATGCTTTCCACTCGAGGTAGCAAGTGCATGCTTGCTCCTAGCATTGGTGGCAAGGGCTGCAACAGGTTTTCTGGTGGTGGTTGTATCAGCGGTACAATCAGTAGGCAAGTGGCCACTTGCTCCACAACAAAAACAATGGCTTAATGCAAGCATATGTGACTTTTTATAAGGGGAAGCTGGAAAGTTGCTTGGGGCAGCCTACTTAGATGTGGAGTGTGGTGAGTAATGAGTTGTGGGCCTTTGGGGATGATCTAATGACCAAGTATAATCTCAGTCTCTTGAAAGAAGCTCGTCTAATGAGTTATGTACCTAATGAACAAGTATACTAGGGACTCGTCAGTTCTGTTCTAATTGATACATTGAGACTATTAACTCACATCTTAGTCTCTTGAAAGAAGCTGAGATGTACTGGTGCTACTGGTGGTGTTCTTATAGTAAGCTAGATGGAAATGAAAAATATATCAAACATATGAGTAACATATTGCAGGACATGAGCCGACATCAACACATCACTTGTCAATGTCCTTTTTGGCTTGGGCTCAGACCACCTGTCACTCTCTCCTCAACCATCTTGGATTGTTCAGAGTCTAACAGGGAGTTGAATGGAGTAAATTGTGGTATGACAGGGGGTATCTTATTATTGGCTATGGTAAGTACTGCTACATTGAGGCCAGCAAGATTATGCTCGTGGTTGGTGTTAGCCAATTCTCTTTGCTGCACATCATAGTGCATTGCCACAGACCAGCCATGTGTATGGCCGATATTGAGAACTATAAGATGATGCAATATGAGGGCTGATGCCCAAGCCTCCCCCCAGTAGTGCAAGATTCTATCCTCTGCAGCCTTCACTGCCACTATCCAGTCAACTGTCATGATTGAGAGCTTCTTTATGCAGTCAAGACCTTTGGCTGTAAGCCCATCTTGTGTGAAAATGAAAGATGAGTCTTCCCCACACAGGAAAGCTTTAGAGTGAGCTGCATGTGTGAGAGCTGTGTAAGGGACATAGTGGTATTGCTTAAATGCTTCCTCTACTTTGAGGGGTATGGCTATGTCAGAGCATGTTAGAATTCAAATTTAAACAGTGCAGTGAATACAAAGGACAGAACAGTTAATATGAAGAACAGTGTGGCGGATACACAGAAATAGTGTGGTGAAAAACTTCATGAATGAACAGCATAATCATCTACTAGGCTGATAGCTCAGTCTGATGTCATCAGTGAACTACTGCTGGTAGACACTGACACAAGTTCAATATGTGCAGGATGGCTAAAACCAATAGATACAGTGGTAGTGAAAAAACTCATGCAGGCTCAAGGCACTGACTTTGTGCCCTGGTTGGAGCACAGGTAAGATGAGTCATTTAGGCTCGTCTTTAGCGCCTGCCAAATTTGCTTGTATGTGGTTGATGTCTCCAGGGTTCACTACCAAAGCTTGTTGAGGAGCGGGGGCTCTGGCCAGTGGATGGTTGCCGTGAGCATTCCCACATTCGAGCTTGGCGATTCGCACCCTTAACACAGTGATTTAATCTGCAGGTGCAGGAATATTCTGAGGCTGAGCAGCTGCTGGATGTACTGCTGCTGCTGGCTGTGTGGCACTGGGTGCTGGATTAGGTGCTGTGGGTTGAGCAGTGTGGGTAGAAGGAGGTCAAGCTTGCTGAGGTGCCAATTGTTGGGCATTCTGCAAAGCTAGCAGCTGAGATGATCCAACCTGGGAGCAGCAGGATCTCTGCTGCTTGGGGGAGCTGGCATTGCTAATAATGATGGCTGAGCATTCAAACCAGAACCAGAAGCAGTGACATTGTGGATGAAGGGGTAATGGGAGCATTTGGCCCTTCATTGAGCACAATACCAAGGTGTTGGTGCATAACTAGAAGACTATAAAGAAAGACTGTAGGTATGAATTGAGGTGAGGATGTACAAGGTATGACAAACTTGTTGTCATGGAGGAGAGAAAAACAGTTACAGAAGCAAATAGCATGATTGCTCAGCTGGATGTATAGTGCCGAGACATTATAGCAGGCTATATTACTTGGCACCTGTACATAGTAGCAACTACAACAAACACAACATGTGATAAGTTGTAGGGCCAGCTAATGTGGTACAGCCCACTAACACTGAGTTTAAACAATATGTTTTACATTCATTGGTAAGTTGAATACTGTACAAGTTCACCAAAATTCACTGTATCTTACAATTGTTTGCCTGTATCAAAGACTCTTGTCCCTTTCAATCCTTTCTCACTCTCTTTCCTAGTTTCACTCCTTTCATTGCAGCTGATGTGACTGACTTTTCAGAGGGTCCATCAAGCTTATTTTCCTTGTATGGATTGCATAAAGGCTCTGCCAACATCTTGGAGCGATCCAAGATGCAGATGGTGTGAGCATTCAGCTGATAGACCTGTCCAATCTGTGAGTCTAGTCTGAATTAGAACAGGTTTCTGACTTACTCTCCAGTTTTCATAATTGAATGCATGAAGTGTCGCCCTGACCATTACTAAGGTACCCTGCTGAAGCTTGCTATACCAGTCCTGTGGCGCAACCAACTCATTGTCAATATTTCTGATGTTGAGCTGATGGAGTTTTGTGTTTTTGTGTTGGAACAGATCCCCATGGTAGTCTGGGAGAATGTTCAGCTCATAGAAAGAGTTGGTGGTGATAGTGACCTCATTTGTGTTTGGGGTTGCTGGGCTCTCTGTATATTTTCCTTCACCATCCTCACCAGATTCAATGAGGCTCTTCTTGGCTATCTTGCCTTGTTTGCCTTGTGTGGTTTATTGGGCACCTTTCGGAATCTTTGAAACTTTAAAGTGTGCTATTATAGTCTGGTGGCGGTACTCACTGCATATAGTTGCCCCATGTGAATCATAATGTATTCAGGTATACCCAAGGTGTCAGTCCCAGTATGCATGGTCCACTCTTTGATTATTACCTCTTTCTCCTTCTTTCTTAGTTCTTTGAGGTTGGTCTAGATGATGTCATCTAAGGTAGCCACTTGATTCTCAAATGTGATATACATCATTTTGGTTGCTTGCGAAGGCTTTCTAAGTGTGAAGATGCCTTTCATGTGTGCCTTGTTGTTAATGATGTTAGGCTGTCTCATGTCAGTAGTTTTTTATTTAGTCATAGGTCCTATCACTTACGGTTGTGCCTGCTCTGATGTAGTGATTGCTGATAGCAGAAAATTTTGTGCCACATGGTCAAGGGAGGATTTCACATATGAGGACAGTCTCATACTCTATGGTGCTGTCCCTGCACTTGTAGGAGTAATTGCCAGTGTGTGCATTGATGTCTCATTTGAAGTTGTACCTGTACATTGCATCTCCTAGGTACACTCCTGTTGAGAGCTCCATGAGTTGGCGGACAACACTGTCATATACCCCATCATCCATGTGGTGAGCATAGCTTGGGGAGTTGACGTTCATCTGAGCAGTAGGTGTTGAGCAGAAGTTGAGGTAATAGCAGTGGTATGTCTTTTGTGATAGTGGTGGGTGGTGTGGGTGAATACAAGCTATGTTCTAATTTGCAGCAGTTTAAATCATACCAGCAATTATGAATAGGAGCATGCATGGATCTGGCTTTGAAAGTTTAGGAGTCTTTTTTTTGGTTTTGTCATCTGCAAGGCAAGGTTGCATACCTTCAGGAGCTTGTAGTGTGACCTCACACTACAATTTTGTATTATTGGATATCTCAGCAGCCAACAGATCTGTTGTTCACCATCATCATGACCACCATGCCTATCACCGAAACAGTCATCACTTGCCTATGTTCTTGGTTGTGCCCCAATGGTTATGAAAATGTCACTGTTTCAATGGTGTTGGGAACTGACAGTTATGTCATCCTCACTCCTGATCATTACTTCAATTCAGCATTACACATTGATAAACACATCACATTTGTGCATGAATGCCCTGGCACACTCTCATTTATCAAGTTGTTGGTTTTATATGACAGAGATTTGCACTGCAATGGTTCTAATTGCTGCCCTTACCTCATCTTCAAACTTGTCCATTTACAAGTTGTTGATCTTCATAGAAGGGACTTTATGGCTGTTGTGAAGGCAATCAATGAATAAGTTGATCAGCTTCTTTGTTTCTTGGTGCTAATACTCACCATGTTGTTGTTTGGTTTAGAGTTTTGTGGGTTGTCCTGGTCATGCAAACCCAGGAGGTTGTTGATTTAGCATAGACAGCATGTTGCAGATGTGGCAATAAGCAGGGGGGGAATAAGATTTGTTAGTTCATTATAGAAGTACATTATGCGAATGAGATATATTAAATTATCTGTCTGCTGGTCATGTTTGAGGTGCCATGGCTTCTCATGAGTCAGGGTGAGGTACCATGTTGATGTATTGGTGAATGACATCATTTTGATGGTGGCAGGCAGTTCATACTTATTTAGCTTTTCAATAGCTGATTATTGAAATTTAGGTCTGGTATATATTCACTGCCAGCTCTCAGTACAAGGAGCTGCTCTTCAGTCAGCACTCCCACTTTTACTTTGCCCTGAGTTCAAATGCCTTCAGTCAATGGCCTTCCCCAAGATGTGACAGAAAATGTTCTCAAAATTTTGGATCTCTTAGATCTAGAGTCTTTTGCCCAGACAAGTGTCCTCTATGAATTGTGGGTAGCAAAATATATCAACTATCATGCACTGCTCTGTTTTATTTGCTCTATTCTTAATCCACATTCATGAATTCATTGCCCTCTTGGGCTTTGTAATTATTAACACAGCTGATGAAAATGCCTGCTCACTCACGACCAATGAGGCCATGATTCCTAAAAAGTCTTGAGCAATGGCCGTCTAGACTGGCCCATATCCAGTTGCATTTAACTACAAATAAATTCAGTATCTTCATTGAGTAATTGAATCAGGGTATAAGAATGACTTACCCCCCACCACTGTACAATTGTCTACTTTTCAGCAAGCTGGTCAAATGTATTCATGTAGTAGTTGAAGTCCTGAAGCCAAGGTTTCCATGGGTTGATTGACAATGCTGCTGCAGATGGAGCTGAAATGTCATTATCATCATCTTCCATGTCATCATCACTAAGTTCCCGCAGAAGCCAAGTAACTCACTTTCAAGCTCCCATACTCTGGGTGATAGTTCTTCGACCCAGTGGTCAGAGGCAGCAAAGTACCTGTCAACATTGGAGGCTTGCCATGCATTGCATGTATTGCTAACCTCACTGTCATATACCAGATCCAACCGCTCTGATACTGATATCCACCCTGCTTTCCGACCCCCTCCACCCCATCCATCCTCCGCTCCGCTCTATCACAAAACCTGCATTCCACCCTACGCTACCGCTTAACCGGTCCCCTTCCATAAACCTCTCCATTCAACTGGATCCCTTTCCCCTTTTAGACATATACTTTCCCCTTCGGTACATAGACTCTTACTTCTGGATCACTGGTAATTCCTATTACCGCCCGATCGCTGATCCGACGTGTACATATTGATATCCGCTCCAACTTATGTCTTTGCCTATGTAAAGTACTTACAAACTATATCCTTGGTACATAGCTTTACTATATAGTTATCCTGATCACTGCCTCACATAGAAGTACATAACATATCCTGTACTTAGATACTTTTCCTTAGTCTTAATATTACTTGTCTTCTCGCAGTTACATCTTGTGAGAATTCTCAGTAGGACCTTGCCTCCTCTGGACACAAGTCTCAACTTGTCGTCACCTCCGACCCTCCGATCCTCCGCTCCGACTTAGAGCCGTGCTCTAAAGTCTTTTCCATATACTCCGCCCCTATCCAATATTCTCCCTTGTCCCTCTGCATCATCCCCCACCTTCTCCACCTCTGCCAAACATTCCCCCTGCTCCCACTCACCCTCCGCATCAACCCCCATCTTCTCTGCTCCGCTCCTAGTTGGCCCGCCACTAGCAGCTCTTACTCCCCGACCCTCAAAGTGGACCAAAGCGGACCACTTGTCCTATTGTCGGACAACGTTGGACCTGCTCCAAATTCGGGGCACATACTCGGCTAAGGGCGCAGCGCAAGAGCTGAAGCCAAGCCCTGACCCCTCTGCCTCTTGAGCTGGCACGGTACCTAACACTCACCTTTCATGGTGTCACTCTTCAAATAGTGATCATGATGTACATATAGTTCAAATAAAAATATGAAACCTACATCCAGTCATGCGCAAAGGTGTTTCATCTGTTTTTGAAACACATCAATGATCTTGGCCCACATGACTTTACAATCTGAAATTTTCATGCATTCGGAGCCCTTGATGCCACATCAATCAATTTGTGGAAGTAAGGATGGTTGAGTGCTTGTATTGGCTAATTGCTGTGACTGAGATAACACATTCAAAATGTACATAATTTAAATGATGAACCTGATCTGTGCACCTGTGTGTCACCATAAACATCCCCTATTAGTAAGATAGATGTGATGTGATGTTTGTTACTAACTAGGGGGGGAAATCATATGCTGCAGTACTTCAGCAATTTCCACAGCACTCAGCACTGACTTCAGAGAAATATCTACCTAAATAGATATGATCCAATCAGTAGATATGATAAGCCATCCTATCTGCTTATGTCACATTCCTCTAATGCTAAATCAGGTGATGGCACTACTTTCCCAAGCCCCCTTTTTGTTTCCCACAATGACCACAAAATATACCTCAAATTTCATTATTTTACAGCACTCTTTTTTGGTCCCTTATCCCTTCATTCATCTTAAGTGACCTGGTAATGTAGAATTCTTTTTTCTGCTGCTACTAATACAAAAACTTAGTGAGGGTGGCATGATGTCTACCTACCCCACTTACTTGTGCAACAAGCTTATCTGAGTGGAGATTGATACCAGGGAGCCAAACATGTAAGCAAATGTACCCTGAGCCCTCTCTTTGACACCTTGCAGAAGTGCCATGAGACGCTCTGGTAAACAAATGATGATGTCCTCCAGGGTGAGGATGTCAGTCCTCAACAACTCACATTCCATTCATACAACTACTGCTTCCTTGACTCAAATTTGATGTAACCAACTGGATAAGGAATGATGGCGAGCAGAATCCATAAGATGTGAGTTGATTTCATTTTCTTTCTTTTGTATTTATCCTTACACCACTAAAGAAAATACCCAACAAGCACGTGCACTCTTAGTTGAGGCCCAGATTGAGGTTGGACTAGACCACCATGACAACATGCAGTATGAGTTTGATTTTGAGGATGACAGCATGGATGCTAAGGCAACCAAAGAGGATACTATCAGTGGGTCGTTGTTCTCCAAATTTTATTGTACTTGCACTGCACAAAGGTATGTCTGAACAAATGTTTTTGTGCACTCTCTTGTTGCCTTTGTACTAGAGGGGCTACTGACCCCCAACAACACAACAAGCAACACAAACACAGTGCAATCTCCATGCCCATAATGCATGATAGAGCAGATGCCTGCCCTCAGATTTTTTACACAATGTAATGATTCACCAACAGCTCGATGAACCAGGGAATGCTGCACTCCTGCACCATGGTCTCCTTGGTTGTTCGCCCATCCAACCAACAGTTGCAATATGCCTTAAGTGTTTGGAGCTCTACCATCAAATTCACCAGCACCAGTCCTCACTTAGCATCCAGTCCATCACAAGAGTTTTGTGTATGCTTCACAATGTAAGCCAATCATATGATTTTTTTACGTCATTTACAGCTACCTGTAGGTAACATATAGCCCTACATTTCAGAGTTAGTTTACCATAGCATTCAAGGCACATATGCCTTGCAACATTCTTTCATGTGCTGATTGTTCTCAGCAACCAAATGAACCAAACCTTGTCCCATGGCGATTACATAGCACAGACAGGAATCACTCTGCAAAACACATTGATAGCTCTGGCTCAACTGATCCCTGAATTTTTCAGAGCAATTATTTCATTCCTGATGACATGGTTGAACAATTCAGGGATGACATTAGGAACCGCCCTGGTGAATGAAGTGCCAATCCAAATTCCAGCTACACAGACAACTGGACTGCTGCAAAGACTCATGAAGAGGACAAGATTTCTGTGTTCAAGCAAATTGGTATATTTCTCATGGCCTGTTGCCACGGTTTTGTGGAATGTATCATTGAAATGAAGTGCAGTAGCGAGCTGTAAGTAATTGTGTTTTCAGGCCATTTTTTAATTTAATGAAACATCATGTCAGCACAAAGTATGGCCTTGCTGTGATCAATTGGATGTTTGACATCTGTGGGAAAGACCAAGCTCTTGTCCATGACATTGGCTGTTTGTCATACAAGACAGTTGCTGCTAGTTCCATTGGTGCCAAGGCAGACAAGCACAGCCTTATCATTGCAGTCAATGCATTACATGGGTATGCTCACAACCGTCCATGTCAGCCCGCAAATCATCCATTGTATCTGGATAGCTTTGGGATCAAGGACTTAGAGACCTGCGAACAGATTTTTTCGAGTTCCAACAGTGCTGCTTCACTCATCTGCCACTGTCATATTGTTAAGACTGTGCTCAGGGGTAAAGCGGAGTCTGAGGGGCTCGGCTTCAGCTCGTATGCTGTGCCCCTTACCTGAGTACATGCCCCTAATTTCGGAACGTAGTCCAAACAAGTTCTATGGGTTCTGACAGGACGTTGAAATGGGGTCCTCTGAAGGAGGACCGACGGACTACTAGGTGAGCGCGGGAAAGTCGGGCAGGGGTTGTTCCACCTGACAGGAAGGAAGCGGGAAACTACTGCGGTCAGAACCAACAGTAGAAGCGGAGTGGAGGGAACTGCTTGGATGAAGTCCGAAGCAGAGCGGAACGGAGGGGACGGATGCGAGAGTGCAGGGTCTAGTTCCGACACATGGGGAGTTGGAGGAGCGGAGGGATGGAGGAACGGGGAAATGGGGGAATGGGGGAATGGAGGGTCGGGGGATTGGAGGATTGGAGGATTGGAGGATTGGAGGGTGGCTGGCCTAGGGAGTCAATCCCCTAGGCCAGCTAACAGGAGTTGACTAGGATCAGGCCCAAGTCAAAGAACAGAAGAGCAGGGCTTAGAAAAGGTAATATTCAGACTGAGTATCTACAGACAAATGTACATATGTTTATATACTCTAAGTGATGAGCATAGCATAGCAGAGGGCTATGTGCTGAGTGTACAGGATTACAATAGGATGACTGAGACATACAAGAATAAGGCTCAGGGAACAGTATGTACGCGACGGATCAGAATTGCTAGGGTATAGGGATTACCGGTGATCCGAAAAGCAGAACTATGATACTAAACGGGGATAGGACCAGTTGAGTGCTTCCTAGTCTAGGAGTGGACCAGTGAGGCGGTTGGACGGACTAACAGTCGGGTGGGGGAATACGAGCGGAACTGCAGGACCCCTGTGGGTCGGAAAAGCAGAGGGAGTAGGAGTAGGATTGGGTGGACCGTTAGGGCGGAGGAGCGGAACCCCAGATAGGGTCGGATGGAAGGGGTAAGGGGTTGGGGGACATAGGAGTAATGTCGGAAAGGCAGAATGGGGTCGGGCGGAGGTAGCAGGGCTAATCCTGCTGAGATGCACTTCATGCATTGTCGGGGAAGGAGGAATGGAGCGGACGGGGAAACAGGGGGTCAGACCAGGGGTGGGATGCTTATAGGTGGTACTGGGGGTACTTGGATCCGGTATATGACACATATACCAGATCCAACCACTCCAATAATATTGATATCTGCTCCACTCAACCCTACACCCTTTCCACTTTTCCCCCACCTCTGCCCCATCCACCCTCTGCTTGATCCAGCCAGCCTCCACATCTGCTTCTGCACTTCCACTCGACCGTCTCATCAGTTACCTTCCATATTGGTTCCATTCAACTGGAACCTCTTTCCCCATTTAGGTATATACTTTCCCCTTTGGCACATAACCCTTACTTCCCAGATCACCAGTACTTCCTATAATCACTTGATTACTGATCTGTCATGTACATATTGATATCTGCTCCAACTTATGTTTTCACCTGTGGTAATACTTACAAATTGTACACTCAGCACATAGCCTCATACTATGAACTACTGATCACTGCCTCCTTACTTAGAAGTATATAAAACATATCATGTACTTAGCTACTTCCCTCAGTCTTAATATTACTTGTCTTCCTGCAGTTTCTACTAGTGGGAATTCTCTGTAGGACTTTGCTCTCTCTGGACACAAGTTTACCTTGTCGTCACCTCCGATCCTCCACTCTGACCTAGAGCCATGCTCTAAGTCATCACTCTTACTTCTCTGCTCAATCAACCAATCCCCTTACTCCTCTCTGCCTCAACTCACTTCGCCTGCTTCACCCGCTCCACTTCTAGTTGGTCTGCCACTATTAGCCTTTACCTCCTGACCTGCAAAGCAGACCAAAGTGGTCTACCTGTCCTATCATTAGACATTGTTGATTCCACTCCAAATTTGGGGCACATACTCAGCTAAGGGCGCAGCGCAAGAGCTGAAGCCAAGCCCCGACCCCTCCGCTTCTCCGTCCAAGCACGGTACCTAACAGCCACACATTATATTTCCATTGGGTCCAATTCCTCAATCTTCACTTTGACCAGTGGGATAAGGACTAGTACCTGGAGCTAAGTATGTTTTTCTTGTCTGAATGCCTCTTTCTTCTGGCTTGGAATTTAGGTCATTTCCTGCATAATAACTATATTCAAGCACTTCATATGATCAATGATTTCACCCCACTACTGGATGACTTCAAATTACGCCAATAATTAACAGATGAAGATTTTGTCCAATGGAAGCATGAGGAGTTGGAGTTCCTTGCTAACCTTTCCTGTGAGCCACCAGCTGACATGTTTGTGGTTACATATGTGGAAGAACTTGAAAAACTCCAATCTATCAAGTTCATTTTTTTCAATTCACTTACTTGCATTCTTGCTAATGTGCTACCTGATTCTAGGGCAAAGTATGGTAGCATTACAAGTGTCCCTTTCCTTATATACACCCCAGCAAACTTTACGGCGCCATCTGGCCTCAATGTGTCAACACAGGAACATTCTAAGGCCACAGAAGCTGAGCAGACCTCGACATTACAATGACTTCAATTGCAAATGAATGTTATCAAAGACTTTGAGCACCGTCATGGAATCAGCGAGTGCTGAATGCCATCAGACCCTCATTATGTGCAAGCACTAGAATACTCTGGCCAACAGCACTTCATTCATGTAGTTAAGGAACTAGAAGCATTAGTTGTTTAATGCTTGTTTAAGTTGTCAAAGGCAAATCTTTCTGGCACAGGTATGATAAATTTTCTAATTAGATTCAAACTCATGACCTGTCATCAGGGTACAAGATGCACAAGTACATATCAAAAGCAACTGTGCAACGATCTTCTGCAATTTGTATGGCACTTGACAGATATAACAAGCTGGCACCTCTGCAAGTCCCACCTCAACCAATCCTTGAGTATACTAAAGTCGTATGGTATGCGGCCTTAGGAGAATTCACACTCCTGAAGCATTCACATCATGATCTACTTATGAAACCATGGGCTATACCAGAGAATTGCAAGATGTCAGCAAAGTTTTTTAAAGTCCTACACTTGCATGAAGAGATCACACGCTTGAACATTGAGATAGGGAGACTTCATGCTTGGATGGAGTTTGGGGAGAAAAGCATGGTCTCTGCAATAGCTGCACTAAACAACAAAGCCTTGCCCATCCTAGCATCTGAGTTGCAGAGGCAATATGCTGCATGGCACCATGTTAACAATATTCACTGTACTCACCTATGAAAAATCTGTCTGTTGGATGGTTATACTGATGCACTACATTTATTGCAGGAGTTGACAGAGCCAGAAGAGGAAGAAGAGGAAGAGGAGTGTAGTGATGAGGTGCATAAAGAGGCTACAAGACTTGCAGATGCTGTGGCTTGTATCATAGTGTAGGGACCATTGATGTATCTGTTGTGCAGAAGAATGGACTTGCCATGCATTGGATCAAAATTGCACTGTGACATGACTTTGATATCACTTGTGCTACAATCATTGGCTTGATCCATGGAATTGTATTTATTGTGTCTTTCACCAAATCTCATTTTCAAAATCACTCAAGAACCTACTGAAAGTCTGGTGCTCACTGCTAACATTGCACTTATACTCAGTGATTTAGTGCAGGGTCTCATAATTGCTGTGCATAATGAAGTTGCAATCACTTACTACATTCTAATCATTTCTACACCCTCTGTTTCAAATGTCTTAAACTCATTTTTCTTTGGCATTGCATTGAGCTCTCAAATGTGTTGCTCTTGTATCAAAGAATGGCATGATCAGAATTTCTCAATGATATCACTCATCTCGACTACTTGGACTTGCACATGCAAGCTGTAAGATGGTTTGCATGCACGCTGAAAATCACTAATGCCTCGCCTCCAGAACAATTTTGTGGAAATCAAAATGACAGCTGGATTCAAGTTTGTTAGATGTCCTGGCAAGTTCAATCTAACTCCTACTTTCACAACTGCACTCAACGTATCAGAGCTTATCAAGAACAAGGACAAGAAACAAGTCATCAAAGCAATATATTCCGTATTCTCAGAGTCCTTTGTGCACATGGTTCATCAGTGCAGGTTTAAGTGGGAGATGGTGCATCTTCCCAAGTCCATGCTTGAATGTAAGGCCATCAATTTTCTTCATTGTATGCTAATGACAGTACACAATGCAGCTTTAGATAAAATTAAATTCATTGACAAGCCCTCAGCTGAAGACCTGGCCAACTCCTCATATATCTTCCCTGATCCTTCGAACTCTACTGTGAATATGTAAAGTGCTACAGCCAACACTGCACTTGATATGGACTGGCGCAGTTCTCACAACTCTAATGACTCTTCTGTGCATCTCTCCACCCAGTATGAAGATTGGTGTGATTCCATCACCTCTGATGGCCTGTCAACACGACATGTCTCTCTACCATGTCATTTGCTAGCACTACTCATTCTTCTTTACATTCACTCTCTGACAATGACAATGACAACAACAATAGCCACACCACTGAGTTCACTCTTTTATCTGAGCCAGTTGCATGCAACACATGCAACATCCACATTCTAAACCCTATCAAGTCACAGGTTCACATCCCTAGCCCTGCACCACTCACTGGCCCTACTCAGCACAAGTATCCCTTAAAAGACAGAGTGTTGGGAAAAGCAGCAGAGCCCCCACTGTTGGTTATCTCACCCACTCTTCCACCAAGGCTCCCTAGCCCTCCACCATTCATAATCTCACCCTGCTCACCTCCATTGAAATATACTGTGTCTTCGCATCTTCCACCAGTGCCTATCTCACCCACTCCCTCATCTCAGCAAGACAAAATTCCATTGAGGCTTCCCAGCCCTCCACTGTTCATAATCTCACCCAACTCACCTCCATTGAAATATCCTTCATCTTTGGGTCCTCAGCCATCACTTATATCACACTCTCCACAATGCCTGTCTCCTTTGAAGAAAAAAAATGTCTTCAGGCCACTCTGTTCTGGAATTCAAGGCTGTGTCTGTGCCGTCCAGAGTACTACCTCCTGATTTCCAAATATTGCCTAGCACACCATGTGGAGTTGATGGTTCTTTGGATCCCCAATTACCATCTAGTGACCCTGTGAGTCATGCCTGTTTTTTTCTTATGCTATACTAATTGGGATTAGGGACTTAATGCAAAAAAACACCACTCAAATCCCATGCAGATCCAGACATCATTGAAAGGGGGGGAAGACAACATCTCAATTACTAACAATATCTATTTGATGACAGCTGAAATTCACCTTCCAATTCCCTGTGATACAGGAGCTATTCAAATTTCTGACAACATCACAAGAATCCTTCAGAACATGCCTCTTCATCACACTGCGATGGATGAGATATGGAGGTGCATTTGCCAAGTTGATGGCTATCATCCCTTGTGCTGGCAGGCTATCCTTATGAAGTCAGAGATTCTGGAGGATCGGGTCAGCCCACTGCTTTGTGTGATGGCACATGCAACAAATGCTCGCCAACTTGGTATGTGTTTTACATCACATTTTTTAGTGTGGCTACTGCTAACAATATCTCTCTTCATTGAATAGTTGCACATTACTATTTTGTTTGTAATTCCATTGAAATTTGCCATGTATTTTTCAATCACTGACCCTAACTGAACTTAATTTTGTGACTTCCCTGATTCTCCCGTTTATATGACTTAAGACAATGTCATATACCAGATCCGACTGCTCCAACACATATGTTTTCCTCAGTAAACTTACTTACATACTGTATACTCAGCACATAGCTTTCTGCTATGCAATACTAATCACTGCCTCCTCACTTAGAAGTATATAAACATATCCTGTACTTAGCTTATAGTTTCCTCAGTCTTAATATTACTTGTCTTCCCTCAGTTTCTACTGGTGTGAATTCTCCATAGGACTTTGCTCACTCTGAACACAAGTCTCATTTTGTCATTGCCTCCACTCCTCCACTCTGACTTAGAGCTGCGCTCTAAGTTAAATACTCTTACTTCCCTCTGTCCAAAGAAACCAATCCCCTTGTCCCCTTCCACTCCAACTCACTTTTCCTGCTCCATCCGCTCTGCTTCTAGTTGGCCCACCGCTAGTAGCCTTTACCTCCCAACCCTCAAAGTGGACCAAAGTGGATCACCCATTCTATTGTCGGACAATGTTGGTCCCGCTCCACATTTGGGGCACGTACTTGGCTAAGGGCACAGTGCAAGAGCTGAAGCCAAGCCCCAACCCCTCCGCTTCTCCATCCAAGCATGGTACCTAACAGACAATGTTTTTATGAGTTCATTGTGTTCCTCCACCATGGTCCAACTTCAAGGCCAGCATCAGTGCTCATGTGCAAAGCTCATGGCTGCACAAAAACAAGAACAACACAGGCAGCAGGAAGTGTTAACTGATGCTATTGACACTGCCAAGTCAGCATATGCCCAGGAAGCCGCTCACATTGCAGAGACACATGGATGGTGCATATTTCTCTTTTTCTCTCTTGTTTATTCACACTAACTTTCTTTTTTAGATCTCTCAAATGGACATGCAATCAATTGTTTCTGAGGAGCCATATGCTACATCAACAATGTGGAGTCAATTCTTGGAATGTATTTGTTAGAGCCAAGCATAAAGAAGCAAATGAAAGTACAAGTTTATTTATTTTCTACTGAGCTATTACTGACCAACATCTAGACCTTAAAAAGGGTGAACAAATCAAGCTCACTTAGTTCATTGCAGACAACAAGACCAAGCTTGTCCATGCCCATTCAAGGCTTACTTTTGCAGAAAAAAGAGCTTACAACATGCAAATCCTTGAAGCCTGTCAGCAGAAAAATCAAATTGCATGTGCGAATCCCAAGGCTACTAGTAGTCATGATGTCAATGCAACCTTTGCTTCTATGGATCATGAAGTAAGTTTTCACACTTTGACTATTTATCAAGCTAATTTCATTACCTTATAGTGGATGGCTCTTTGTGCTTGTATGGGCATAGAGGGTTTCTATGTAGCAGTTCAAGGTAGCATTGAAGATCTTTCAGAACCCAAGGTTTTTTCACTCAGAAGGCTGAAAAGTTTGTGAAGGACATCCTCAATCTGGAGCCACATCACCTAGGCTTGAAACTCGAGTCTTTTGTTGTGAGTGGCCTCGGTAAGTTTTATTTTTGTTTGGTCATTCCTCAAGCTAATGTCTCATGCAGACCAACATACTGCTCCTCGTCAATGTCCTCTGAACAAACTGATCAGTGATTGCCACACCTTCATTCAGGAAGAACTTGGTGCATTTTTTTTTGGCTCAACTCATTACTGTAAATGCACTCATTTTCTATTCATTAGATTCAATTGCCCTCGAAAACAACATCAAAAGTTCTATCAAGATGAATTATACTAACTACAAGCAAAACATAGTTGAACACTGCAGCTTCGCACTCATCAGCTGGCCATTAGCTGGGCCAGTTCAAAGTCCCTCCAAGGTTGGTGGAAGATCTGGGGTAGAAAATTTGTTGAGGGCACTTCATGAGGGAAGCTGTCACTGGGTGAAGTTAACTGATCAAGAACTCTCAGCGTGAATGAAGGATAATAGGGTGCAGGCGGCCAGAGGAGAGCTGGTTTATGTAGCAAGGAAGAGAAAGAATACAGCCCCCTCAAAGCACAGGGGCACAGACATGGTTATGTCCTCTGATGGAAGCTCAAGCTCAAGCTCTAGTGAGGGAAGCTCTAGCAACTCAGATGATTGTTAGTAGCACACAGTAGTTTTATATCTTTTATTTTTGTGTGAGTGCAATGGTATTCAAACATATCATTTTGTCAGATTTTGTGGATTGTATGGAAGTAAAGAATATATCTAATAAGTATGCAAGATGTTAGGTACCGTGCTTGGATGGAGAAGCGGAGGGGTCGGGGCTTGGCTTCAGCTCCCGTGCCACACCCCTAGCTGAGTATGTGCCCCAAATTTGGAGTGGAATCAACAATGTCCAATGATAGGACAGGTAGACCACTTTGGTCTGCTTTGCAGGTCAGGAGGTAAAGGCTAATAGTGGCAGACCAACTAGAAGTGGAGCGGGTGAAGCAGGCGAAGTGAGTTGAGGCAGAGAGGAGTAAGGGGATTGGTTGATTGAGCAGAGAAGTAAGAGTGATGACTTAGAGCACGGCTCTAGGTCAGAGTGGAGGATCGGAGGTGACGACAAGGTAAACTTGTGTCCAGAGAGAGCAAAGTCCTACAGAGAATTCCCACTAGTAGAAACTGCAGGAAGACAAGTAATATTAAGACTGAGGGAAGTAGCTAAGTACATGATATGTTTTATATACTTCTAAGTAAGGAGGCAGTGATCAGTAGTTCATAGTATGAGGCTATGTGCTGAGTGTACAATTTGTAAGTATTACCACAGGTGAAAACATAAGTTGGAGCAGATATCAATATGTACACGACAGATCAGTAATCAAGTGATTATAGGAAATACTGGTGATCCGGGAAGTAAGGGTTACATGCCAAAGGGGAAAGTATATATCTAAATGGGGAAAGAGGTTCCAGTTGAATGGAACCGATATGGAAGGTAACTGATGAGGCGGTCAAGTGGAAGTGCAGAAGTGGATGCAGAGGCTGGCTGGATCAAGCAGAGGATGGATGGGACGGAGGTGGGGGAAAAGTGGAAAGGGTGTAGGGCCAAGCGGAGTGGATATCAATATTATTGGAGTGGTCAGATCTGGTATATGACACAAGGATGATGAAGGGACAAGGGACCAAAAAAGAGCACTGTAAAATAATGAGATTTGAGGTATATTTCATGGTTGTTGTGTGCAATGACGACCATGAAGGTTTAGTCATTGTGGGAAACAACAAGGGGGCTCAGGAAAGTAGTGCTGTCATCTGATTTAGTGTTAGAGGAATGTGACACAAGCAGATAGGATGGCTTACATCAGCAAACTACAATTTTCCCCCCAGAAGTCCACAGTGTGAACACTTAAAGTGACAGCTCACCCCAGCACCAGCCAGTGCCTCAGACCACCACAGTACCCACAGAGCACCAGAGCAATTTCACATGCTCCAACATTTAGTACTTTCAAACTTCACAAATTTTCATTAATTTCTGCATGTACTAGTAGTTCTTAATATTTAGTATGTACTACCTATGTCCTTCCTCATCCCAGTGCTGCTCCCACATCAAAATACGGCTCCAATGTCCACCACAACAAGCTCCAAGTCCTCTCTATCGGTAACATAGTACCTGTGCTATGCCTTTGAGTATGTGACTTTTGCTGAGTTTTTTTTCTTTTTAATTCTATCTGTTCACTCTATTAACGTGCTCATAAACTCATTCTAGGTTGAACACAACGTGACTGGCAGTGGTGCAAGTCACCATCTTCCCCAGCACTGATGGGCCTCTCACACCCTCTCCTCTCGTGCCATCTCTCGTGCTCGTATGCCCCGTCTCTCATGTTCCCATGCCCCATTTCTCGCCCATTTCTCACCCCATCTCTCTCGCCCCATGCGACATGCTGTCTCTCTCATCCATCTCTCATGCCCCATCTCTCGCCTGTCTTCTCGCCCCATCTCTCGCCTGTCTCTAGTGCCCCATCATGCCCCGTCTCTTGCCTGTCTTTCTCGCCACTTGGAGGTGTGTTTTTTTTATCTATGTATGTATGTACATTACTTACTAGTATTTTCATGCTTGTTTCATGTTTGCACTCATTTGTTCGTGGCGCGCACAATAGGTGCATTTTTTTTCTTTTTCATTTATATATACATTACTGACAACTTGTCTTGATTCAGGTGTACGAAGGTGAGCATGCTTGCACAAAGGACAACAACCTCCTCGGCAAGTTTGAGCTCTCTGGTATTCCTCCTGCTCCCTCAACTTGTGCAAGCGGAGATGCTACCCTCGCCATGAATGAATACGACAGCACTATCACAACAACAACAGTGACTCAATGACACGACACGACAATGACATGTGTTATGATCAGCGTTCACCAAATGGTAAAGGCCTAACACAACCACTAGGACTCGTCAAAGATAAGAGCAAAGAGATGATATTGAGAGTGAACGTCTGAGTCTACACTGGGTAGGAACGAAGAGGTTAAGTCTAAGGAGTACTACTGACTACAACCTAAACTATATACTACTCTCTAAGCGGAGATATCTGAGTATGAAAGGTAGTGATATATCTATATAAGATCATAACATTGCGCCTAGGGTTCAGGGTGTCTTATCAACCAATCAACTACAAGGAAGGGAAAAGGGTCCATAGGGTATCGGTGATTAAGCAGGGTTCTCAGGGTACTGCTTCTATTCAGGGTAAGCGGATATTAAGAAGGGTGTGAGAGAGTTCTGTGACAAGAAGTCTCGAGCGGTGATTTAAGGATCTCGATAAGAGATAGGATCTGGAGATGTATCGGGTACAATTGGATCTAGGGGGTTCTCCAGGGTCTTCGGTAATGAGCATGCTTCTCTATGAGTGGCGCTTCTGTGATAGGGTTCAGGGTTCTAGCTGTGACTGTGCAACAGGTTCTTATGTAAGGGGTTCGGTGAATGACAGAGGTAACTCTTAACATGTCATGTGTGGGAAGTGAAGGTCTGCGATGTGAAAGGATGATGACTCTTCTAGAGATTACTTGTAAGGGACTCTCGGTTATGGTTCGATCATAGAGGCGTGTAGATGCTTATGATGTAGCCGGTTGCCTAATCATAGGACTTCTAAGGATGTGATGACTTCGGATGTCTAGGGTTACGGATATAGATGGATGATGTCGACTTAGTATAGATGTGATGTAAAGATAGTGATCGTTAATCGGTTATCCATCTTATCTTATCAGGGATCTTATCTAATCTAGTCTTATCGGATAGGTGACTTAGGGTTCGATAATCGAAATTTAGATGCAGTTGGTAACATTCATGACACATGACAATGACGAACAACTATGACTATGACTATGATGACAACCCGTTCTCTCGCACTCCCTTGCACTTGCACTCTCTCTCACACTCTTGCACTTTGACTGTCTCACACCCTTACCGTTTGTATTGATGAGTCTAATAGAGTAGTTGCTTATTTTGCAATCCATTTGTTTTAATTTAATTTTACCTGTTTGACTTGAGTTAATATAAAACTGAAAAAAGCGATTTCTAATATATTTGGAAGGATCTGTGTAACTAGAGGGCTACTGTGGAGCTCTGGGAACCTCTGTACAGAGCTGTACAGAGATGGGCCTGTCTGTGACAGTCTGTCCAGTGGGGACCAAGCTAGGGCTCTGGTGAACTGTACAGCTCTGTACAGACCATTGTAGTTTACTGATGTATCATATCTATTTAGGTAGATATTCCTCTGAAGTCAGTGCTGAGTGCTGCGGAAATCGCTGAAGTACTGCAGCATACGATTTCCCCCCTAGTTAGTAACGAACATCACATCACATCACATCTATCTTACTAATAGGAGCCACTCAGTTGCCGCCTCTCGGAACAGCTTATCGGAGTATAGCAAGATATGTTTAGCTTTCGGACGCTCATGTCAACGGCTTTCAGAAGCATTGAATCAAATGAATTTTCGCCCCAGCTTATCGGAGTATAGCAAATTCATTTGATTCAATGCTTCCGAAAGCCGTTGACATGAGCGTCCGAAAGCTGAACGTATCAGCTTATCGGAGTATCGTTCAGTTTTCGGACGCTCATGTCAACGGCTTTCGGAAGCATTGAATCAAATGAATTTTCGCCCGCCCATTTGTTATATGAACGCTAGAGTGTATATTGAGCAATTTTACATACTCAAATACACTGTAACACTGTGCATGCTATGTGGCTCTGTGCCGGTTGTAATGCTGTGGGAATCTTGTATCCAAAACTAGTAGTTTGCTGATGGAGGCGATTCAGGTGCTTCGCATGATGTATTAACGTGGTTTGATCTTCCGAGAGGCCCCTACTTCACCTTTAGACTCGAGTCTAATTGCCTCTGGTAGTGAAATGAATGTTTTGACACATTTTTAACCTGTAAGCCCAGGCCCGAGGCAAGCCCGAGTCAGGCCCTGAGTTTTTTCCAGGTCCGAGCCCTCTAAAGCCAGGCCAGAGCGCTGGCTTTCAGGCCATCGGATACCGCTGTGCTAATAACTCAGACGGCGATGTCCAAATCAGACAAATACCGAGCACCATATCGGTGCCCCTGCAAGCTACAAAACGCAAGCCATCTCATTTCGTTTTAGTCCAAACTTCTTCCGAACTAATAATACCCCTACGCAGATTTTAGTAGAGTATTTCTACGACCATAAGCGTCCGCTTGTGTCACCCTTCACAGACGCATATTTCCATCTCTCGTTCGTGACTGCTCGATACGATGTCGAACGCGGGCGAAAGCCGAGTATCAAGGAAGCCGAAGGTCCTCATTGCGACCTTTGACGGTACTGCAGGCTTTTACAATGCGACGGTGAGCCTCCGAATACCATACACAGATATAGTAGCTAATGGTACTCAAATCGTTTTGTCACAGAATTCGAATGTTGTTAAGTTCGTGTCTTTATTGAAGAAAGACACGGACAGCCAGCTCTCCTATTATCAGGTATGTGCCTGTGCAGTACCCCAGCGAATTTACTATCCGATCGCGGATCACCCACGTTGCAGTAACAAGGGTACTCAAGTCCCCCTTATTATACAGGCTGGCATTGGGACGTATTTTTCTCCTGGAGTGGTGTCCCCCACGTTCACTTGGCTCGCCAAGATATTGGATGAGGCTTTTGCATGGTGAGTATGGTAGGCTGAAATGAAGCTCTACGTTGCTTGATTTTTTGCAGGTACCTAGACGTTCATGTCATGGAGGGCTACAGATTCTTGATGGACAACTACCGACCTGGTGATAAGATATGTCTTTTCGGTGAGAACCTCGCATTGAAAGCACAATAAATTCCACTAAACTCAAGGCAGGCTTCTCTCGAGGAGCATATACTGCACGTGCGTTAGCGGGAATGCTGCACAAGGTCAGTTGTTGTTAGTCATCATTAGAAGTTATCTTTCGTGCTAAGACATCGTCGTAGGTTGGGCTACTTCCAAAATGCGACGTCCAGCAAATTGGCTTTGCCTACCAGGCCTACAAGCAGACCGGCACACAAGCAGATGCGCTGGCTGCAGGCTTTAAGCAGACATTTTCGCATGACGTCCGGGTAGAGTTCGTAGGAGTCTGGTAAGTTTTTCCTATGTCCTGCTACCTGAAACTAACTTTTCGGTTCCTTTTTTTAGGGACACCGTACAAAGCAACGGGGTGCTCTTGAGCCGGAACCTGCCATTCACAAACTCCAATACCCTGATCAAGACATTTCGACACGCTTTGGCTCTCGACGAGGTCTATTCGGCCCATTACCTGCATTACTCTATACTGACACTCATCAATAGCACCGTGTTATATTTCAGCCAAATTTATATCATCGACCCCAGTCAGATACAGCTGATCCAGAATTTGCCGAGGTGTCAAAGTTATCCGAAGTTGTTGCCGAACTGGAAGATAGAGCTTCCGATAAAAATGCCTCACTGCGGAATAAGCTCCTTCAAGCTGCGAAACGCGGAAAGAAGCTCGTGAAAAGGCCGAAGTTTCAAGGACTGAAGTATGGTTTCAAGAAAATTCAGCGCCAGCAAAGCACAAACGAGATCGTCGCTGAGATGCCTGGGGAGACTATCGTCGTCAAGGAAGAGACGAGTGTGGAAGTCCTTGATAGTCCAGACGTAGAGCCAATACCACCATCAGATGTTCTGGAAGTCTGGTTCCCAGGATGCCATACCGGTGAGCATACATACATTTCGCTAATTCTCTCTTAACAAAATATGAGCAGACATAGGCGGCGGTAATGTTGGGAACTCTGTCAAGGTCTCGTTGGCGCAAACTACTCTTCGCTGGATGGTTGAACAGGTCCTCCTGTCTCAGTGCGGCATCGTTTTCGATGAGGCGGCCCTTGAGCGTGCCGGCATGCCATTATCGAGCCTTCCTATTTCGAAAACGCCGCCTGCTACTGAGAATCCGACCGGCAAGTCACCACCGATGACAGACAAGACCGGTCTCAGTGCTGCAACCAACGACACTTTAGTAGAAGAAGCACCCTTACCCGCCCCTTCTAGCCCTCCCACTGATCCTCCCACTACACCATCACAGCCAAATCCAGAAACCTGTGATGCTCTTGCTCCTTTATTCAACAAACTGCAGCAGCAGAAGGCCTGGTGGCTCCTTGAAATCATTCCCCTTCCATTCGCCTGGCAAGATGCACGTGGAAAATGGCACAAGACATGGAAGTGAGCTACTTGTAACTGCGAAGAACTTCTTTTATGATTGACTATGGATGGCAGGTTCCATATGGGCAAAGGTCGCGCTATTCCCCACCACCATCCCAAATTCCATTCATCCGTCAAGGAACGGATGGACTATATACCCTTGAACTACAAGCCACGAGCGATATACCGACATGAACACGTCATTTTTGTGTGACGATGACGATGATTGGACCTTCACACGACTTACCTTGATGCATCCCTATCTATGATATACTATTATTATGAATCCATAGCACGAATATCCCGAGTCCCCCGAAGGATGGGTCTACGTTACATTTTCTGCCCGAACTTTACCTTAGTATTTACTATTTACGAGTTGGGACTTATTTACAACTCGCCTTATGATTGTAATGATGACGATCACGTCAAGATCACGTTGTACCATACCGTTTTCTGTGTTTTGACAGGGCATCTTACGACGGTTTCCGGTACCCTGTTATCAGGCGGACCTTCCTCGGTTCCTTCTAACAACTTCAAACCCTGAACACACAAAGTCCGAACACCCTCAGACTCTACTCGACATGTTCGCTTCAGTTTAATGTTGCAGCCATCATTGAGCGGTATATAACGACCTCAACATATCCTCCGCAGATGCTTGCCCCTCCGTGACTTATATTGTCATTGTCTTTCCTTCGTTAATGTCTCTCCTACAACTTCGTATTATTTTCATTACCAATGATCTCGTTGCTGACGTGGTGTTTCCTGTTCACAGTCGCTGACGTGGCAGTTAATCATCTTCGGACATTGTGTTATTTTGCATCCTAGCGTGTAGTTGTGACATTGATGAATACATCAAGTTGACTCCTTAAAAACGCGAAGCCTACTCATGGCTGTAAAACGGGACAAGCAAAGAGATATGCGATAACGCGAACACACAACCGCGAAGCCTGCTCCTGGCTGTAAAACGGTCTTGTTGTAGGCTGAGTTGATTGAGGTTTGGGTGGCGCATATTTCAAAGTTGAACATATGGAACCGACGGCACCTCGCTGAGAATGCACCAATGCTGCAGCGCTGAACGGGGAGTGTTGCTCGAAGCACGGCCAGTGTGTCCATTGGGTGTGGCTGTCACGCGCGAGTGTTGTTTGGGTATTGTTCGCAAAGAGATTGAGCTTACTGGAACTTCCGAGTCGATTGCGGTGGTGAAAAAGCACGAGGGTTGTTTGGATAAGTGTCCACTGGATTTATTGCAATACATATATAAAATAAACATGGTCTGCACTGAGTAGAAAAGCTAATACAACGCGTACAAACAAAATCGTCCAAAGACCGAGTGCAACGTTGGCAACAACACAAGTGTAGTGGAAAGACGACTAGGATAGAAAAGGTAGCTTAAGGGGAGGTGGGGGGCGAAGCCTACTCGTGGCCGTAAAGGTGTCGAGCGGAGGGTTAAGTTGACTAGACTAGTGCCTAAGTATTTCGAAGTTAAAAAATATGGAAGACGAGCGGCTAATAAAAACTCACCGGCGGTGCGGGATGATAACTCATCGAGAATAAGGAGTACTCTAGATTCCAATGAGTGGGTATGTACAATATTTAGGACCAAGCTCGCGAGGAAAAAGAGCACATTACTGATCTGAAAAGTCAAAGTCAACATTGGAAGTGGGGAGCTACATATTGATTATTGCGGTTGTCGAGGTCTTTTGTGATATCCGTAAGGTTCCGTGTTCGTACCCTATTTCCTCAGGGATTGAAGGAACCGAGGAAGGCCCCAAAGGGTCCGAGTGATAACAAGGTACCATGAACTCATCTTACGAGTCTCGGGCGATGCTGTTATCGCCTCTAGTTCCGCCGGAGATACTATCGCACGTTTGACCAATCAGACACATTCGTCCGTAGCGCTGCGATGGATGTGGCGTAGCGTTATAATATTATTGGACCGGACGCCACCGCAACTTTGAGAGAATATACCAGGATCGGGAACCCCTCCGTGAGTCCTTCAACCCAGAGCAAGTAATGCAGAGGAAGTAGGTGTACCGTAATATAATGTTTGACACTACTAGTAGGGTGCCTCATGGTTCAAACGTTTATGCCGTATGCTCCATCTCAAATTGTCCATCCTTCAATGCAAACTTTATTTCAAGAAGACTGCATAGTCGTGTTATCGGCAAGCGGTTCTCAACCCCAAAACAAGAAGCTAGTACCTTTTGTCTCTTTCATCACCGCAGTCCATCATAGCGAGAGTAATGATCGGATCTTCCATTCTTATGGTTCTGGCGCGAATGCTGTTTCCAGGTTTATTATAACTATAACAAACGCAACATGCCAACTGTGAGCGCCGGCACTGGCGAACAACATGCCCGCGATTTTGCTTGACACTGCTTATAGGCGGCCTCTGACAGTAAGAGTCCTCCACCAACCTGTGCTTCCAGCTTACGAAGTCAACGGTCTAGATGAATTTCTTGACGATCAGTCTCCTAGCATTAGTAACAGCCGTCAGTCCTCTTAGCGCACGAGCCACGCCCGGCTCACTGACGAGCGACACTGTCTGGTGCAATGGAACTTGGTCAGGGTGTGGGGAGCAGTGCCCAGCGGATGCCCCGCACTTCGAAACCCGCCGATCGTGCACCGTAGATGGGAATACGACGGTGGAATACTGGTGTTGTTATGACTGACGGAGACACTGGCAGAAGAAGGAATGTGGGTGGCATATGCGGTATGGAAAAACATCGCACAGCGCAGATAAGGGGTCTTCGCAGTCCGGAAATGTTAGCGATGAAACACTGTATCAAAGAACGTACTGGGCGCAAGAGAGATGAAATGTACTTGAAAGACTGGGTTATCCGGAGGAATACGATTCCAAGGTTTTTCTAAAATACAGATGACGCGCGAGGATGAAATGTCCAATCAGAATAATGGCAGCAGGCAGTAATTAAGATCACGTGGGAGGGCGAATAAGGGGGTATATGAGATATACAAGGCCAACAACGCAACGAGCTCAAAATGTATTTGCCCAAACCTCGAGGTCGAACCTTGATGCTATGGCACTGTCTATCCAAGGATGTTTCTGGATGACACGGTCAGGACACGACGAATACAACAAATTAGAAGAAAGTACCAGAAGATCCTTGGGAGTCTTCCGCGCATCAGGATCCTTGAGCAGACAACTATCGACGAAGTCTTCTGCTTCATTAGGAAATCGACCTTCTGGTGTCAGCCGTGGGGCAGGCTCGTTGACAATATGCTGGAGCAGTTCTAATATGCTCATCATCATTCCGCCTCCCTGTAGGCTGACGCCCCTGCTCTTCCGCTTGTCCTTCTTCGACGTCTTATCTTTCTCTTTCTTCGGTGGAAGTCCGATGGAACCAGGCGACAGGGTACCTTCAAAGTCGGACAGGTCAGAGTCGTCCGGATCTGAATCGGCGAAAGGGAACCGTCCTAGGGCAAGTTCTATGAGAGAAATGCCCAAAGACCACACATCGGACTTGACGGTATACTGTGCGCCTTGTATCCGCTCGGGCTATTTGAGATAATTTTATAGATTCGGTAACGAAGATGCAGAAGAAATACAGACGCACGCTCATATAAGTTGAGGTTCCGACGAAGGTATCAGCGATAGAATTTATGAGTTCACCGGAAACGCCGAAGTCGCATATCTTGATTTGACCTTGCGAGTTGCACAAGATATTCGACGGCTTGATATCTGACGTGACCATCAACCTCGACGAAAAAACTAGGGCTATCCACGTGTTTAAACTCACCACGATGAATGATTCGGTGCACGTCGTATAGATAAGTCAGGCCCTCGAGTACAGCCAGCGCAACTTTGGACACGACCTCGATGTCGATGGCACCGATTTTCTTGTAAATTCCATCAAGAGATCCCTTGTCCATGAACTCCATGCAAATGCAGATATTTGGATCAGAAAGAAATGCGCCATAGAATGAGATAATGTATGGCGAATGGCAATCGTGCATAATGTGAAGTTCGCGGAGAATCTGCTTCCGCACGGAAGGCTTTGCATCAATGAGAACAATCTACAAGTCATAGTTGAAAAAATATAGATACGAGAGATTAAAAGACTTGCCTTCTTGGCCATGATTGTATTAGTGGGTGTATGTTCTACCTTTTTCACGCTTCCGCCATTGCCTTGGCCAAGCTCCTGAAGGTCTTTCAGATCTTCGTTGCGAAGATCGTAGCGTGTCTCGGCATTCATATCAAGGTTTGCTAGCGTGTTGGAAAGGGTAGTATGGTATGTGTTTCTCCGAGTATTTGCAGAAGCTGTGGCAATAGCGGTAGTAGGCCCGCCTGCGACATTCGCAGGATTTCCGTCTGGATCCTGAACGGCATTAGAGACTCCAAGTTTGGGTGCATTGAGAGTCATAGGCGGGGGTCGTTTCTTGCCCTTCGCCGCTGTAGTCACGGGAGCAGCCCTTGTGGGGACTGGCTCTGGTTCTTTCGGTTTCGCGGGCACATCAAGCTGCAAGGCCTTGAAATTGCGCTTCTTGCGAATTGGTGTAGTCATGGGTCAGCGCTTGATCAACAAGGCCAGCTTCCGCAGCTCTTGCAAGGCTAAGCACAAGCAATCGGCTTCCATACAAAACTCGACGCATAGAAGCTCATGTGATTACATAAGCCACATGTCATTTTGCATCAATCATTCAATGATCCACTGCCTTGATGTCATGCATATCCGCCGAGTATTCAAAGCTTCATTAATGACTTCTTGGCGGGGGCCATTGGAAAATCACAATACCTTGATTGAAACACCCCTTTCAACGTTATGGCCATACGGTCAGTTCGTGTAGACGCACGACCCCTTATGATTTACTTTCTGTCGTAAGTTTTCTCAAACGACATGTACTGACTCGGATACGAATAAATCGTATCCCAACTCGCGGCGTGTCTTTTGCTACGAGCTTCTGCCTTGTATTTTTCTTCAGATAAAGCAGACACGTAAGTCAGGACCGAATCATCCCTTGTCCCCAGGATACAGAGCATTATCGTCGTAAGCGTGCAGCATATTTCTTAGAAGTTGATCATGACATTGAGACATCTTATAGGGGCGTTCTTTTTGGAGACCATCATCTGACCGCCGCGTAGCACGAGTCAGAATGTTCTTCAGCGTCTATCTCAATTACCCAACGTATGCTATACCGCTCCATGCGTCTAGTAGGCCTAACTCTCGGTTGTCTGGATCATTTACTGTTCGAGTATACTTTTACGCCCAGTCATGACGACGTGTGATGAAAATCTGGTTCTGGGCTGCGTTGTCAACCCCATTATCCCGCGTCGTTCATATCCTCGATTCTTTGCTTAGATTGCTACCTTGTCTTTTTGATGCATGCTTTACAAGGTTTCACATCAAAGGTACTTGCTTCGTTTGATGGACTCTATGCAGCTGATTTGGTAAGTCAGGGATTTAGGGATTTACTCACACTAGAAGGCGTTTTACACGCAATCGGAGGCCATGCGCTTCCATGGTTGCATGAGATATTGCCATGACCTGAGCTGTGCAACATTTCTCTATGTAGGCACGGTAATCCCCCCCTTTTTTATTACCATTTTACCATTCTATAACAAGCTGACCGGTGTATGGTCCTGCAGGACACCATACTCTAGAAAGTACATATCGCCTTGCGCTAGAGAGCCACGTTGGAGTGAAATACCATCGACACCAGCCAGACTTGAATTAATGGGCCGCCCCAACTCCTAATATCGGGGGAGCTAAAGCCTAACACTGCTCACAACCTCTCTCAGCAAGATCACTGCTTAGGCGGACATAGGAAAGATCCGCAGGAGCAAAAAGGGAAGGCGACAAAATACAATTCAGGCCGGTGCATTCTGGACACAGCCTGAGGTCATCGCTCAATGATGCACCGATCATGATACATTTGAATCGAGTTCCGTCTCAACTCACTTGCAATACAGTAAGGAAAGGAACCAAAGCCTTTGGAGTCACAGATATTATCGCGTCTCGTTTGTCACTGCGGACTCAGAATGCAGACGCATTTGACGCGCATAATTTTTTTTCTATACTCCTGACAGGCATGCACGGTTAATCAATCTCCCAGGTTGAGGAGTACGTGAGCCTGAAGGTGCTCTTTTCGGCCTCTACGAACCTCTCTGAAACATACTGGCTCGATGTGCTGGGCCGCCCCCTGACACAATATACCTGTAAAAGTCGCTGTGACAAACTGAATCAGCAATCAAGGATCGGCACCAGAAAGTATCCTCGTCCCGGCGGACCATCGTGATGTTTCTGTTTACGCCATCTTCGGTTGGGACAACGAGGTCTACTATCTTCACAGTCGAGTCAGACGGAATCACATCCTCGTGATACATGGTTGGGTTGTTTTATGTCAATTACAAACATTGCGTAAACTGTATCTGCGATGCAATGAAAGTGCGTAGGACTAGGTGCGACGAGGTCCGAAACCAGTTCAAAGAGCGATCCCACCTGGCTCTTGCGACTCGTATCCCGTGTGATCAAAATCATGTTCCGATTCCTCCTCCACTGTGCCCACACTCGGGCGCGAGTGCGAGTGTGATGACGGCATTGGTGATGTTGGAAGTTGTCCCGTGCCGGAAGTAGATAACGAATCTGTGGATGCTACACTCGCAATGCTCGAGCGGGATATGGAAAACCGGGATGCACGACCGGACCAGAAAGACTGGATACCTGCACCCCAGTTTCCCAACGCTACCTTTGCGTCCGACGCGGCTTGAGCGACGCTTACGGGACGTGTGGGTGTACCGGGTACGGAGTCTCTCGATGTCTGTCTAGTGATATTTGAAGTAAGCTTGCTTCCCTCAGAAAGGGCAGACGAAGACAGCTCCGCTTCAGATTTTGAGATCTCCACCGGGGTTTCACAAGTGCCGCTCGTGAGATCAGAGTTGAACGAAGTAGAGCTGGCGGTGCGTTGCTGCCACCGCCCACGGACGCCTTCGACCGCTTTGAAGAAGTTCGTTGAGCTAGCGGTGATGGTGCGTGAGATGGCTTCTCGGGTTGGAGCTAGTTGCTCCAGTTTCAGTTCTTGAAGTCCTTCGGACAACCGGATTCCGATGTCTGCAACAACAGAAGGTTTCTCATTGCATGGATGCCTATCGGAGCAAAAATAAGCGTCTGAAACAATCGTTGGAAAAAGTTTTCGGACCGTGGCTCGACGATGTCGAAGAGCATAGGGTCTGTAGACCTCTGCCACACATCATATGCATTCGTCTTGGTGAACTCAGCGATCCAAAGGGGATTGAAGTCGTCGATCGAGTTATCATCTCCTCCTGCACCAACATCATAAGCATTAGTGGTTGCTGTACATGGTCGATATTTACCTGTTCCAGTAATGATCACATTATTCACCTTCCCTTTTGCAAGGAACTCCCGATATCGAACAGATGCAAGTGCAGCGGAAACATACTCTTCGAACTGAAAGATGAATGTAAGTCAAGGCGAATCTGACGCATAAGCTAACGCAACCTTCGCTCGCAGGTAATCATCGCTCCCTTTGAAGCTGTTGATCATGTTAGATCAGGAACCAGGCAACTCTACAAGGCGACATACTGCATCGCAGGCTTGGTTGGATCTGCATCGTCCCAAGCATCGTTGACGTCTCGAACGATCTCATCCATCCATTTTCGGTCAGCAGCTGTTAGGCCCATCAGCCGTTCTAACCCGGGATTTCGAAACTCTAGTATCGCTGTTTCAGTCTGGGAATTAAAGGTAAGCATCGAGCTTCTTCGGTGGAATCTCAAGACCAACGTTGATAAGTAAATCAATCTCCTTCTGTTGAGTCACTATGCTGTTCGTGCTCCCGCATAGCCAGCCTTGCGAATCCTTTAGAAGGTCCAGCTGTTGCAAGGGCAAGTACGGTTGGAAAAACGCATCCTGAAACGCATGGTCAGCCTTGTATACTATCGTGCAGCGCAGGTCATACCTTTCCGAAAATATCTAGTGGTAGACCCATGTATGCCATCATACTTTTGCGATCTGACGTTCGTAACGACTGTGGACACGAAAGTGTTGGTGCACGTGCGGCAAGAGGCGGAGATCCAGAGTCCTCCAATGTTTGCAATAAGCCTGTATACTGACTTGAGATAAGGACAAGAAGAAGGCGTGAATTATTACCAGGAATTAGTGATATGAGCGAGTACTGGTAAGTACACAGTCGTTCCACTGGGTGACCAAAGAACATAATCTAGGATACTTTCAACATGGCCCGCATTTCTGGTGGTTATAACAAACCTTTTTCTGACACATGAGGGCTTTTAGTAGAACAAGCGTGCGATGGCGGAAGATGTGAACAAACTCTCGGCTGTCCTCGTCAGCTTCTCAGCATTATCAGTATTGCGCAACTTACATGCTTGTACCTGCATGAATACAAGGAGATCAGACATGACAAGTAGTAGCGATGAGCTCTCCCGACCCACCAATGTATAAACCGCTTTCCGTCAGCTGTGTGCGAAGGGAGATTTCTAGCGAAGCACCAAAATCTACCAGAATACTGGTGTCCGAGAAGTCCCTTAATGAGGTAACATTAGATTGGCTCATCGAGGCAACGTCCAAGTTCACCGTTGCTCAAACAATGCGCGTGTAACGACACCTAAACGATCCCTGACAAAGCATATAGTCAAAGGGTATATGTGTAGCATTGCAGACCAACCGAATGGGGCCAAATACCGGTTTTGATGCCAGGACTACGACAGCCTTTTGAACGATTGACCGCGTCACGTCTACGTCTTTAACAAGTAATGCAGAAGTTGGTATTTGGCGATTGCATCTGTGAGGAAAAAGTTAGGGTCCAACACGCATATAATGATATAGAATGATCCGCACGAGATGCCAAAGATCGTGGTCGGTATTGGGGCATTGGGAACAAGATGAAAGTAGGAGTAATCTTCTAGAGACTATGTAGGGGATTTTATGAGAGCAAGTTTTGTATAAGCTTTGTTTGTGGTTACCAGATGTGCGCCGTCTGGAAGAGCCAAGAAAGGAAGTATCTTGACGATCTCCTCATCCTGGAAAATATCGCCATGGGAAAACTCGATTTTCGGACCAACCTACGTTACATATGAACTTCCAAAATAATGGATGTATGCTCAACCATCATACCAGATGATTGAAGTCTACAAGTGCGATACCCAAGACTAATGGGCCTTCAGGGGGTTGTAGCAACATAGACTCCGGCCGTGCTTTCTTTGAATATGAAGAAGCTGCCGAAGTGAATGAATCTGCGTCCGTCGCGCCTGACGAAGGAGTTGGCGGATAAGTCACAGTATGTGCCCCATTGTATTTCGGTTCGTCAAACAGAGCTGCAGACGGAGCCGCAGATGTAATCGAGCTAGCTCGCCGAGCGTTCCTCTCGCTGAAGGAGTCGCTTACATCGTCAGTTTCTGAGTTAAAGTCAATCTCTAGAGAGTCTTCCTGTGATCCAAGTCTTGGAAAGAAATCCCGAGCGTGTAGAGCAGTGTTGTGTTCGTGTCCGGGCGAACGTGGAGGGGATGAAAGAGAAATTGACCGCTGAGAAGCAGTATCGGCATCGGCATCGTCGTTTTCGTCATTATCCGAATCTTCGGGTTCACTGTGATCGTCTATAACAAAACCAGTGTCGACGTGTCCGTCTGATTCAGTCCTTTCCGTGCTGGACATGTCGATTGACGACGTGATTCGTCGTGAAGACAGTTGTGAGAGCTCAAAAGTTGCCCCATTCAGCATCTAGCAGCACCGCGCCCACGTGGTTATCACCATTCGTTCGCATCAAGGCAGTCCACCGCGAATCAGCTGCGCTTACCACGGTTACCCAGGACCAGCGGGTTTCTTGTCCTGCTTCTCTTGACTTCTTCATCATGGTCAAGCCCGTTGTCATCCTTCTTGCTGCGGCTGCCTCTGCCCTGGCACTCCCCACGCAGCGTTTTATGGATACCCTGCAATCCATCTTTGGGACTACTACATTAGATATTCCTAAACCTGAGATTGGTTGGACCGATCCACGCCTCAATGGCGGACGGTTTCTAGACGTAAGTACATCGTGCACCAAGTTTTAAGATCTTCGTCACGTTTCTTTACAGTTCACGACTCCCAGATATGGCGAACCGCTAAATGTCATCATATCTAACCAGTCGGATCCCTTTATTTTGACGGATGATGGCTTCCGTCTGTATTATAAGTGAGCCACTTTGGTCTGTATGTTCAATTATCATTGATATGCTCCGAAAGGTCCATTGGGTTTTCCGAGGAGTGCTTAGGGCTCCATTATGGTCATGTCCACAAAGCAGATCTCGGCGACGGCGACAGCAAGAAATCCGAGCACATTCTAGCAAGGCAACACTACTTTCCTAAGTGGGGAACGTGCTGGGAAAGTATAGCAGGTTCGTCTTTCCTCTACGTTCCGTCGTGTCTTTCATAACTTGGTGTTCAGGAGGAAACCACTTTCGCGCCTGGAAGCAGAATGGCTCAGAAATCGACACTGGAGCGTGGTTTTTGGCGTAAGCATCACCTCATTTATAGCCATGGCCACTGAAACTCGTCTCCCAGTGTCTCCAAGGAAATGGTGAGCGGAACGCAAGTAGTACTTGAGAACCAAGTTCAATTAAACACCGCTGGTAGGATTCCACTAAGAACCATATGATTATTCCGGACGGATATAACATCGGTCGTGACTTGCTCGTCGAAGCCGCTACATCTGTCAGCCACTGGAATAGCAGGTGGTGGCAAGCTGATGTGGAATGGCGGACTGGTCTTCTTGAACCAGGATACAAAGGTCAGCAACATACTTGCCTCCGTATGGTCATCCTTGACTTGTCATTTAATGTTTAGGAATTAACCATGCTATTGCGCAAGATGGACGCATTGCGATCCTGACTGTTCATCGACTATAGGGGTCTTAGATTCAGTAGATCTTTGTTTGGACAATGAGGTGTAGGAGTTGTATCATGCCATGCACATCGGATGTTACCCTATTATTTATAACGTATGTCTGTTGTTTAAAACTTGTTTTGATCACTATTACGGATATGCCTTATTGTTCTCACTACTTACGCCCATCCCAGCGATCTGTTTATAGGCTGGCACTGACAGATCGAAATCCATCCATTTCATTACAATTATACAATAGCTGGTATACAGATCGTGCCGGGAAACGTAGAACAAATGCGGGTAACAAACAAAATAGGAGTGCATGATTGAATAACTTCCGACGATGCAAATGAAGACTAGACCACACCAACTATATACCCCCTCCCATTAACCAGAGCACATGAGGCAGGCTTCCTTATTCTCCAACGAGCAGAGCATTTTTGCCTCTTCGAGCTCCCGATCCTTTTGACGCTGAAGGGCGGCGGCGTACTCGGGGTCGACATCGGTGGCATCGGTGGGGCCTGACGAACTCGACGCGACAGCAGTGTCATTCGAACTGGATGGTGGAGGGACTCGACGAGGGGACGGAGAGGCGGAAGGGGTAGGAATGCCAGTGGCAGCCTTGTCGGACTCGCCCTGTTGCACCTTGGCTGCTTTAAGCACGCTCTGGTCGATAGTGAACTGGATGGCTTGCGTTGCCGGACGAGTGCGCAAATAGTACATGCCAGTCTTCAGGCCCTTCTTCCACCCATAGAAGTGCATACTCGTCAGTTGGCCTACGGTAGGCGACTGCAAGTGAATGTTCAGACTCTGGCTCTGACAGATGAACGCTCCACGGTCGGCAGCGAGGTCGATGACCTTCTTCTGCGAGATCTCCCAGACGGTCTTGTAAATGGCTTTGATGTCATTGGGTATGCTGGGGATGTTGGCAACGGAGCCGTTATGAGCAATGATCATGTTCTTCATGTCATCATCCCAGAGCCCACGGTCAACCAGGTCCCTGAGCAGCCAGGGACATACGACCTGGAATTCGCCGGCAAGGACTCGACGAGTGTAAATATTACTGATCGGACTCGTCAGCTTGCAGAAGGTGATGAGGAGGTCAAACGTACCTAGTGTAGGGCTCGAAACATTCATTGAAACCGAGAATCTGACTGGTTGATGCAGTCGGCATGGGTGCAAGCAGCAACGAATTCCGCAATCCAGTTTGTGCGATCTTCTCCTTGAGACTCGTCCAGTCCCAAAGGTCAGTGGGCGTGATACCCCAGAGATCATACTGCAGTTGACCGAGATCAGCAGGACTACCCCTGAAAGTCTCGTATGGTCCATCCCGTTCAGCTTCCTCACAGCTGGCCTCGAGTGCGGCATGGTAGATGGTCTCGAAGATCTGGAGATTGAGTTGCCTTGCCTCAGGTGAGTCAAATGGCAAACGGAGAATCATGAAAGCATCCGCAAGACCCTGTACACCAACACCAATGGGGCGATGGCGCATGTTGGAAGTGCGAGCCTCCGGAACGGGGTAGTAGTTTACATCGATGATACGGTTGAGGTTGCGGGTGACAACCTTTGTAACGTCATGCAGCTTTTGGAAATCGTACTTGCCGTTCGAAATGAAAGTAGGGAGGGCGAGAGAGGCAAGGTTACAGACAGCGGTTTCCTCTGGCGATGAGTACTCGATGATTTCAGTGCACAAGTTAGATGACTTGATGGTGCCCAAGTTCTTTTGGTTGGATTTGCCTATATAACTGTGAGCGGGGAACATGCCACGAATGACCTCAACGTACGGTTAGCGGAATCTTTGTAGGTCATGAACGGACCACCAGTCTCAATCTGAGCTTCGAGGATAGCATACCACAGCTTTTGAGCTGGAATGACCTTGTGGGCGCGCCCCTCTTTCTCATACTTCTCGTAGAGGGCTTCGAATTCCTCCCCGTGAACCTCGTGAAGACCAGGCGCTTCGTTGGGGCAGAACAGCGACCAGTTTTCGTTAGACTCGACACGTTTCATACTGACAAGGGCAAATTAAAGATTGACGACAAGAATATATGGTAGAACACATACAATAGGTCGCAAATCCACAGCGCATAGAACAAGTCACGGGCACGTGCTTCCTCTTTACCGTGGTTCTTCCTCAGGTCGAGGAAATCAAATATATCAGGATGCCATGGTTCAAGGTAAATCGCGAAAGCTCCTGGTCGCTTGTTACCGCCTTGATCGACATATCGCGCCGTGGCATCATACGCGCGGAGCATAGGAACGATGCCGTTCGAGTAGCCGTTTGTTCCAGCAATGTAGGAGCTGTAAGGCCGAATGTTACAAATTGAGCAACGTCATGAATTAAATGGACGCACCCAGTAGCACGAATACAATGGATGCTCAAGCCAATTCCGCCTGCCGTTTTGCTGATCATGGCGCAATTCTTGAGTGTGTCGTAGATACCCTCTATGGAGTCATCTTTCATGCAAACCAAGAAGCATGAGCTAAGTTGCGGGTGAGGAGTGCCGGCGTTGAACAGAGTTGGCGACGCGTGCGTGAAGAAACGTTCAGACATAAGATTGTATGTCTCAATGATACTCTCAATATCGTTCTTGTGGATGCCCACTGCGACACGCATGATCATATGTTGGGGACGTTCGGCAACACGGCCATTGATCCTGAGCAGGTATGACCGCTCGAGGGTTTTGAAGCCGAAGCTGAAAGGGAATCAATACAATACGATCTACATCTCGATGATTTTGCTTACTAGTTGTAGCTGAAGTCACGATCGTAAATGATTGCGGAATCAAGGCGAGCAGCGTTCTTTTGTATAATCTCATATACATCATCTGCGATCATACTAGCAGACTTCCCATTCTTGGGATTGACTTGACAGAAATTCAATTAAAACTCGAACACCGAAATAAAAAGGGCACATACTATATTCATGCAGGTCTTTCACGACGGTAGAGAAGTTCTTCTTGGTCTCCTTGTGCAGATTCGATATCGCGATACGCGCAGCGAGGACAGCGTAGTCAGGGTGCTTCGTGGTAAGGTATGCTGCCGTCTCAGCGGCAAGGTTCTATCTCGGGTGAATGGGTGAACGATGCAAAATAACACATAGCACCTACATCGAGTTCAACGGTTGTGACACCTTGGTATACACCTGCAATAACTTTTTTGGCAACCCTGGTGTGCTAATTAGTTATAAATGAGAGTGGTGAAGTTGCCAACTAACTCGATTGGCTCGACATAGTTTAGATCGAGCCCGTAACAGAGCTTGTTTATCCTTGCAGTGATCTATGACGCGGTGAGCAATGCACAAGATAGTTTAGTGGGCGCATACCTTGTCGAATTTCACGTCTTCTTTGCGGCTACACGTGAATGACGCGTCAGATGGTGAAAAGAATGTTCACGCGTGCATTTGCTTACCCATCTGTGAGGAATACTGAGATCAGCTGCTATACACTACACTTAGGGGCGACTGACCTCTTTTGAAAACGAAAGCCATGGTAGACCACTCCTATGGATCAAGCTGGAGGAGATGTGGGTATGGTGGTGGGCGAGATGAAGGAAGGGGAGAGACGCGTCGTGAAGAATTTAAGTGGCGTGTGCATTACTCAGCCAAACAACCCAGATTAGGATTCATATCCCGTCACGCATCGCGTTCAGCAACTAAGAACTGAACTGAACGCATCCCTTTGGAGTGCAAATGCACACTGTTTCGCACTATGCCATTAAACTGTTCAGACTGGCACACATGTGGACAGAAAAAAAGCGAGAAATAAGACAGAAAATAGCGAGTTTCTAGCATAACTGTCACACCAAGTCACTGTCACTGACACGCTAATCAACAGAAATTCGCGACCGCGTTATTTTGGCTTGCTTGTGTCCACTGCATATCTCTCTTTCAAACCAAGCATATGCATTCAAGGTATCTAATCTCCTGCTTATCATATGACTCAGACTTATTCATAGCTCGTCTTATCCTAGCTTCTTTCGCACCAGCAACCAGGTTTTGTGATGCAACATACTCAACAAATTCACGCTGGTGACCCTGCATATGCCTCTCCTGTTATTCGCCCTCCTTCTCCTGCAAGCTCTGTGGGGACCGCATACGGGCCCGACGAGACGTCTCTGTCTGACTCAGGACTGACTCAGGATGCTTTCGAGCGAAAGTGGATCGCCCACCTTAGGCTTGATGAGCCGAAACATGAAGAAGTCCATAACTTGAATGAGGTCTTAATCATCCCTCCCAGCGATCCACGGGAACAGAAACGTGCGTTGGGCATTCTCGTTTTTGCTAGTTCCTATGCTGATCGCTCGAGGTAGTACTGTTCGAGGCAATACTACGTGGCTTTCGACAGCGTGTTCAGCAGCTGGAGGAGGATGAAATATTCCAACAAACAGTCATAAACGGCTCTCAAATTGGAATGGAGCAACTGCCTTCAGCTGATAATGTCGACACCTTGATACAGAACATGATGGGCACCTCAATAGGTAACGGAGCAAGCCACGTACAGGATGGTCCTTGGAATAGGCGCAACACTGCCCATGTGGTTTCTAGCAGTATGAGGACTACAGGGAAAGAGCAACAAATACTAGGGCAATACTAATTCATGTCGTGACCGTCTTCCCTATAATATATATTAATGAACCTGCTTACTCAACGTACTCGACAGCAGAATGTGTACAATATCTAGCAGTGGAGTGTACTCTACCGAATCGGATGGACATTAATATTCACCACCTTCTGAGAAATAGTCTGACAGCGCTTCCTGAATCTGCTTCACCTTCTCGTGGATGGACCGTCTCGCTGCAGACTTGCAATCGTGATGCATATATGTTGCAGAACCCCATTTGTCAAACTCCTTCACAATAATCGTCAATCTCCCAAGGACATTTGCGGAGCCAAGGGATAGTACGCCTTCTGACCTCGTCTTCTCCTTCCAGAAATCTGTCCAGCTCTGAGTGCATCCATGTTGGTGCCACGTCGCTCCGCAGGACGGCGCGTGATCGAACTGCGGAGGAACGGCACGCAACCGTTCCCATGCCTTGGCAAGGCGGTGATATCCCGACAGAAGTCTGAGCTGCTGCACCGGGCTAACCACCAGTCGCTGCGGCCCCCCGCTTGTTTCCTGAATGTCACCCTCCACGTATGTGTGACCATTACTCTCTCCAGGACAGACAAAGACGGATGTTTGCATGACTTGAAGATACGCTGCGCCTCGCAGGTCCCGGATGTTGAATTCATCCGCAAGGGTCATAGCCAGATATGAATAGTGCAAAGAATCTGTCATTAGCTTTAGAAGCAGTTGAATCATCGTATCCAGCAGACGTGAGTGCGAGCACATCTGAGCAAGTCTGATCAGGCGCGCAATTTGTCCTTCACTGTCCAGAAGGGCGGAAGAACGAGTGCTTAACGTTGGGAATATGCGTATTAGAGGGTTGCCACTGAACAGCGGGGACGTGTTCCGTTCAAGATATTCTTGAATTGCGTCCAAAGCCCATGTTTCCGTTGACTTGAAGGTGTACTTGCTGGACACCTTCGCAATGTCTATTAGCCGACTAAGATCGGTTTTTGGAGACCGGACTATCATCAATTCAGAGGGTCTGTCAAGAGACTCGAGTATGAGAGTGCCGAATTTCATACTGGGCGCTTAGATAACACTCACAGGGCATAGATTGCCCAGAGGAAATGCCGGAACTCTTCCGCAGTATCTCCCTGCAGAACGATGGGATGATCATCCGACGTCCCCTCCTCTTTGAATTCGCCTTGCGGTAGCGTAAACAGAGACCCAAAGAACGATTGGTCCCTGGACAAGATTGTGCGATGGACCTAGTGGCATCACAAATCATTCAGCTCATGGTTATGAACCTCACGTGAGGCCATACATTGAATAACGTGTTTTGCACTCGAAGAACGCAGCTCCCGTCAGACATGTAGTACGTATCATCCCTTACGGGATCCTTCGATTCCTCTGAAACCATGACACGAGATCGGCCAGACTCGGATGCTGTGCTGCTACGACGCGCTCGCTTTCGCAGTGGTGATTGCGGACGTTGGTCTTCTATCACCATGTCTGGCTCTGGAGAGAAATCATCCACCGGGACGAATGGTATAACGGGGCTCTCCATTTGTTGAGGAGAAGATATAGTCGAGCGATGGCTTTCAGTTGCCTAGTGAGCAGTAGACAAAGTACTAGTACCCATTGGTGGACGGGTAACTACTAAAACCACCGAAGTTGTTATTATAGCTTTGGCTTCGGGTTGGACGATACCGTTACAGTAACGGAGTGTGACGGACCGCTCATGCCGGTGATCTATGGCCGCCATAGCATGCCATAGGTCTTCGGATTTTTATCACAGTTCTCTCAGCACCGTCTCACTTGTATTCTGCGATGCCATTTGGTACCGTCACTCTCAACGATGGAAACGAGGTAAGCGCTGTTTCATGAAAGTTTGTATCACCGTGTCAAGACCTGATAGTATGTCCGATGCGTGTCCAACAGTTCCCTACGATAGCGTTTGGCACGGGATCCACCATGAAATTTAAGGATGTCACAGACTACGTGGGCCAGGCCATAGATAATGGGTTCTCCCATATCGACACGGCTCAGTGTATGTTACTTGTGGCTGTAAAATCCTTAGAACCTCATGTTTTGGTCTGGAAAAGTTTATCAGACAGAAAACTATGTGGGCCTGGCTATCAAGGAGAGCGGTCTTCCTCGCTCGAGTCTGTATATCACCACTAAATACAGCGGGACTGGAACGCCACTGCAGGCTATTCAACAAAGCCTAAACAAGGTCAGTTCTCACATCACTGCCGAGTTACTGCGCGCAACACTTAATGATATGCTCGTTGTCATTGAGATTGGCCTTTCTTATCTTGATCTGTATCTGGTACACTTCACGAGTGCTTTGCCTGACTTTGAGTCTGGGTGGCAAGAATTTGAACAGATGAAGAAAGATGGGTTAACAAGGTGTGCCCTTTTCGACTCAAACGTGGTCCGCTGGTCTTTATAGTTATCAGGAGCATTGGTGTCAGCAATTTTACCATGGAGGACCTACAGAAACTCCTGAAGACAGCGGTTACAAAACCTGCTGTTAACCAAGTAAGTTTCTCTACGACCTGACACCACATACAATCAACGAGCCTTATCTCGCAGATTCCATTCCATCCATACAACTATGCTTCACACAAAGCTCTGCTTGTGTACTGCGCAAAGCAGAATATCATAGTGGAAGCATATGGAAGTTTGAAGTGAGTTTTCAGATTGTTCTTTCATACTGCTCATGTTAAATCGTTGTTCGCACAGCTCTATTACGCAGAATCCTGGAGGACCAGTCGATGCAGTTGTCAACGCGGCTGCTAAGCGTATCGGTGCAACCCCTAATCAGGTGATCTTCTCCTGGGTCAGAAGCAAAGGTGTGGCAATCGTCACGTAGGTCTATCTATCTTGCAGACAATTCTCATATCTTATATCGTATTTGCGACTGAAGGACGAGTCGGACCAAGGAGCGCCTTCAAGAGTACCTCGCCGTTGAAGATCTTCGTATGTGTCAAACCGTGAAACACGATGTTATTCTGATTTATGTCATGCAGCCTCCCTTACCGCTGAAGAAATCGCTGCCATTGACGAAGCCGGTGCTAAAGGCCCTCCATCCCAGCTGATGGTCGCGAGGCTGGCCATGCAACACAAATTTCAAAGGGTCCCATCGCTGTTCGTATGGCTGGTCCTTGCGGTTATTTTTGGCTTGGTCAGGTTTTTCATGTTTTGGAGTCGTACGGGAGACATCCAGTAGAGTTACCAAACGTAGAGGTAGCCCTTCTGATTCGTGTCAATCATCTCTTTCGGGGGTGTGTTTTTATTGTGGTGTCAGTCTCACATACACACGAGCGGGGTTTAGAGCATAGTCTTTGGATGAATGGAATACGCCTCCAGCGGCTCTTGATCCTCGTCAGCACAACGGTTACTGAGTACTTTCCTTTTCCCGCCAACCTCCCCCTCTGTCACTTGGTCTATACAAGGGAGACCAATAGGCCAGGCCATAGAGAACAGATTCCCCCATATCGACACTGCGCAGGGTATCTTACTTTTAATTTCGATCATTAGAACCTTGTGTTTCTTCCGCTCTGGGAAAAGGTTATCAGCTAGAAAGCTATGTGGGCCTGCCTATCAAGGAGAGCGGTCTTCCTCACTCGTATTACTACTAAATACGCTGTTGGAACAGCACGGCAGGCTATTCAACAAAGTTTGCAAGGCCAATGCTCACATACCGCTCACGGGTTGCTGCTTGGAAAGTTCAGTGATATGCTCGTTGAGATTGGCCTTTCATATGTTGATTTGTATCTGGTGGACATCCGGATGCTTTCGCGACTTCGAGTCCGGGTGGCACCAACGAATTTGAGAAACGATGGATTGATGAGATGTGCCCTTTGCGACTTGAACGTGTATTGACGTCAGCAACTTCATTCGGGGGCCTTCAGGAACTCCTGAAGACTGTGATTACGAAACCTGCTGTCAACCAAGTACATCCGTCTAGTTACCCTCAATACCGAATGACTGGAGCACCAGCGAGATGGATATTTAATATTGAGCATCATTGTCATCGCTTTGCTAATGGTATTTCTCTCCTCAGCTGTATCAGCAAAATAATCCAAGGTCCCTGGTTCTGTATTACGACAGCGCGTTAAGGTGTGTGTGAATTCTGGCATAACAGCGAACCATTCCCACCACAAATCACAACAAGTTACGCAAGTCAGTCATACTCTCGATACTCAGGAGGAACGTCCACCACCTGCCTGCGAAGCGAACCACCAGCGATACGGACACCACCGTCTTCATATAGACGGACTTCTTGTTCCTCGTCGGCCTCCAATTCTTCCACGTTGTTAATGCCCATGACAGATGGTGGGTCAACGAAAGACTGGGGGCGGTTTGAACGGCGCCAGTCATCGGGTCCAACAAAAGGTGCGCTCGACATAACCGAGGAGTTGTGGTTGCGGAGACTCTCAGATGAGGAAGCTTCGCCTGGGCTGAGACGGGCATTGTCTACATCTGTATTCATGATCGAAATCAATATCAAATTGGAACTTTCATTTTTGGAAATTAACAAACTTTTTACTTCAACTAGTGTTTGAGCTTGAGTATTGCGTCGTCTCCGTAGGTAAAAAATCAGCGCTAGCCCAGCCACAACCAGTGCTACCCCTCCGACCGCCCCTCCAATGATCAGTGCATTATTGTTCTTAGAGCTTTGTACTGAAGTTTGAGGGACTGGCGAGGACGATGATGATGGTTCAGTTTGAGTCCCGAGAACAGTCCAAGACGAAGTTGCACTTGATTGCTGGCCATTTGGAGATGACAAGCTAGATGACGTTGCTAGCATCCATGATGAGGACATGGACGTTGGGACGCTTTGAGCCTCGGGAGCAGTCGAAGACGAAGTTGGAATGGGTTGCTGGCTATTGGTATTTGCAGGAGATGACGAGCTAGATGATGTCGCTAGCGCCGCACGATCAGATATGCCAAGTTTCATGTTTCATGATATGGAAAATCTTACCTGACGACGGGGTATACTGAACATAGTCTAGCCAAAGATAGCTGCTTTGGTTGAGGTTGGTGATTATTAATTGGTGTGGACCATTGCCCAATGTTGGCGAAGTAAAAAAGTTGTAGTGAAATAGAGTCCCCCCTTGTGCAGGAGCTGTAAAGGTCACCGCAGGTTGATCATCAACCTGGTATGATGATATCGGGGCTCCCACATCTTGGCCCCCATAATTTATGGGACCAATGGTACCAAAGACGCCAACGCTGACCCCTATTAGCACATGGCGTCCATGTCAGTACAAGGAGCCCACAAACTCTACAATTGGCACCAACCGGTGAAATTCAACAAGGCCATTGAACCTGCCGTATTCGTTCCTGTGGTAGTGTTATCATATTCGAATTGGGCTTGACCGCCATGAAACCATGAACCATCATAAGCGAAACTGGAGTCGCGGTCGTCGAGGGTTATGGACATGGAAGAGAAATGATCGTGATTTTACAAGATTGAGTAAGCTTTTATCGAAAAATCATAAGCTGTATCTTTGTTAATCATTGGATGAATGTTAGATCATTGATTTAACTTCCCTTTTGCGTGCCGGGTACGTTCCCCTCCGTCCATCAATGCCTTGTAAGAACGAACTTACTTTCCACGGTGCTGATGCGCGGTGCGTAGGCACTCGATGACCGATGATGGCCTGGTTTGCCAACATTTGTGGCAAAAGCGCGGTACCCGTTTTACATTCAGAACAAGGACCTAGTCTAAATCGAGTGTGTGATCTAATTTGTTTGGCCAACCTTGGCAGCGCTACTTTTATGACCGCGGGTCAGGTTTACGTTCTACTGGTGACACCCTAGGGAGTAGTCGAGGTCCTGTAGAGCACTCAGAATGGCAGGGGAGAGCTTCATTGTCAGACATAGCAAGAATAGAGGCGAGTCATGATAAAGCACGTACAAGTTCTACTAGCACCGTGCAAGAATAGACTAATATCTCTGTTAGGTTAGGTTGGATTACACGCATAGAACGTGACGATCAGTTAATATAGCACATGTGACACTCACCTCGGCGCTTTGAAGCTGAAGAAAGATATTGTCGAAGTTCAAGATCGAGGCAGAGTCTATGTACTGACCTATATCCTGTGTCTCCCATAGTCAGACCATATAGAAGGAAGCCGGTCGTTTCTTTTGATAATTGTCTCCTGCGATCCCCCTCCTGCAATGGCATGCGGACATCAGCACTGGGCGGCCATGAGTAACGAACTGATTAATACACGGGCTGAGCCGCTGAAACATCGGTGAACTTGAAAGAATGAATGATGAATGATTTCTATTGGTCCGCTGTTACGTGATATCACTTGGAGAGCTTGAAGCACTGCTTACACAGCGGGGAAACTGACATTTTACCACCTTTTGCCGCCAGTGAAATTACATTCGAAAGGTAATCTAGAGTGCTCTGAAACGCTCTAGGCTAGGTCTGGAATGCTCTAGCCAGGTCTAGATCTGCTTTTGATTGAAATCTTGCAAGAGGCAAAATGTTGAAACCCCCAATGTGTTAGTATTCATTCGCGTCCTTTCCCTTGCCAGATGATTCGTTCTTATTCCAACATCCTTGGTGGCTGCTTCTGCCTACGTAGTCCATGATCTGCCCTGGTTGAGACGCCGAGAGTACCATGTCTTCCCCGACCAGGGCCTTGGGGAGGGTGCATTATCACATATTCGCTAGACAGCTCACTATGGGACCTGGAGAGTAACACACAGTTACTATGGATATGACTGGCGAGATGTATGGGCAAACTTGCAGGAGGGAGTATGGACCATTGTCTGAAAACAACAAGATTATTGCAAGCGACATCGAGATGGAAAAGTCATTGCCAAATGAACAGGACGTGCTAAAGTTGTGTGGTTCTAGTAGGAGTCCTAGTGTACTGGAGTGTAGATGAGGAGCGAGATCTAATTCCAGAGCGAGACAACTGTCCTGGGTCCAATCAAGACTGGGCACCAGTACTGTATATACTTGTATGCGGTGATGTACTCGCCCAACAAAATAAAGATTGCGACGGGCGGATACAACAAGCATGCAGTAAAAAATCTGGGATGGAAAGATATAGGCGATTGTGAGCTACTCAGCGATCGAGGATTTTGCAACTAGCCGAAGCGAGGCTTACTCAGCTTTGTTCCGTAATCTCACCTCTTTCCGTCAGTGGGCCCATCAGCGAATACAAACACTACTTGAACGTTGATGGCATCAGCTGCTGTGCGAGCTCAAGTTGCAGCCAAATGGCAAGAGTCATTCAACCGCCTCAATCGCAGCGAGCCAGGAATATCTGGTCTGCTGGCCTTCAGTGAGGTATATCATTTCAATTATCATCCTTGAATATGCTCCAACTTCGCATTCAGGCGTGGACTCTGGCCATAGAGTTTCTTAAACCACGAGATTTGAACGACCCTGCGCCACGAAAGCAATATGGTCGGTAAATTCGAGCGCTTCCAAAGCGCTTCACTGCATCATTACTGAACCTCGATCAGACTTGAATCAAGTGAGGGTAGCATTTGGCGTTGTCGGCGAGTGTAGGAGGTTACCTGTTATGATGGAGGTGTTCCTTGGTGAGACTATTTATTTATCATGTTGCGTTTTTCCTGAGGGATGAAGAGGACATGCGAAAGAGCCAGCACTTGATCACCCGAGAAGTTGAGGTGTATATGACGCTTTACGAGGTTAAAGTCTCTGCACGCTGCAACGTGTGGTGTGGCTCAACGCTTCATAACAGAAAAATTCCGACCCAGAAGCAATACGATCACTTGTATATCGTCTGGTCGAGTGGTACAACGCGTGGAAACCAACCGCAGAGTACGTACCATGTACCTTGCCAAGGCTAACATATGTTCAATGTATCTTAGTCTGGGGTCAACGATGATATCCGCTTACACTCTTGCTTTCCAAACTTACCTTTTTTCTGTTCTTCCTCCATCTTTTGCTCGGGGAATCAAGGCCCTTGTTTCAGCCACGCTGCAACGTACGGTATCCCAATCGCAGGACCCTCAAGACCGTGTCCTGTGGCAAGCTTTTGATACTCTAAGCCTCATCGACCGCTATGAAACTCTCATCGCAAGTATAGGATACGAGTTCATCGAGTCATATGTAGTAGAAACATGTGCCGAAAAGTGGTCAGAACCCATGCTTGCGACCCTTCGGGCCTGGATGATCGACAAAATTGTGCCATGGATGCTGTATCCATTTGCAAGAGGAGCAACCAATGGTGATTCATGTTCAGTCGTGCAACAACTCCCAGCTGCTGGCTCACTACTCACTCAGCGGATGAGGCTAAAACAATGATGCAAGGGGTAGGGTCAAGGTTCGACTTTCACATGCACAAGACGCTTTGCAACCTAAGGTGAGAACTCTCATCTTAGCCGTAAGTTGTACACAGACCAGTTTATTTGCAGGACTGAAGAAATATTCGACATCATTGTCGATTTCCCGGAATCCGCAGGCGCCCTCCAAGACTTGAAGGTTGGTATGTATTTGTGGTTAAAATTTATTTCTTAATCCTGTTTTGTACACCCAGGAGTGCTTGGCGCGTGTCGATCAACGCGCGGACCTTGTACAAGCACTGCGGCAAGCGTAAGTTGTGCTTCCTTGTTGTCAACTGTAGGAATGCCTCTGATTGTGGCTTTCAGTAACAATAAGCGTCTACTTCATCCGGGCGCAGATACAAAAGATATCTTGACTCAATATGTCTCGACGATCAAGTGTCTCAGAATTGTCGATCCCCCTGGAGTGCTTCTGTTTAAAGTAGCAGATCCCATAAGAAGGTATCTCCGGTACGTTCGTGCAACGTTGGACTGAGTCACAGCTGATGATATTTGCATGTCTGGTCAGAGATCGACCTGACACCATACGGTGCATAGTAGCAAGCTTGGTTGGAGATGGAGAAAGTGGGGACTCGCTAGTCGACGAGAACGAACCCATTCAGCCCCTTCAGCAGCCCGAGATGGAGAACTACTCTGATCCTGAGTGGAATCCCGAACCCATTGATGCAGGGCCAGATTTTCGTGCAAGCAAGTCCAGCGACGTCATCAGCACCATAGTCAGCATATATGATACAAAGGACCTATTCGTCAAGGAACTCCAAGTACTGCTAGCACAACGCTTGCTGGCGGTGAAGGATGGAAACTTCGACCGCGAGGTTAGTCAACGCCGCTCAGTCTGGTCTAGATATGCTCAAGGAGGTGCATGCAGCGTCGTAATGTTGAGATATTGAAGATTCGATTTGGCGAAGCCGCGTTGCAGGTCTGTGAAGTCATGCTGCGAGATATGACAGACTCGCGTCGTATAGACCAACATGTGCAATCACAGAAAGCAGTAAGTGGTTGTTATTTGCACAATAAGATACATAACCACATTCGAAGTATAGAGCTCCATGCACCCCACAATTATATCTCGACACTTCTGGCCCGCACTCGAGTCCAGTGACATGGTCATGCCAGGGCAGTTCCAGATGTACGTCCTTTTCCTGTAACTGGTCATGATTCTGAACCAGTATAGCTTGCAAGAGCAATACGCCAAAGAGTTCTCTGTATTCAAACCTGATAAGGTCCTCCGTTGGTTACCACATCTTGGCCGGGTTCATCTCCAGCTCGAGCTTGAAGACAGGACATTGGACGCTGACGTGCCTCCCCTGGAAGCTGCATTCATTGAACTCTTTTCTGAGAAGGGTAAGTGAGCCTTCAAAGCCGCACGAGGGCACTAACTCATCCCCTGTAACAGACATATGGACAGTAGACGAACTTATCCTCGGCGTGGGCTCTGTCAACCGGAATGCAGCCGTCAAAGCCCTTGCTACTTGGGTGGACATGCATGTTCTGAAAGAAGACTCAGAGGGTATGTTCCGGCTCCTCAGTGTTGCAGAGGGTCCTACACCAGGAAGCAGACCACAAGCACCTAAGCCTGGTTCGTTCATCTTTCAAATTAGTATATCTTGTTGCTCATCCAATTAATAGCGGAAGCGGGGGAGTTACCGCCAGTGATGAGTGTGCAGCAGCAACAGGCAGAACAAATGAAAATGTACTGGAAGGTATGCTTTGTCGTCGTTTGCACTTGTCATAGTTGATCTTATAGCAAAACGCGCAAAGTTCATCGAGGGAATGCTTACAAATCTGGGTTCGCTGCCGCTGGATCGAATACAATCGATGCTCAAGTTTGCACCTGGCTACGATCGCACTGTGGAACAACTTGCGAGTTTCATGGAAGCTGCTCGAAGAGAAGGCTTGGTCAATGTCAAAGACGGCATGTGGAGACTTGGGAAGTAAACTCTTTGCCTCATCAGAGGCATAAGTTCCGAGTACATCATACGGAGGAACGCTTACCTAGGCAATACGCAACCTTGAAAAAGAGAAGACACGAGTTCATATGTGTTCGACTTTCCCGTAGTCTTACTACGTATACGAGGCACGACGGGGCGGGTCCCGACTACATACGTCCAGTACCAACATAGTGTGCCTTAGAGGACAACAAATGAAAGAAATAAACAGACACAAGAACATTTGAAAATGTAGACCAACATGATATCATTGGTATGCGCGAATGTCACAATCGATGCAGAAGATGCGCGGCCGAATCCCTTGTAATTGAATTCAGGCCTACAGATATTGCGCTCGCAACGGCTTCGGGAGTTTGTTGAGCTATCTGTTCATAGATGAGAACTTTCGCCCAGCCATCAAAGTTGAATGACTTACATTATGGCCAGCTCCAGGGACCGTTATCACAGAAGCTGGAGATCTCCCCTGGGAGACGTCCGTCATACAGTCTTGGAAATAAGATGGACTGTTAGGAGGGAGCGAATCAGGAGAAACTGTAAACCACGCTGAATCCTGCTTACACGTAATCGTGAATGCTTCCGAACACAATGTGTACAGGAACCGCGCGGCAAAGGCGGGTATACTGGTCTGTAGCTTCAAAATGGTTTTCGATGTCCTGATAAGCAAGCGCTTCATGATGTATGTCGCATTTGAGAGCGACTTTCGTGTCCCCTACGCTGCCGTTATGTATGACAAAACCGTGTTGCTAGAGATGGCCGACGGCTTGATGATTCAGAATTCGTAGATATTTAGACCACTCACCATGAAGACATCGAATACATCAGAATGGAATCCTTTCCATGGCTTCCGTTCTCGAAAATAACTGGCTGCCTCTTCCCGAGTGTCAAAGACATGACAACGACGAAGAGCAGCGCTCACGCTCCTTGTCATTTTTGACTCCCTTTCTAGTAAGTGAGACATCCACAATTCGCGCGTAAGCATCGAAGGTTCAATAAGAAAGAGAGCAACGAAGGGTTGATTTCGCAAGGGGAACGCGCGTGTTGAGAGCATTCTAATGCAAAGGTCAGCTTCAGCGAAGACGGCGGGAACATGGTGACCGACATCGCACTGGCACCCGCCGAGTGTCCAAAGCCAACCAGTCTGTGTTCCCTAACATACGGTGACCTCACAAAGGACGCAATCGCGACTGCCCATTCTGCTACGGCTGGTGTAGATATGAGGAAAGCGACGAGGGGCTCCGTTATCGGACTCACAGACATCCCCCGGCGAGCGGCGCTCGAGTGCAGCCTTGTTAATTACAGCGGCATCTCCATGGTTCAACCAGTCGAAACACCAGGCTTCACGTATACGACTGTGCGGCTGTTCCAATTTCTGGTGGAAGAACAGATGACGAAGCATCGGTTCCCACTGCTCCTTGTCTATACGATCCATGGCAGTCAGCCATGTATACTTGAGGGAACACCAATTTACTGACGCGCGCCTACTCCATGCGCAAACAGAAGTGTCAGTCCTTGGGGGTCTGAAAAGGGGGTAGAGTATCGTTTGGCGGACATCTTAAGTCCAGGCAAACCATGGCGTGGAGGCGTATCAAGCACAAACAGCTCAGATCTGAGTTGTAAAGAGGACATAGGTGATGGCAGGCAAGAGGGAAACAACCAGCCCTCGTCACTTGTACGTTCGCTTAACAGGACCGACGTGCGAAGGCATACCGATGCTGGTATTGGACGGGATCACGGTTGCTTCGTGCCTCGATCTGCAGAGGGTACGAAAGTTCAAAAAGCCACAGATGACCACGGACTACCACGGACTATCGCACATAAGCCAGTCGGTTGGGCGTCCCTGTCGCTAGACGAGCCATTGCGGGGTTATTGAGTTGGGTGACGGTGACGGCAGTGTTGTTATCCAGAATATATACATGTGCACGATCGCGATGGAGAAGAAGAAGAAGGCGTGAATGTGAAAGCAAGAAGGCACCTTTGTACCTGTAAACATGCCAGAGCAAAATATCTGCGCCAAGATATAAAACATGAGCGGAGGTAGCTGGTAGAAATCTTGGCCAAGTGATTGGGAGTTTGTTAGCAACACAAGTGAGGCAGGTGTCAATATCACGAGGGTCAACATCAAGGGAAATCGTATATACATACCTGGTGCATACGCACTGGATATCACAGGTTCGGTAAAGCCCCAGCGTTGTCAAAGGTGGCAATGTGGTGCTGCCACGCATGGCGTCCGAATATCACACGAATGCTATCATTAGGCCTGACTTTTGGAGCTGCTGACGGTTGATATAGCAGTCTACTGAATGAGACAGGAACTTAGGATGAAGTTGAACGGGGGGCACACACCAAGCCAAGCCGGAGACAAAGACAACTTGTCGAACGGCTCAAAATCAAAGTACTCTAGACATCTTGCAGTGTTCAGATTGATGTACCTTCGAGCTTCAGGTTGATGCTAAAAAAAAGTTCAACTTTTATCCAGTCTCCGCGGCGCTTAGAAGAGTATCTCTGTAGTTGTTAGCGTCGCAAGGCTCCTACCTTTACGTCCACGCGTGAGGCTTTTCCCAGCACCGATTCAGAGGCGAGCGTGTCTGAACTCTCACTGAACATTGAACATTTAAAACATTCCGGAATTCTAGGCCTTCGAGCTTCAGCGCTTCTGGATGACGATGATGGCGGTGCTAACATAGAAAGACCGAACGAAAATCAAACCACGTGACGAATACCAGCTGTCGCGCCTGGCCATTTTTCACGTGCGTCGCGCACACCTGATCAGAGTCAGATCAACGCTGAGCGCGCTCCGCCGCGTATAGGTTTTATTGGTTCAGCTGAGGACCTCTCAAAGCTTTTGAGCGACCTTAGAATGCAAGGAGCATGCCATTTCTAGTCCACAACGGAGTCTGTTCCTCCGAGCCCAGTGGTCAGGAAAGCTTCAAGTGTGACGCGTCAACGTAAAAGTTAGCTTAAGTGAGTAGATTGGCCTGGTCATTCTTTGACATAATATAATACGTACATACTACCGTAGACTCGGAGCACTCATGGTCGGTGGTTTGCGGAAGGAGTACAATTACATTCAGAGCTTTACTAAGCACGCTTGAGGAAAGCTATATAAGAGCGAATGGGTTGTATTCTAAGCCTTCACCTCCCTCTTTTCTTCTCTATCTGCTTGCTCATGATGACCCATAACGAGCTATGGTTGACCTATCACCAAGCGTCACGCTATAACAAGCCCGCAACGGCTCAGCTGGTCGAACTTGAGTTTCAGAATCAGAAGTTAACTGACTTGGAGGATGTGCTTGAGCACTTGTTCCGCCAGGGTTTTATTGAGGCCCAGCATCGGTCTCTGTCATATTGGGAGAACCACGACGGGCAAAGACTTGATGCAAGTCACGCTGTGGAAGAACTGCTGACAAAAGGTGCAGGCAAATGTCCTCAGTCTGCTCTTAGGCTGGTCATCGGTGGGTAATCATTAATCATTTTCCGACGCGAAAATCGTCCTGACCTTGCGAAGCCGATCGTCCAACCCATTTGTGGTTCAGCTACGTTTACACTCACAAGAATGCGGGGCCGGCCGTGACGCAGCGCGTTAAATTCTGCCATGCCCAGGAGGCAAAGCTTGAAATGATAGCCCATCTCACCAACCACATTTTCCGCCATGGATTTCTTCCGCCACGACTCAGGACGGTGGTGACATGGCAGGGTCTTTGCGGAAGAAAGATAGAAGAACACGAGACGCTTGACGCTCTGCTTGCCGCAAGAGAGGGTCTATCTGAAACTTTGCCCCTGCGGCTCATGATAGGTAACATTCGCAGTTGCCAGGATTGCCAATGTTTTCGCTAATATGATACCATAGATGCTGCCTGCACACATACCGGAACATGCCATGCAGCCGCTTGTCACTAGGAACGAGAGCTGTTGACCATTTTATGGGAGGAGTTGTGCTGGTATATATTTTTCCTCGTCATGCACGGGTATATGCGATGTGTCTTCGAGATATGATTGGTAATTGCAGGTGTTTAATGCCAGAGAATATTGTGAACGGCCCAAGATGTCTGCGAAGCGTTAAAGGTGTGCAAAGTCTTAGTCATCCAGTTTGGTATAGGTTAGGGCCGGCATGATCGTGGTTCTTGCCGTAAGCAATCTCTTTCGCAGGCCCCTCGTACTTAGTCTATCATCATCCCAGTTATCTTAGCCTTGTTATTACTTACACCAACCAAAATCGAGCCACATTACCAAGGGTTCTACTACGCTCAGGCATGGCAAATAGACATTATTCGGCTTTGTCACAGCCCACCCTCTCGATGAGCGAGCTGATATGCAAAACGCTCGATCATGATGCCACAGACATGTTAATTGACAAGTGGCTTGAGCACCGCAATGACGCGTACTGGGAATGGTTTCAGGGTGTCAGGGAGCGAAAACACGCCGCCAACTCTCTTAGACGCCAAGTCCTCGTCTGGAATAAAGGAGATTTCCTTCCGGAAAACATCTTCTGTCGTACAGTCGACACAGGCCGTCTGATTCCTCTGGATCGCACATGGTCAACACACGTATATCACCACAGGTCAATGCAAGACCGAAAACTATCCATGATGCCTGTTGTATTTACCATGGTAAGAACTTAGCTGACTAAAGTGTCATCGTGACTGAGGATACTTCCAGCTTCCTGAGCTGATGATGCTTAGAGGGATGCATGACCTTGGCTGCGACGATGTGTATATCATTGTCACAGACATGAAGCGCCAAGAAATGGACGATGTGACAGAGTACTTTAAGCTCGTCTGTCGATATGCATTCGGGCGCACGTGTAAACCAAGCATGGAGAACGAGATCCAGTACAACCGTTTGTGACCGTCCACCCGTTGCCAGTCCACGTGTTGACGTTGTTTAATGGGTCTAGATATGCGTCTGAACCAGACTCTCCTCAAACAACGACGCACACCATGTTTCCCGCAGATTGATATCGCTTTCCGAGCCATTCTGTACGAGAAGCGACCGCCCTTCATCATCTTGTTCTCTCATCAGACGACTTCCTATTCTCAAATTTTATTCACGCATCCGTTATACGTCCCATCAGAGGAAATATTCTTTGACTTTCCTAGTGGCTGTCCCAACCCATGCTGTAACGACGACTGCGAGATGATACGATTCCCTCGCCGTGGCGCCGAAGGTGCAGCAGTATTGTCGATAAAGCGTGGTGGTAGGAACGGGAGGAGGGTGAGATCTCGGGAGATGTGCAATTGGATCGACTGCAATATCTGCTTTAACGAGGATACGCCGCAGTACGCCGAGAGCAGTGAAGGATCGCAAAGCAGCGCAGACAGTGGGGATACCCCGATCAATAACGGGCTTGTGTGTAGCAAATGCCGGTTGGTGAAGTACTGTTCTCCCGAACACCAGAGAAAGGACTGGGAGGAGCACCGCCGAGTTTGCGCTAAGTCGACGTCTACCTGACATAACTTATTTTTTTCCTTGATCCCAAGACATTCTTCTTGTTGCACTACGGTGGTGGTCTACTGCATTTTTACTGCACGGAGTTATTATCTTTCTCCGTCCGTCTTATCATAATTAGGTTGATATGACGTCTCGATTACTTATCATTTGGGCTCTGGACAAATGCCAAGTTCCCACCCTTGGAAACTAGCCATGTCCATCCGTTACCTCACAGCGCAGCTGGCCCAACAGGTGCACATCGGAATATTACCGTTGCCTGTTAGCTGCGAGTTAATCTGAGTAAATTACAGATTGACGAGGAGCTTATGAATGCAGTTGGGGCGTTCAGTCTGGATCAGGCATGGGCTTCAGTACTTCATCGGCAGACAATGTGACTCACTGGCAAGCATGATCGGCGTTGCAGTTGATGGAGCTGGCTGGGTTGGCCTGCGCTCAAACTTTGGCTGCAGTGTACAACAAGGAAAAGTATCCGAAAGTCTTGGTATGCTGTGGACCAGGAAACCAGGGAGGAGATGGATTGGTTGCAGCGAGACATCTTGGTATGCTCTCAGAGTGACCAACGCCTTGCTCCAGTGCTGGATTTATTCAGGAATGTTTGGTTACGAGCCAACAGTATACATGCCCAAGGTAAATCGTATCCGCCTACCAAAGTGACGGTCTCAAAATGTGGGTGGCCTCTAACAGCCAGGCTCGAAAGACATCTACCAGGTCAGTCCACCAGCGTCTTTCCATTTGCAACAGCATCTTAACGGAACCGATAGCGCCTGCAAAAACAATGCATCAATATGGGCATCCCTATCATTTCACCTTCAGCATCCGCCGAGGAGTTGCCTCGCGTTCTCCAGTCCTCGAATGTTATTCTGGATGCCATTTTCGGGTTTTCGTTTAAACCACCGGTACGGGCACCGTTCGACGATGCTCTGAAACTCATATCTGCATCCGGGCTCCCGATTGTTTCGGTAGATATCCCAAGTGGGTGGGACGTTGAACGTGGAAATGCACAAGGCGTTGGGCTGAATCCCGACCTCCTGGTCAGCTTGACAGCACCAAAAGTGGGCGTGAAATACTTCATGGGAAGGCATTTCCTTGGAGGACGTTTTGTGCCAAAGTAAGTGTTGATGAGTTCAATCAGTAGAATAATATTCATACTTGCTGTCAGGGCATTGCAGGAGAAATTCAAGTTGAATCTTCCCGAGTATCCTGGATTCGATCAAATTGTTGAACTCCCGAAGAACCCTGGATTGTAGCATGACGTGGCGGTAGAAGTTATAGGACGGCTACGCTGTCAAATCTGAATCAATATTAAGATAGACGAGCTTTGCTGCTGACCTCTTTCGAACTCCCTGTCAGGCAAGGGCATGTCGGATCCAGCAATGTTTGCAGATATCATAGGCTAACTTGAAGCTCGAGTAGTAGAGCTCGACGGAATTTATCACGATATATTAATTAATTTTGTCAATGAATTGGCAATCGACCGATGACTACTCGTTGTCGTTGACGTTCACCGGCACCTACGCCAGATCTGTGTACACTGTGAGAACTTGAACATCCTTTCTTCCTCCTTTAGGTCTAGCGAGGGAAGACCTTCGTAGTATCGTTCACCCACTTTCCAAGTCGTTGAGACTATATGGTCACGCTAACGCGAGCTTTAGATGTTTCGCAAACCTCGCGATGCGGCAGTGGAAGCGCTACATACGCCACGGAGCTACACGGTAGCTGGACAATTGGGTCGTGAGTTTTTGGTTATATCTAGCTGTGTGCTCATTGCGAAGGCGAGCCACAACCACCGTTCAGAATTCCTCAAGGAGGTATGTGTGTATGCCCTTCTGAAGGTCGTTTCATGGCAATAACGCATCCCGCCAGGTTATGCATTGGGACAGATTGTGGAGGCTTGCACTCAATTTCAGTCGGAGACAGTACATAAAGATCCCATCCACGTAACCGCTCATTTTCTTCGTGCGACAAATGTTGGGCCTGCGGAAGTGCGCCTCAGTGTCCAGAAGATAGGGAAGAACTTCACCAATCTTACAGCGGACCTTGCTCAGGGGGTGAGTAACAGGTTTGCACTCTGCGATTGCCGTGTGGTTGACCATGTACGCAGGGGTACACCAAGTTGACATCCCACCTTATTTTTGGTGATCTCACTCCCGTGCCGGGTGGAATTTCTCGCAGTCTGGCGCCACCATCCCCCTATGCTCGGCGTCTACCCCTCCTCGACCATCCTTCTGCGGCCGTCCGAGATAGGATGAGGCGTATCTGGAACTTCCACTCACTTCTGAGTTGGTCCATGGACCGCACAATCCTGGCGCGCAATGTCATGCACAGCCAGCCCCGAGCTGATACTGAGATCATAGGTGGAGGTGGCGTTGAATGGGGTGCATGGTGTGAGCTAACCAGAACAGACGACGAAATCAAGCCTTCGTCTATCCCATTTTTCGGGGACACTTTCCACAACCTCCCTGTCCTTTTACCTGATTCAGAGCCAGCTAGTCGAGGAACATCAGACTGGTTTGTTCGGTTCTTCACTGTACTTGTGTAGTGTTAACTCACTTCCTTAGTTGGTTCCCGACCGTGACCATGACCGTCGAATTCAAGGCTCGTATTCCCTCATCGCAGGATTATGCTTCTCGAACGGTCGGGTTATACTGCGAATCACGCTTCTTGACCGATCCGCATGGAAGACACAATGCTCATGTCGAAGTTTGGACCGCCCCCTCTGCAATTGGCCAGGGGAATTTAGAAGCTGGTTGGAGGGACAAGCAGTACTGCATTGCAGTTGTTGATCAAATGGCTCTTACTTTGTCTATGGACCTCAATCGCCGTCAAGGCAATAAGAACAAAGTTACCCCCAAGCTATAGACTACAGCTGTGACGCCGTCTAGCATTTCTATGTGATTCTTGAAATATAAATGAGCGCGGAGTAAGACGTGTACCGATGAGCTCTACTGATAAGTATATCAATTCAAACTCCATACTTAGCTCTGTAGGCCAAGAAAGGCTTCCCAGGGAAGTCTCATAAGTTATGTACGACTGAAAACCGCCGGGCCGCTCTCGGCATTAACCGAATGAGGAATCGATTGCTGTTGTACTACTAACTCGGATTGGCAACCTAATCTGTCTTGCTCATGGTCTTCAGACATCCAACGCTACACTAGTACTGGCGTGATGCGAAAGCTATCAGAAACGGTTATGCAAAGCTCCCCTGGCAGCCTCCGGGTCATCGAAACCGCGAAACCGCTTTTACCATTTCCCAGGCTCATGGTCACCGAGTCACTTCGTCTGCGGGCAGGCAATATGGCATAGCATCTTGCCAGTGCCAGCTCTTTCGTGACAGGTGCCATGATACAGGGGACGATTGTTGATGTGATGAATTATCAATAGGTTTCCACTCCTCGGATCCCACACTTCTGCGCACTGCATTACACCTTTGCAGTCGAGTCTATCGAATCTGGAGTGCCCTGCATTCGTGCTTGCACTCATTGTAATGACGGTTGTTCTCGTCTTGTCGTCGTTGTGGCTCGTTGTGGCACGATGGATACTCTGATGACCTGAACAACGTTATTTCTGGGACGCTCTCCTCTTGAAAGGTTCTTCTTTCCACTGTGCGTTCTAGCGCTTCTGGTGACGATAAGAAGCCTGTCTTAGCACCTAATGCCAATATCTTAGCCCTATATAAACAGTGTCGCTCAGCGCAATGGTTCTTCACTTTGAATTCTCGAACTTCCCGAAACCACTCGAACTATGTCTCGCGTCGTTATCCGCGCAATCCCCTTTGCGACTCAGCTGCGCGCAGCTAAAGGTGGTGCCAAGGAACTTCTTGAGCGCGACCGCGCTCGCGCACAGAAGTTCCTGGCTGGAAATTCCCATCATGGCCCCTCAGCTACTATTAGGGAATACAAACAACGTCACGGTCACCACTATAAGGGCACCGCCATCGTTCCCTCCACCATAGTCCCATCCGGCACAGAACGCAGCACCAGCGCCGACTCCATTGATGTCACTGATTCGGGCGTCACTTACACCATGCAAGTTGGTGTCGGAAACCCAGCGACCCAGTACACATTGTTGATCGACACTGGTCAGTGGAATGCTGGTGATATGATTATAATTGACACTTATTTATATGTCAACGAGTTCAGGTAGCTCGAATACGTGGGTTGGGGCAAACACGCCATACAGTCCCACAAGCTCTAGCCACGACACTGGTAACATCATAGTGAGCTTACTGCTCTCAGTCTTCTCCTGATATCGACATACTGGTCTGTAATTTAGAATGTTAGTTATGGTTCGGGGTATATGTTCGGGAAGCAATGTAAGGCCTGCTTCTTTCAGCTACAATCGCACCTATTAAATATCGATCAGACACCGACGCCGTGACCTTGGGACCGAATTTGGACATCCAGAATCAAGGCATTGGTGTGGCGTTCTTAGCGGAAGGGTTCCAGGGCGTCGATGGTATATTGGGGTAGGTTTTGGAGAAGCAATAATATGTAGCACTGATCTCTTTTGCAGTGTCGGTCCCGTAGACCTTACACAAGGAACCGTGTCTAACACGTCAGAGGTGCCTACGGTTACCGACAACTTATACGCTCAAGGGACAATCCCTTCTGATTTACTCGGCGTCTTCTACGCGCCGTCCTCTACTGCTAACGTAGCGAATGGAGAGATCACGTTCGGTGGGACTGATACTACCAAGTCAGAAGCCACATTCCTTTTTATTCTGACATTGTGTGACATCCTGTGCTAGGTACACTGGCTCAATCAACTCTGTTCCGCTTACCACCACCTCTCCCGCCTCAAATGTAAATCGCGCTGCAACGAGACATGTATTGTTTTCTAACACTGACGATCATCCAGTATTGGGGTATCGACCAATCGGTATCGTACGGCACTAGCAACACAATCTTGAACACGACTTCCGGCATTGTCGACACTGGCACTACCCTTCTCCTCCTTGCCACTGGTATGCACACGCATCCACTGTGATATTTGACACTCACCCAAGTGCTCAGAGGCCTTCCAGGCCTATCAAAGCGCAACTGGTGCCACTCAAGACTCGTGAGTCAAACTCAACGAACCTATAATTTTTGTTCTTATATGCGAATCAGGACCACTGGTCTTCTGACCATCACACCACAACAATACAACAATCTTCAAAGCTTGTACTTCAACATCGGTGGTGTAAGTAATGCTCTCGTGCCATGAACCTCTGAGATTGATTGCAACGGATCTGTCGGAACAGGTCACCTACGAGTTCACCCCTAACGCTCAGATTTGGCCGCGTGCTCTGAACAGTATCCTGGGAGGAAATGACGGTCAAATTTATCTCATTGTATCTGACCTCGGTTCCTCATTCGGGAGCGGGCTGGACTTCATAAGTAAGTCCCATACCATCCTACTTACTGGCGGCCGGGTCTTACGAACTTCGTGCATTCCAGACGGATTTGGCTGGCTTCAGCGCTTTTACACCGTTTATGACACCGGAAAGAAGCAGCTTGGTATTGCGACTACGGCATACACCGATGCTGATACCAACTAATGACGGTTCACACCGTTTTTTGACGAGTCGACTTCTTTTGTTTCGAGGACTGCATGTGTACATTATGCTACTCACCCGATTTACACTTTGCTCGCAAATAGTTTCGAATCAGGCGTATTAATATACTGTTCGTTGTGGCTAGTAAATAACTTTTTTTTATCGATACCGGAGAAAGGGATACATTACACTGCGGTTCACACAGCTTAGAAGACAATACGTTTAAGTTCCTGGCTCCAGGTGTTTTGGTGGGCCCAAACATACTTCATTATCTACCCAATCGGACTCAAGTGCTCGAGCGCAGTCTGTCGGACAAAAGTTCTGATGCATTTACTACAAATAGTTGTGTTCGGCATACTATGTATCAGTATGTACTATAGTTTTATAATTTGCTTTCGAACTCTGTCCAGAGAACGCGCACTTAATGCAGTGGACTTTAGTCTTCCCTAGTGGTCAGACTATATACATTAAGTTGATCATATGGGTGGCCAGATTAGAGTCAAAAGTTAGACTATGGCCGGGACGGAGTCCAGCTATCGCCGAAAGGCTGTGATTGTGAGATGTTATATAAAAAAACTTACTTATTAGCAATGTTCCCAATGCCGGATCCATGTCAGATCTCGATCGGCCGCAAACTTTGCTCTGCGGCAGGTAGCGTACTCGGGCGTGCACATGCCTTCCCACCAAGACGACTCGTGACTGTGAAAATCTGCTCTCAGCCGAATGATCCCATGAGAGATTGCCGTTGTAGCGGGTTCGGATTGGCAAGCTTCTGTCTGTCTTGCTCGGACCATTAACGTTACATGATACGCAGGCTACTATCAGAGATGGTTATGCGAGCACTAGGTCACTAAAAGTGCTGGAAGTATGGTAGTACCATTTCCCCCTCACAGGATGATTCTTCTGCAAGTGCCTGTTCGTTTGCAGGCAAGCATGGTATCTCGCTAGTGGCTCTTTAATGACATTGACAGATGACATGGTACAGGGAGCGACGCTGCGATTGGGGCTTTGATGATTTATCAATAGCTTCCCACTCCTCGGATTTTTTACACTTCTGCGTATCATCTTTGGTCTTCCCTCGGATCTGGGATGCCCCGCGTTGGTGCCTGCACTCATTCCAACTTTTCTCGCGTTGTTGTCATTGTAGCTCCTTTGGGCACGGTGGGTACTATGATGACCTGGACAAGGGTATTTCTGGGATGCTCTCCTCTTGAAAGGGTTCTTTCTGCTGTGCATTACACCCTCCGGCTATTAGTGACGACAAGAAGCCTATCTTAGCATCTAGTGCCAATCTCCACTCCTATATAAACAGTATCGCTCAACGCAATGGTTCATCACTTTGAATTCATCACCTGAAAGCACTCGAATTATGTCTCACATCGTTATCCGCGCCATCCCCTTTGCGACTCAGCTGCGCGCAGCCAAAGGTGGTGCCAAGGAGCTTCTTGAGCGCGACCGCGCTCGCGCACAGAAGTTCCTGGCTGGCAAGTCCCACCATGGCCCCTCAGCTACCGTTGGGGAATTCAGACAACGTCACGGTCACCACCATAAGGGTACCGCCACCGTTCCCGCCACCGCTCCCGCCACTGCTCCTTCCACTACAGTTCCTTCTGGTACAGGAGGCAGCAGCAGTGCCAGTGCCAACTCCATCGATGTCACTGATTCAGGTGTCACTTACACAATGCAAGTTGGTGTCGGAAACCCAGCGACCCAGTATACATTGTTGATCGACACTGGTCAGTGAAATACTGTAAAATACTGGTGACGTGATCATGACACTTACTTCTATGTCAACAATATCAGGTAGCTCGAATACGTGGGTTGGTGCGAACACGCCATACAATCCCTCAAGCTCCAGTGTCGACACTGGTAACACCATAGTGAGCTAACTGATTCTAGTCTTCCCCTACTCTTGACAAACGGGTCTGGGACTTAGAACGTCAGTTATGGTTCGGGGACTATGTCCGGAAAGCAATGTAAGGATTACTTCTTTCAGCTACAATCGCACCGATTAAATGTCGATCAGACACCGATACCGTGACCTTGGGATCAAAGTTGGTTATCCAGAATCAAGGCGTTGGTGTAGCTTCATCCGCGCAAGGGTTCCAGGATGTCGATGGTATATTGGGGTAGGTTTTGGTCTGAGAAGCAACAATATACAGTACTGATGTCTTTGCAGTGTCGGTCCCGTAGACCTTACACAAGGAACTGTGTCTAACACGTCGGATGTGCCTACGGTTACCGACAACTTATATGCTCAAGGGACAATCCCTTCTGATTTACTCGGCGTCTTCTACGAGCCGTCCTCCACTTCTAACGTAGCGAATGGAGAGATCTCGTTCGGTGGGACTGATAACACCAAGTTAGAATACATATTCTTTCTGATTCCAACTTGTCTGACATGTTATGCCAGGTACACTGGCTCAATCAACTCTGTTCCGCTTACCACCACCTCTCCCGCCTCGAAGGTAAATCGCGCTGCAACGGGACATGTACTGTTTTCTAACACTGACGATCATCCAGTATTGGGGTATCGACCAATCGGTATCGTACGGCACTAGCAACACAATCTTGAACACGACTTCCGGCATTGTCGACACTGGCACTACCCTTCTCCTCCTTGCCACTGGTATGCACACGCATCCACTGTGATATTTGACACTCACCCAAGTGCTCAGAGGCCTTCCAGGCCTATCAAAGCGCAACTGGTGCCACTCAAGACTCGTAAGTCAAACTCAACGAACCTATAGTTTCTGTTCTTATGTGCAAATTAGGACCACTGGTCTTCTGACTATCACGCCACAACAATATAGCAATCTCCAAAGCTTGTACTTCAAGATCGGTGGTGTAAGCAGTGCTCTCGTACGATGAACCTTTAATTGATATTGATCTGTCGGAACAGGTCACCTACGAGTTTACCCCTAACGCTCAGATTTGGCCGCGTGCTCTGAACAGCACCCTCGGAGGAAGCAATGGCCAAATTTATCTCATTGTATCTGACCTCGGTTCTTCATTCGGGAGCGGGCTGGACTTCATAAGTACGTCTCATCCCATCGTACTGGCGGCTTGTTCTTACAAAATTTGTGTGTTTCAGATGGATTTGGCTGGCTGCAGCGCTTTTACACCGTTTATGACACCGGAAAGCAGCAGCTTGGTGTTGCGACTACGGCATACACTAATGCTGTCACCAACTGATGACGGTTCCCCGCACGTTTTCTGACCTAGAATTCTTTTGTTTCCAGGACTATATATGTACATTATGCGATTTATACTTTCCCCGTAAATAGTTTCAGGCGTGTACTGTTTACTGTAACTAGCAAATAATTTGCTGTGTATCAATATCGGACACTGGAATACATCACATTGCGGTTCACCCAAGTCAGCTTTGAGGGCGAGTGAGCACGGAACAAGTCAGATTACATGACGTTCAGCCATGTCAACTGACGCCAGGCGTGCACTGGCAACCCCCCTTCTGCGGACGACAACAAGCGACACTATTAGTGTAATGCTAATTATTTAAGTATGTGATCGGTCCTGTGTACGCGAATAATTATTGCACTTGCAGATGCTTCGCATATGCCATACTTAGTACTAGTAGCTGCGATGTGTTTACTACCCAAGCTCCTGCACCGAAAGAAGGTGTAAAGGGACTACGTAAAGTCAAATACTTATCCGTTGCTATTATACTATAGAAATTGGTATACAAGGTGACTTGCGATCCTCAGGAGTTGTAGTACAGCAAGAATTCTATAAACACTTCCCTTCCGTTGGTATTTGAGTTTCAGCCGACATGTACTTTGCTCATGAGATTGGCGAGTGCGTCTGCAATCATTTCGAAGGCTGGTTTCCCCTCCGCTGCCGGTGGTGCAGGAACTTCCTCAGCCTCGGCCTCCTCTGATGGCTCTTCGACCTTTTCTTCTTCTTCCTCCTCCTCCTCCTCCTCCTCCTCCTCCTCGTCTTCTTCTGTAAGGATGAGCTTGCCGCCGTGTGCTTTCAGATGTTCGGCGATGTCATCTAGATGTTCGTTATCCTCCACATCATCATTGTCCTGCAGGTCTAGCCGCTTGAGCTTCGTCAATTTCGTCACGGCTTGGGCGAGGACCTCGTAACTTTTGCCATCGAGGTTGTTGTTCTGCAGTCGTAGCTCCTGGAGATTCTGAAGGTTCTTCGTATTCGGGTCGTTGAAAGCCTCCAGGAGTGGTGGCACTTCCCCTTCTCCATTCGAGAGCATGCAGTCAGAGAGGTCTAGCAAGCGTAGCTTTGGCCAGCTTGTTTTGACAGCCTCACCCCATGCACGAACAGCTTTCCGTCCTTCTTCATCCATCTCCACATCTATGAATGCATTGTCCTGGAAATTGACAATCTGCAATTCAGAGCACGCAGCAAGACCCTGCGCAAGGGCCTCAGCACCATCCATACGAATGCCGTTCTGTGGCATTTGAACCTCTACAAGCGTCTTGTGTGCCTCGAACGCCTTGGCCCAGGCGGTTGCTCCTGGATCCTCTAGCCGATTTCGGCCGCAGATGACAACCTGAAGATTCGATCGTGAGCCGTCTGTTGGTGCAGACTTGCAGACTGCTTCGGCGATTTTCTTGCCGCCCGCAGGCCCGAGGCCGTTGTTATTGAGGCGGAGGACGCGTATGGAATGATTAGTTTCGAGGAAGGGTGTGAGGAATGGCACAACACGCTCTCCGAATGCGTTATCATTGAGGTTTATCTCTCGAAGGGAGGTCTTATGTAAGAGTGGATCAAGGAGTGCTTGTATAGCAGCAGGGATCTCCTCGATAGTACGTCCCGTGAAGATATCTCCAAAGTCTGCAAGCTGCACGCTAATCAGTGGGAGATGATACATGGTATCAAAGATAAAAAGACCCACTTGAACCACGTCCGCAGTCTCAAGGAATCGACCAAATTCTTTTGCAGCCTCCACGCCGATGGAATTGCCTCCAAGATGGATGGAGGTGAGTTTGGCTGGGTCTACGCCAGCGATGAAGGGGGCAACGTCAGCAGCTGTTTCAAGCTTTAGTTGTTTGCCGCGAATGTCAAGAATCGTTTTGGATGCCGCCATGGTTAGCGATGAGCGATTGATTATGCTAAGCCTTGTTCGCGAGTACTTGATAAGTCGATCATCCCCAAATGGAAGGCGCAACTTATCTCAAGTCACGTGACTACGGCAGTTTTTTGAGAATGAATGAAATCTCCTCAGATAGCTCCAGATCGACCACAACGGCGAGCACAAGCACGCCGAGGTTATCAACGACGAGAATTAACCAAAAGATTGCATGCGACAGCCAAAAACTACTTTCCAAATCATTCGGTCATGATGACCTCGACAAGCGCATTCGATCCACTCAGTATCAATCTTGCAAAACAAAAACGCGCTCTCCTCGCTCTTCTGCCTTCCAGTTCCATTCATATCCAACAAATAACAGAAGCGAACACACCAGCTCATGCTCTGTCCACACTATCTTGCCTGCTAGCTATTCCAGCTCTCACTCTGACCATCGCTGATTTATTCAGACCTCTCTTGATTGACTTATGCGCCAGATGGCTTCACGACGATGACGATATCGAAGACAGATTCATCGCCTTTTGTCTCCTCATTGAGTTTCATGAGGAACTATATCCGTGCGTTTCATCACTGTATCTATTTTTTTGGTCTTATGTCTGGTTCTAGATGCTTATACGCTTTCTTACAAAAACAATGTCTATCCGAGGGGCCGCTTGCTTTCATAGCTGCGGCTGCTTCTGTTGCTGACATTGACACCACTCGCCTGCACTGCATGTTGCTTGCATACTATCGCCTTCTCCGTGCCAACCGCCTCCTCCCCAAGCGTCTTCTTTGGGACGAGTCACTATTATCCAAGTTACTCTTCCCGCCGCACCCCGATACGGGTATACGGTTATTAGCTGCCCGCTGTTATGCATCGCATGTCGGTATGGCAGAAATTGAGCGCGAGAAGCTCATCACCCATGTCCTTGGCGAGTTTTGTGGCGTCGATTGTCCAATTAACTATGGCCAGAATATTGACGGAACTGTTGTTGAGACCGACGGCTGGCTTGTACCTACATTGGAGATCAGACGCATCCACGACGCACGCGATGCAATTCTCAAAGGACCCGATTTTTATTCTCTCGACGCAGAGGATGTAGTACAGCCTCTTTCGGAGGCAGACCTGAGGTCCGTCACTTGCTTTAGCGTTGAAAACCTAAACTTAATGCTTCTGTTAGTCCTTGGATCGCGAACATCCACGGCATATTGATGCTCAAGTCATCTCCAACCCTACCTTCTCCTTCTCACATCATCGCAACACCTTCCGCCATCTCTGCTCTCCGTGAGATTACAGCGCACGTCTCGCTTCGCTTGCCTGTCCTCCTATCTTCCCCACCTTCCTCAGGAAAATCACTCTTCATCTCCCACCTTGCTTCCGACTTACACCCGACTACACCAGTCAGCGAGCTCATCGTGACCGTTCACCTAGCTGACACTTCCCTTGACCCTCGTGCCCTTCTTGGCTCATACGTTTCCTCACCAACACAATTAGGCACTTTTGAGTGGAAGGATGGTGTACTCGTGCGCGCGCTGCGCGAGGGGCGCTGGCTTGTGCTTTCTGACATTGATCGTGCTAGCATGGAAGTTTTGGCTCTGCTGAAGCCACTCGTCGAGAGTATGGGACTTGGAAATTGGATCGGACATCGTGCAGGTGTAGAGGTCCCTGGCAAAGGCCGCGTCGAGGCTCGTGAGGGTTTTGCGTTGTTTGCCACTCGATCCCTTGCTGTCGGGCACGGGAAAAATGTACCTCCGCCAACATTCTTTGGTTCGCATAAGTGGCACGAAGTGATGGTGACCGCACCAGACGCGCAAGAGGTCAGGTCTATCATGGAAAGCAAGTTTCCGAGGATTTTGGGAGCTACTGTCGCTTTCATAAGGCTCTGGGCTGATGTGCAAGCCCTCGGCTCAACATCATCTTCGCGCCCTGTCGGGCTGCGTGAACTCCAGAAGTTCTGCCAGCGGGTTGAGCGCCTTCTGCCATCCAGCCACACAGTGGATGTGGACATGGATAATGACGCCCGGTCACCACTCTCAAACATCTTCCCCAACCCGAGTCTCCGTGAAGAAATATTCCTCGAAGCCCGCGATGTCTTTTTCGGCGCAGGAACTCTCACCGCGTCTGCGCGTGCACACTCTGCGCGGGTTTCCTCCGTTATCGGTGCGCATTTGGATTTGGATGAAGAGCGGCAGGCATGGTTGCTTTTGAGGCACACATCAGATTTTGAAATCGAGAAAGATGTGAACGGGGATGTGCTGGCCGCACGCTGTGGGCGCACACGTCTTCCCGCCCGTCCCGTGAAGGGTATGAGCACGGGCGCATCCTCACGACCCTTCGCTCTGCACAAACCTGCTCTGTCGCTACTCTCCCGCATCAGCACTGCACTCGCGCTATCTGAACCCGTTCTACTTACTGGCGAGACCGGTACGGGTAAGACGAGTGCAGTGACATACCTTGCATCATTACTACGCCGTCCACTAATTTCGCTGAATCTCTCACACCAGACAGAAGCATCAGACCTCCTTGGGGGCTTTCGTCCTGTTGATGCACGCGTCAAGGGGAGCGAGTTGATGGAACATTGGAGTGAGTTGTTCGGGGGAACGTTCAGCCGCAAACGAAATGCGGGCTTTGAGGACGGTTTGAGGAAAGCTGTGAGGGAAGGGCGGTGGAAGAGGGCTGTTGGTATGTGGAAGGAGAGTGGGAAGATGGCAAGGGAGCGAATTCGAGGCAAGGTTGAAGGAGATGTAGGGTATGTGTTGAATCACGCTTGGGGCGAAGATCCGCTCCATTTCTGACTGCATTTCTTAGGGAGAACGACCCAGATGCGCCGAGAAAACGAAGGAAAGTCGAGGCCGAGTTGAGGGTCTCCGAAGCAGACTGGGAACGATTTGAAAAGGATGTGGAGGAATTTGATCTGCAACACGCACAAGGGAAAGGCAAATTCACGTTTGATTTCGTGGAGGGTCCTCTGGTGAAGGCTCTACGCGCTGGTGATTGGTATGTTGCAATTGAGCTATACATAGTTGCCCTTCTCATGCGAGCTCCAGGATCCTCCTTGACGAGATCAACCTAGCAAGTTCCGAGACGCTAGAGTGTATAACAGGCCTCCTGCGCAGTCCAACAGCCTCAATAACGCTTACTGAGCAAGGCTCCCTGTCTGCTGTCCCACGACATCCTGACTTTCGTCTCTTCGCATGCATGAACCCCGCTACTGACGTTGGCAAAAAAGACCTCCCGCCCACCATCCGTGCACGCTTCACAGAAATCGATGTTCCTCCCCCCGACGCAGATCGCGAGACTCTCCTCAGCATTGTTTCGCAGTATATTGGGGCAAGTGCGGTTGGTGACAAAGGTGCTGTGATGGACGTTGCGGAATTCTACATCTCTGTCAAGGGTGCAGAGCTCGCAGATGGCTCGAACAAGAAGCCGCATTACAGCATGCGTACGCTGGCGAGAGCCCTGACCTTTGCTGCAGAGATTGCAGGGATGTTCGGATTGCGACGTGCACTTTGGGAGGGGATGCTGATGGCATTCACTATGGTGCTGGACGGGAGAAGCGCAGAAACAGTGACCGCCCTTGCACAAAAGCATATCCTCGCTGGCGTCCGTAATCCCCGATCATTGCTTGCCAGGGAACCGAATCTTCCTCCTGGCCACTCGGTAGAGGAATTCATCAAGTTTGGACCATTTCATCTAGAGAAGGGGCCGCTTCCCGAGGATCTCATGGAGGAATATATCATGACGCCATCGGTTGAGAAGAAACTCGTCGATCTCGCAAGAATCGTGTTGACTCGACGCTTTCCCGTGCTGATTGAGGGACCCACCTCAGCAGGCAAGACGAGTGCAGTAGAGTACCTTGCTCGCAGAACCGGCCACCGCTTCATCCGTATCAACAACCATGAGCACACTGACGTGCAGGAATATCTCGGCTCATACGTTCCTGATCCTGCCACCGGCAAGCTCGTGTTCAAAGATGGCCTCCTTGTCCATGCTCTCCGTCATGGGCATTGGATCGTATTGGACGAGCTGAACCTTGCACCTACGGACGTATTAGAGGCTCTCAATCGACTGCTCGACGACAATCGGGAACTTGTCGTTCCGGAGACACAAGAGGTCATTCGCCCACATCCGCACTTCATGCTCTTCGCAACGCAGAATCCTCCTGGCCTATATGCAGGGAGGAAGGTTTTGTCCCGTGCCTTCCGAAACCGTTTCCTCGAGGTTCACTTCCAAGATGTGCCCCAGGCTGAGCTCGAAACCATTCTCTGCCAGCGTTGCCGCATCGCACCTTCATACGGCCAGAAAATCGTCAGTGTGTTCCGTGAATTGCAGAAACGTCGTCAGTCAGGTCGCGTCTTCGAGAGCAAGCAAGGTTTTGCTACTCTTCGTGATCTCTTTAGATGGGCTGGTCGTGATGCAGTGGGTTATCAAGAGTTGGCGGAGAATGGGTACATGCTACTTGCGGAACGTGCGCGACGCGAGGACGACAAACTCGTGGTGAAGGAGGTCATAGAGTCCATCATGAAGGTTCGCATCGACGAGCGGGCGATCTATGACCTTCATTCCACATTAGGGGATGCACAGAGCTTTTTAGGATGCCCCATACCGCAAGACTCGCAGGTCGTCTGGACCAGTGCGATGCAGCGCCTGTTCGTCCTAGTGTCACGTGCTTTACGATTCAACGAACCTGTGCTTTTGGTGGGAGAGACAGGTTCTGGCAAGACGTCTGTCTGTCAGCTGTATGCGGAGGTCATCTCCAAGCATTTGTATACGCTGAGCTGCCACCAAAACACCGAGACCGCGGACCTCATCGGTGGCTTGCGACCTGTTCGCAACCGAGCCTCAACCGAGGCTAATATCATTCGTGACGCTAACACCATTCTTGAACGCGCTGGCATTGACGACCTACCTTCTGATGCGCAACAACTGCTGTCTCGAATCAATGCGCTCCTCAAGACAGGCAAAGATTTGGACCCGTCGCTTCTCACTCCCTTACGCGATATTCAAGAGAATCTCAACCGGATTTCCTGCTTGTTCGAGTGGCATGATGGGCCATTGGTCCGCGCAATGCGTGGAGGAGACGTTTTCCTTCTCGACGAGATCTCCCTTGCCGACGATTCTGTTCTAGAACGTTTGAACAGCGTCCTGGAACCTGGCCGCACGATTGTGCTTGCTGAACGTGGCGGTACTGACGGCGATTATCCTGCCATTCATGCTTCCAACGAGTTCAAGTTGCTCGCTACCATGAATCCGGGCGGTGATTATGGCAAGAAAGAGCTTTCTCCTGCTCTACGGAACCGTTTCACGGAGATTTGGGTACCAGCGGTCACCAGTCAGGCGGATTTACGGTTGATTGTCGACCACTCATGGAAGCACGACTCCATGAAACCGTTCACGGATCTGCTTCTGCAGTTTACTAACTGGCTTCGGGATAGAGTTCGCGACACTGCTATTTGCTCCTTGCGAGATATATTGGTAGGTCTTCCTTCCCTCAATTTTGATCATTTGTGTTCATCATTATTCTCTAGGCTTGGGTAACATTCGCTAATGCTGCGTATTCCGGCAGCGCGGAAACTTCCATGTTACCGGCAGAAATCTTCGTACGTAGTGGTCGTGTGATCAGACAATTTGATTATTGACGGCATCCTAGCACCATGCAGCCCACATGACTTTCCTCGACGGTCTTGGATCCTTGCCACAGCTAGCTTCTTATTCGTCTGACGCGCTCACTCAACTGAGGAATGATGCCATCAAAATGCTACAGACGCTCGTACCGTTCACGGAGACCGAAACGTCGTACGCTTTTAACGCGTCGAACTTCGTGCAACTTGGGTCTTTTGCCATCCCCAGAGGTCCGTTAGGATCAGTATTGCATGATTTCAATCTACAGGCACCGACTGCTCGTGATAACGCAATGCGAGTAGTCAGGGCATGTCAGGTCTCCAAGCCGGTCCTCCTGGAAGGCAGTCCAGGCGTCGGAAAAACCAGTTTAATCACTACTCTTGCCATGCTTTCGGGATATCAGCTCTGTCGGATCAACTTGTCTGACCAGACGGACCTCATGGATCTTTTCGGTTCAGATCTTCCTGTTGAGAACGGCTCTCCTGGAGAGTTCGCCTGGAAAGATGCCGAGTTCTTAACGGCCATGCAAGAAGGACATTGGGTTCTCCTCGACGAGATGAATCTTGCACCCCAAGCCATCCTCGAGGGCCTTAATGCTGTACTGGACCACCGCGGTACCGTGTACATTCCCGAGCTCGGGAGATCCTTCGTTCGGCACCCCGCCTTCCGTGTCTTCGCGGCACAAAATCCATTGCAACAAGGAGGGGGTCGCAAGGGTCTTCCGAAGTCGTTTCTGGATCGGTTCACCAAGGTTTATATCGAGGAGCTATCTCCCGAGGACCTTCTTCTTGTCTGCCGAGAACGTTTCAATGGTTGTGATGAGGACGTGCTACGTGCCATGATAACATACAACAATCGCCTAAACCAGGAAGTTGTGCACAGAAGGACCTTTGGTCGCGACGGCAGTCCTTGGGAATTCAACCTCCGCGATGTCATCCGGTGGGGAGAGCTATTGCAATCATCGCCAATTTCGCATCATCCTCGAGACTTCTTGCGAGTCATCTACCTCAGCAGGTTTAGGACTCTCGCCGATCGTGACTGCGCCCAACAATTGTTCGATCAGATATTTTCTCTGTCTAGCCCGACCATCCTTCATAATCCGTATCCTTTCATATCATCGTCACACTTCCGTGTCGGGCACTACCTCGTAAAACGAAGCAGTAACACCCTCGGCGTCCGACCTAGGTGCCTACTACAAGCGCACCTTGCTGCACTAGAAGCTATTGGGGCATGCCTCTCCAGGTCATGGTTAGTCATCGTTACGGGACGACACGACAGCGGTAAGTCAGAACTCATCCGTACTGTCGCTGATGTTTCAGGGAATGTCCTTCATGAGATAACCATCACCAGTTCCACCGATACCATGGACATTCTCGGAGGTTTCGAACAAATGGATCACCGCACTCGGGTGCTTGCTCTCGTTCAAGACATTATCACGTTTGGAGAAAGTTGTTCCAGGTGCCTGTCCAGCTGTACCACTGAGCACCAGACACGCCTTTCACTCCTTCTCAGATTGCATTCATCACCTCCTCCATCCTCCAACACCCTCCTCCATTCTGCAGCACAAGTACTAGCGACCTTCGCTGGTGATGAAGATTCTTCGGATGAAGCGCAGGCCTTACTGCATCGCGTTCGGCAGTTATCGTCCGTGGTGACGTCAGGTGGCCAATTTGAATGGGTCGATGGACCACTTGTACGAGCAATCAAGCGAGGCCATTGGGTAGTTCTGGATGGCGCGAATCTCTGCAATCCTTCCGTCCTCGATCGACTGAACTCTCTTTGTGAGCCTGGTGGAGTTCTCGTTCTCAGTGAGAGAGGATATGTCAACGGTGCGGTACAAACGCTCAAACCACATCCGAATTTTCGCCTGTTTATGACATCTGATCCTCGATATGGCGAGTTGTCGCGAGCGATGCGAAATCGTGGTATCGAAGTGTCATTGGCCACATCTTTCTCTTCAGAAGACGAACTTCGCCTCCGGCTTCATCATCGGCTTCCTAGAACGGTCTTAGGCACGGGTCATCCTCTCGCCTTAATACACGAGCTTGTGCGTAGAGGAATCTATTGCAGTCACTGCGGAGAAGGTAGCGATTCCTGGCCGTCTGGGTTAATTGAAGAAGAGTCTTCCACGTCTTCGTTGATCACTCTGGCACCGTTCCTTCGACCTACCAAACCGGACCTTCGTGCTATGATTCATTTCACCCTAAGGACCATCCCTTCGGATGTTACTCTTTCGTTGCGGCGCTACATGAAGCTGGCAAGACCTCCATGCTTATCACAGTCTATTTTGGACGATACCCTTTCTTCGGAAGCTTTCAAACTGTTTGCTGAGTGGCGAAAAGATCTCCTCGCTTCCCGAGTAACGAACGACGCTACCACAGTTCTGGTTAGTGTTTGCTACATCCGCACTGGATCTAGCGCACGTCGCACTATTTGCTTGTACTCAATACGTCTATTGAAATATAGCCAATGGATATTTTCATGGTCTGTCCACCATGCAAATTCTGCAGTCATGAAAACGGTCATCATCCAACACACTTGATGCTCCTTCAAATTTTGAACCTGATAGCTGCAATTTTCATCGAAGACACCGAACGCGCGGGGATGCCGCAAGAATTGCGTGGCACAGGAGCGAGCAAGATGACTTTACCAACACGTCAGCAACAACCGACATACTTACGACTGTTGGATACTGTTCATGAACTTCTGGGAGAGGTGCGTAGAGCAGCTGAGGAGATTTTCAACCAAGTCGTTGGAAGATCTCAAGTTCAGGTTAGATTTCAGTTGACCATCGCTCCTCATCTTCGTATTGAACTACCATCAGCTGGTAGACCTTGAACGCGCCCTCAAACTTCTTAGCATATCCAGGCAACTTCGACGAGCAGGAGCGGGCACGTATGTCGATTATTCGTCGATACAGGCATGCTCTACGTCAATCATCGCCGCACTGCAATCGCGGAGCCCAGCCTTTGATCGTCTCGCAAGTATCTCTGCTGTGCTAGATGAGGCAGTTTCCCCCACCTCTGGACTAGGCTTAACAAACATGTGGACACACTTGTTCGCACCAAAGGCTATCGAAGTCTCAGTTCCAGAAATTAGAAGTCTCGAGTACGCCGCTGGGAAACCATATGAAGGCTTGAATCAGCACAGTATGGAATTTATATTCGCGCTCAGCATATTCTTATCAATCTCCAATAGCTCGCCGCAGGCAAATTCTAGAAGTCTTATCCCTTAGTACCCTTCCGTGCATGAGTACAGTATCTACTAGCTTAGAGACGGGATTGGCACACACGGTGAAAAAGGTTCAGTCTGATCATTGTTCTAGCGCACACTGCTGAAGTGAAAATCTTAGATTACCTTGAACTTTGATGGGGGCGGTGTTTCTTTCAAACGATATGTCGACCCATCTCTCCTTATCTGCGAATTGCCCTGGTTGTGTAACATTCGCGAGGCATCAACATCGTCATCGTCATCATCGGTGAGTTACGGTTTTGTGTCGCCTTTGCAGGATATCCATAATAGCATGTTATAGTCCGTTCCGTCTGCCATGAAACGCTTGATTGACGTGGCATGCGAGGAGCCACGCGAGGATTTGGCACGCTTTGCATCATATCAGCATTTCATATGGGCACATGACGCGGGAGAGAAAGGTAAGGTCACCACTATGTCCCTCACACGCAACTGAGTTTTCGATTAGTTCCTACGCACCTATTGACTGCTTTGCAAACCCGGTGGCTCGCAAGTCTCTGGCATTCACGCTTTACCCAGGCCGTGAGTGACTATACCATGGCATCTGTGTTTTTCTTTAGCTTACGAGATCCTGCATAGGAAATACTTGATGGGCCAGACGTCCTCCTTTCCCCAACTCTGCTTCGAGTCTCCACAGAACTGAAGTATAATAACTTTGCTTTTCTTTTCATCGTGTGCTCATCCGCCACGTAGCCAAGCGCGGAATGTTTCACTATCGTCCCTCGAAGAACACGAAGCATCCATTCGCCGTCACCTACAACTGCTCTCTATGCAAACTGTTGTTCACGAATCGCGGGTACAACAGTTGTCAGCATTCATGTACCAATGCATGTTATCTGTGAGTGAAGCGGCGGTCACCATTGTAATTCTCCTCTAATGAGTTGTCAGATTGCATCTTGCTTTGCTTCATCCTTTGATGATATCAGCTGGCAAGCAGTGCTGGGATCTTCCGTCAATAGCAGCGCCTTCCCCTTGACAATGTTGTCTCTCCTCGAAAATTCCAAGCATGAGCCTTTCCGAGCAGCTATCCAATTGTTTATGCGCCCCACCGTTACACAGTTCGCAGCGCACCACCAGCCTCGAGACATGAAGGTGGCTCGCTTGGGACATTGCTACGTTTCCCTCAGCAGAGCGATCCTTAACCTCTCGATTCCTGATCTTCCGGTAGACCCTGCAGCCGTGATCCATCGTTTAGCGGAGTATTCGCAGGAAGAAAGTGAATTTTTGTCGAAGCAGTCGTCTCTGCATAGAGTGTGGGAGCATCGAACCGCTGGTAACCTGTCCAACAGCGTTATACAGTATCTCGATGTTTTATCCGAAGGAGAAAGCAAAAATCTGCCCCAGGGTTCCTCAAACCTTCCCCGACGTCCTGATGGTAATCGCATTCACGCTTTTTGGTCCGAGGTTTCGCAGCTTCAAAGCCAAGTCATTCAACCTAGCAAGGTCGATGGCCTGATTGCCCTTCTTGAAACCGGTGATCCCTCTGCTTTTACACGCGAATCCGTGATGCAGGAATCAATATCTGGTTTTTGTCAACGGATAGACAATCTTTACCATGACTATGAAGATATTGCAAAGATTATCCTCCTGGCGCTCCTCCTCCTCCGTCTCGGAATTCGACTCGTTCGCTGTTCTACACAGCAAATGTCCTACGCTCAGCACACTCAACAGAACATGATTGCTGCTTCCCTGGTGGCATATCCATCTATTCACAGCGCGCAGTTGCTGCAGACGCAACTTGAACAAGGAGCTGCATCTGGAGCATCTCCCTCTGACCAGGTCCTCCTCCATGTTTCAGCCATAGTCCTTCAAGCTGCCATGTCGGGCCTTGCTCCCCATGCTACTGCTGTCCATGCAGCATATGAACAGGCATTCAGGCTTTGGACTATGGACCGCACCCGCCAAGATGAGAAGGAACACGATGGCTCCTCGCTATACAAACGTAGTGCCCTGGATCACAATGCCTCCACGGAAGTCGAAGCGGAGCAGAAAGAGTTTTTGGAGCTATTCCCGACATTTGAGGACGCACTCGCTAGTCCTGACGGTGTGCCCAACAGGATTCACGAGAAGCACTCTGAGTTCTTCGGTGTCTCTGCAGCCGAAGCGTTGCTGGGGATGCACTTCGAACTCACCGGAGTTGCTAGCATCGGCATCAGTGTCGAAGGTCCCGATAGGATGTTCAAATCATCTCGTCAGTCGGTTTTGAAGATGCTCCTCGACAGTCGATACCCCACCCTTCCAGATACCCTTGACGATGATTCTTTGCACGAACAGTTTTCTTTGGTTCACCACCATCTCCTCGCGCTCACGTCTCAGGAGCACCCTACTAACCAGGCGTTCAACTTCTACACTGATGCGAACATTATGGAAGCGAAAAAGGCCCTCGCAGCGGTGGACTCCCTCAAAAGGCGGTTGATCGCGCTTGTTGAAGACTGGCCGGATCAGATGGTTTTACAACACCTGAAAGACCGCTGCGATGCATACTTGGCCCTGGATGCAAACAGCCCCGTTGCTAAATTGTTGTCCGCCCTGGAGCAAATTATACTGCAGACAGAGGACTGGGAGATGTACGCACACCGTGGAAATAGCCTCAGGACACATCAGCAAGCATTGACAACGCTCGTCGTAGAATGGAGACGCTTGGAACTGTCCTGCTGGAAAGTGTTGTTGCAATCTCAGTTCGACTCGTTCGTCAAAGGAGTTTCGGAATTTTGGTTCCGGCTGTATGACCTCACAGTGCGCGGCACGCTTACTGCAGCTAATGAGGACGAAGGAGCTGGTAGTGGAGCTCTCCAACAATACCTCAGGCAACTGCCATCGCTCCTAGACGACTTCTTGCGTTCCAGCGCTCTAGGTCAATTCCAGGTTAGGTTGGATCTCCTCAAGACTTTTGGGGTCATCGTCCGTCATATCGCGTCTACATCGGACGGATGGCAGTGCAATGCCCTCCGACGCGTCGGACTTATCTTGACGTCCACTTGGAGATACTATCGATTGTTCGCAGCCCAGCTAGCCGGCTCTCTTGCAAACCAAAGAGGAGGACTCGAGAAAGATGTTCAGGCATTCATAAAGCTCGCTAGCTGGAAAGACATCAATGTTCAAGCCCTGAAGCAAAGTGCTCAACGAACGCATCATCAACTCTACAAGCTGATCCGCAAATTCCGTGAGATTTTGCGTCAGCCCATCGCTGAGCGCATGTTGCCGACATTCGCTGATGATGCAGAATGTACCCAGTCAATAGATGCATTGGGTTACTCGGGAGATCTGGTCCTTGTAGTACGCACTCCGGAGCGCGGCGACTCTCTACAGCCTAACACATCCCAGTCTTTCACTCCTTCTCACCTGGCCAATTTAAACCAGACACTCGCGAGATTCCATGGACTGATGAACAATCGCATTCGGGTTTTCCTGCGCCACCGTCTTCCTCATCATGTTGACCAACTTGCGGTCGAAATCATCGTGACCGCACGAGACCTAGCAGCAGAAGGTGTGCCCCCAGGTCTTTCCAAGGAGAAGCGAGAAAAATACGCGAAGGGTCTACTGGTTCGCAAGAGGAAGGCTTTGAGTGATCTCTTGAAGGAGCTCAAACGTGCTGGTCTCGCTGCCAATGTCAAACCAGAAGTGCTCGCCGAGCTCAGAGATGAATGCTGGATACGAGAGCAACCGGGGATGACTCCAGAAAGTTCAATACCTGTCGAAAAGGGGGAGTATTACTTTGACCGCCTTCGTGGTGCTCTTCCAGCAGTCAGAGTCTTGCTGTCCGATCACCACTCGGACATAAGCACACGCGACCTTCTTCGAGGTATTACCTTTGTAGAGTCTGGTTATTCGTTAGCTCTTAAGGCGAGGTCTTCGTAAGTGGTCAAATTTCTAATGACATCCTTTCTCACCGCGAGTCTCCAGGCTTTCAACAGCTGTCCAGTGTTTCATTGACATCAAACGGTGCGCGGAGCGCCTCCAAAAGCTTGTCGAAGCACCTCTACTTGTCAAAGGATGTTCGCCCACTCATCTGACGCATCTATGTAGCGCACTCAGCTACGCTGTGCATGCTTTCGAAGAACTTCTTCAAGGAATTCGCCTCTTCATCGAGATTCAGGAGGACCAGGGCGCCGCAACCTCAGTTATGGTTGAAGTCCAATCAGTTTGTGATAAGACACGATTTCTTCGTGACTGTGTTTTGGAGGTTTTCCGGGGAAGCCAGTACACGATGCCTACGGTGCTATCCGATAGTGTGTAGTTTCCTCATAGACACCGTCACACGCTGATTCTTCCGCAATAGCCGAACACGCCACTGTTAAAGAAGCTGATGAACATTTCCGTGCTATCCCTGAATACCTCCAAAATATGAAAGCGACGGAATCACGACTCAGCTACATCTTGTCTCCTATACAGCACTGGCTGCGTGATCAATACGTTTCTACAGATGCAGATGCAACACCCCAAGCTGTAGAGCCATTGGGTGCGGACGTTGTTATCGAGACGCTTTTGGTTACAGTGCAGTCCCTCTTGAAAAGGTGTTCGGAAGGGTCTGCCGACGAGCATGCTGATGATGAAACCCAGGATAACTTCATCCGCGAGGACTCGCGTACAGTTTCAGGCTTCACTCAGTCCTTGGACCTTAAGGTGCTGTCGGAACGGCTGAGTGTCATGACGGCACATCTTTCCTCCCTTCCACAGTCTGACATCCAAGGAAGCCTTCGGCGCCTTCTCCCCTTCCTCCAGTGCTACATCGCTTTCGTAGGTGAACACCTCACAGCGCACAGTCAATGGACGAAGGCCCTCTTCAAGCTTGACTTCGTCGTTTGCTCTGTCATGCATACCATCGCTAAGCAAGGCTTTTGTTTACCCCAAGAGACGACTGATTCTGGTGACGGCGAAGGTGGTACCGAAACTGCCGGAGGAGTGGGCCTAGGCGAGGGAATGGGAACGGAGAACGTGAGCAAGGAGATTGAAGATGAAAGTCAGGTTGAAGGCCTGAAAGGGGACGAAGGTGAAGCACCAGATGAGCAGGAGCACGGCGCCGATGATAACACCATTGAGATGAGCGAGGATATAGGTGGGAGTATGGAAGATGTACCCGACGACGGGGATCAGGACGGAGATCAGGAAGAGGATGATGACGAGCAGGAGGGACCGGACGAGCAGCTGGGGAAACTTGATGCGGGCGATCCAAACGCAGTCGATGAAAAACTGTGGGGCGACGAATCGGCAGATTCAGATTCTGCGGATCAGGACCAGGTGCCTCAAGATCGCTCGGAAATGCAGGAGAAGGAGTCAGAGGTCGTAGCCAAGGAGCGCAACCAATCAAAGAAAGAAAGTGGGAAGGAGAAAGAGGACAAAAAAGGTGGCACGATGGATGAGAAAAGTGAGGAGGTCCAAGAAGAAGGTGATGAACATGAGGGCGAAGAAGACTTGGAGGCCCCAAATGCCAACGGCGCGCCTATGGACGAGTATATTCCAGATGCCAATACCCTGGATCTGCCCGACGACATGAATCTGGAACCCGACGAAAGGGAGGATCAAGGAGGACTCGATATGGGGGATGAGATGGACAAGGAGCTGGACGAAGATGAACAACTCGCCGATGAAATGGAGGAAATCGACCAACTCGGACATGACGAGCCCCAAGAGGATGGACCAGAACCCCAATCGCCAGAAAACCAGCCATCGGATCAGCCTCCTCATGCTGCAGAGGATGCAGAGGATGCAGAGGAAGACGTCGAGGAAGGCGCTGTTGCTCAGCCAGATGTTTCTCCTGGGAGTGGAGACGCTGGGAACAAGGACAACGAGCCACAGGCCAGTGATAGTGATAGTGCGCAAAAAGGGCAAGCAGGTGATGCTTCTGGTGAAATGAAGGACGACGCCGCAGCAGCGGAACAGAGCACGAACGAGACCTCTGAAGAATCCAGGTACGTCTATTTATCCATGCAGTAACCTGTGTCTGATTTGTGACCAGGCCAAGAGATGATGCTGAATCCCAGAAGCCATGGTCTTCTACCGACACTGCCCCGAAACCAGGTACATCAGCGGAGGGCACGCAGCATGACGGTGCATCTGCCCGCCACCACACCGAACTCGCTACAAACCCTATCCGCAACCTCGGTGATGCACTCAAAGAGGTACAACAGCGCTTCGAAGAGATCTTGAGCGGTGGAGAGTCTTCTCCAGCTGTCGCAGACAACGCGGCTGAGCAGGTGGAGTATGCTGATGCGGACGACGAGATGCAGGCTCTGGGTGCGGCAGACGAGGAGCAGGTCGCGAGGCTCAGTGAGCTAAGGCTTGTTGATGAGCAGACAGAGGCAGTTGCGCTACCTATGGACATCGATACTCCCCACCCAGATGAACTCGTACCACCACAGCCATTGGCGTCATTGCATACAGAGCCAGCGACTGAGGGTGCACGTCCAGACGTCGAAGGCGCTATATCTCAGGTGGATACCCGCTCTGGTGCAGACTTCGAACATGATTCCTCACGCCGTGATCATTCGTCTGCACAAGTGGATGTCGATGAAGACATGGAACAGTCCAGTTCAGACAGCTCCTTTGAAAACATAGAGGCGGCCCTCCGGACCTGGCAGGATTCAGGCTATACCTGCGAAGCCGCTGAGTCTCTTTGGCGTCTCTACACATCCCTCACACACGACCTCTCGTACGCTCTTTGCGAACAACTGCGACTTATCCTTGCACCCACCCTGGCCACGCGTCTGAAAGGTGACTACCGCACAGGCAAAAGGCTCAACATGAAGAAGATTATCCCCTACATCGCTTCTGATTACACCAAAGACAAGATCTGGCTTCGACGCACGCGCCCCAGCCAGCGCGAGTACCAGGTCCTTCTTGCACTCGACGACAGCCGCAGCATGGCAAGCTCCCGTAGCGTCCATCTCGCTTACCAAACACTTGCTCTCGTGAGCAACGCTATGGGGAAACTTGAAGTCGGCGATATCGCAATTGCTAGGTTCGGCGAAGGCATGGAGTTACTTCATGGCTTTGATGAGGGACCATTCACGGATGCTGCTGGCGCAAAGACGCTCGGGGCCTTCAGATTTGAGCAGCGTGCGACGAATGTTTTGGACCTGGTGGACACGAGCCTCGGGGTGCTAGAGAGTGCGAGAGAGAGGAGGGCCACCGGGTCGGCAAGCGCAGGTGAACTGTGGCAGCTCGAGATCATCATTTCGGACGGTATCTGTCAAGACCACGAGCGTTTGCGGCAGGTACTCAGAAAGGCAGCAAGTCAGCGCGTCATGATTGTGTTCATCATCATCGACTCATTGCACTCGACCTCCACTTCTGGGCAGGGGCAAACTCAAGACCCTTCTGCTGTACAAAACTCGATCGTCTCGATGAATCAAGTCGCCTACACGATGGTTAACGGGCGGATGGAGCTTCAGATGGAGAGGTACCTGGATTCTTTCCCGTTCGATTACTACGTGGTGTTACGAAGCGTCGAGGCGCTGCCTGAAGTACTGTCAGATACCCTTAGACAGTTCTTCGAAAGGATCTCGGAAGAGTAGAATGCATGCATTTTTTGCTACTTTGAATTGTTTATAGATGTACATACACTGTTTGGTATAAAAAATTGTGCTAGAATGCACGCGTACGAGTTGACTTAAGTTGCCTTGCCCAATAACAGAGGGTTTCGAGGAGAATGGTACTATTCGTCAAAGGGACCTCCAAGGCAGAATGTATACGATTTGCAGCGTTCAATGTAGGACATGTATGCTTCGCCCAAAGCGAAATAGGACGTCCGATGAAACTTTCCAGCTTCGTGCTCCTCCACAAGCATTGCCCTATAACGATATGTATCCACGTAGCATCCAAAGGCAGCAGAAGTATAGTGCACCAGAGCGCCTACGAAGACCATGAAAGCACGGCGTTCCGGCTGATAGGTTTCTTCACCGTCAAGGTGTAACCTCCAGATGGCGCCGTCCATTGCGATAATCTGCAGCTGTCCAGTAGCATCTAATGGAGACTCGTTATCGTACAAGGTAGGATCGTCCTTTTGGAGACCTGTTGGAATCAAAAGTGCAGCAGAGCTGGAGAAAGTGAAGTATCCGGCATCATCCATCATCCCAGTCGGAATGCCATCCAGCCATCCCTCTCCAACCCATGGTAGCAACTCTGCAACTGGTCGGTCCCCCTCCTCGGTCGTCAGGGTCGCTTGCCCTGCCACAGACACATGCGGGAACTCTGGGAATGCAGAGAGCCCTTTTGCGGGGGGAAGACTGAGGGAAGGAGCAAGCCAACTTGCCCTTCCTCCTTTCTGTAGTATCTCTTTAGCAAGGGCAATAGTTGCACCTCGCCTGTCTCCTTTCTGGAAGGCACGGGGATCGAGCGTGACTCCAAACAAGCCCATGATACTGAGCACGGCATCCACAGGAAATGAGGAAGTGCGCATGAGCGAGCATCGCCATACCGCTTGCACACCAGCTTCTGACTGTATACCCCCACCATTCAGAGCAGCCAGGAGTGCGCCGGTATTAGGATCTCCCGCACAACCAACGAGCTTGATCGAGAAAGAGTTAAAGTTTTTGCGCTCTGTCGTGAGTTCATAGAGGTTCCCGACACTGACTTGGAGGGCGTGATCAAGGGAACATATGGCCGACTGGCCTTGGATGACTTCGGTATAAGTAAACACTGCGCTGGCACTTGAGCTAGACAGCGCCTTTCCGTATGTCCAAGCATACAAAATCATCACATTTGATTGCGCAATGACTTCTGGGAGGGTCCACGAACGCTGGATCCACGTCGTTTCTTCATCAATCCGCGCGAGTCTGCGCCCTCCACCGGGCAGAACAATGCACATTGCACAAGACTTGTAGATCTTGTACATTTGGCGGATCTGCCATGCCTTGTCATCGCTGTCGTTCTGCAGGATGCAGAGTCTGTCAAGCCAGATGTACCCCGATCCATTTTGTATAGCAGCAGTGCACGCATGCTTAAGGACATCAATACTGATCGGGTCGCCATCTTCGGCGCCCTTGATAGCGAATGTTCCGTACTTGTCGTCGGTGTGGCTAGGGCCAACACCTAAGCCCTTCCAGATGTATGATATAGCTGTGTATGGGAAGGAAGGGATGTCAGGATACTCGTGAATTGCGAGGACGTCATGATCTAGAAATTGTCCGCAGTCGAGAAGTCGAATTCTGCATGGGGTGGCAGATAGGGAGATGTCTAGTAGAACGGTATCTCCAAGTGAATGAAGCGATGTAGAATATACCACAGTTGACTGGGACATGATGGGAGGACGGGAGTCAACACAACAAGAGGAAGTTCCTCGGATCAAACACAGCTTGAAGAACTTCACTGCGAGAGTCTGAAACACCCAGCATTCAAGCTTTTCAATTGATTGGCCAGTGCATGTCTATAAGCTTGCATATAGCCCTCAGAATGATCAAGTTATCAGGGAACCGACGCGAAAATGATAAAATTTGAGAAAGCGTTGTAGGTTTGTAGGCAATATTTGACAGTCCTTCAATGGCAGTTTAACGTTTAAACATGATCTCACGTGCTCTACCGTCGCTTACCATGTTAGACAGTTCTTCGAAAGAATCTGGAAGGATAACATCCATGCGTTTTTTCCTACTTAAAATTCTATCAGTTGTACATTGTGATACTGTTGAATTGTATACATAATACGAGCCAATTGCATTGCAATCTCCCTGCCAAATAACAGAGCGGAGAAAATGATAAACAGCTATACGTCAAACTGGTCAGAATGTATATGTTTTGCAGCGCTTGATGTAAGGTACGTATGCTTCGTGCAAAGCGAAATAGGACGTCCTGTGGAACTTCCCAGGCTCGTCCTCCTCCAACAGCAGTGCCCTATAGCGATATGGATCGACGTAGCATGCGCCAAAGGCAGGGGAAGTATAGTGCACCAGAGCGCCTATGAAGACTATGAAAGCGCGGCGTGCAGGCCGATAGGTTTCTTCACCATCAAGATGTATCCTCCAGATGGCGCCGTCCATTGCAACAACCTGCAGCTGCCCATTGGCATCTAATGGAGACTTGTTGTCGTACAAGGTGTGATCTTTCTTTCGGAGACCTGTTGGAACCAAAAGCGCAGCAGGGCCGGAAAAAGTGAAGTATCCGGTGTCGTCCATCACCCCTGTTGGGACACCTTCCAGCCATCCCTCTCCAACCCGTGGTAGCAACTCTGTAACTGGTCGGTCCCCCTCCTCGGTCGTCAGGGTCGCTTGTCCTGCCACAGACACATGCGGAAACTCTGGGAATGCAGAGAGCCCTTTTGCTGGGGGAAGACTGAGGGAAGGAGCGAGCCAACTGGCCCTTCCTCCTTTCCGTAGTATCTCTTTGGCAAGGGCAATGGTTGCGCCTCGTCTGTCTCCTTTCTGGAAGTCACGGGGATCAAGTGTGACTCCAAACAAGCCCATGATACTGAGCACGGTATCCACGGGAAATGAGGAAGTGCGCATGAGCGAGCATCGCCATACTGCTTGCGCACCAGCTTCTGACTGCGTGCCGCCATTATCCAGAACAGCCAGGAGTGCGCTGACATTGGGATCTTTTGCACGACCAAAGAACTTGATCGAGAAAGAGGTAAACTTCTTCCCTTCTGTCGGGAACGTGTTAACCTTCCCGACGCTGGCCTGAAGGGCATGATCAAGGGAACATATGGCTGACTGGCCTTGGATGACTTCGGTATAAGCAAACAATGCGCTGACACTTTTGATGCCGGACAAGGCCTTTCCGTATTTCCAAGCATATAAGATCATTACATTTGATTGAGCCATAACTTCTTGGAGGGTCCATGAACGCTGGATCCACGTCGTTTCTTCATCAAACTGTGCGAGTCTGCGCACTCCACCAGGTAAAACAATGCACACTGCACAAGATTTGTAGATCATGTACATCTGGCGGATTTGCCAGGCCTTGTCATCGCTATCATTCTGCAGGATGCAGAGTCTGTCGAGCCAGATGTACCCCGTTCCATTTTGCACAGCAGCAGTGCATGCATGCTTGAGGACATCGATACTGATCGGGTCACCATTTTCAGCGCCCTTGACAGCGAATGTGCCGTACTTGTCGTCGGTGTGGTTGGGATCAACATCTAAGCCCTTCCAGACGTACGATATGGCTGTGTATGGGAAGGAAGGGATGTCGGGATACTCGTGGATTGCGAGGATGTCATGATCTAAAAATTGCAAGCAGTCGAGAAGCCGAATTCGGCGTGGGGTGGCAGATGGGGAGATGTCTAGAACGGTATCTCTAAGTGAATGAAGCGGTGTGGAATATACCGCAGTCGACTGGGACATATTGGGAGGGTGAGAGGACTCTAGACACGATACTTCCGAGCAACGGAGTCGAAGACATTCATGAGACGAGGCCAAGATGAGGAATTCTTTTTTAACTCTTTCAATTGATTCATGTTTGCCTCCGAGGGCTATGCATAACGCATGATGGGCACTGGGCAGTGAAGTCCCGATGGGGCTAAGAAGAACGTTTGTCGAATGACACCCTGCCAGTGTGATAGAAACCCATAACCCCTAAAACAGAAGTCTGCCACGAGCATCCTCGGATCAGATGAGTCCGCAAGTGTTAGTTTCGAGGAGCCTCGCAATAAAAGTCAAACAGCACGAGACTTACGATGTATTTAATTTTAGCTACCTTTGAGTGCGAGCAAATTCGCAGATAAATAAGTTCCTCGTCGTTCTCTAGAGTACAGCCTGAAACCCTGATTCTTCCATGGTGATCCAGGCCTGGATTGTTGTCAATTGCCGGGGCCGCGGAATCACCTGTCCCCTCCTTGTTACATAACTGTGAATAATTAGCGAATGCACCAGATAATGGCGTGCTGCCAGCAGACAGTACCCTCGGAGCAATCCGAACCGCCCAAAACTGCCGAAACACTATATCCAAAAGTTAAGATCATAGTATGAGAACAATAGTCACGCACCACGATCATCACGATGCAGCTAATGCCATAGTTAAGCTGAGCCTTATCGCTACACCAGTTGCTTAGCGGTGCGAAGTCAGATGGTGTTCCCCAGGTGGGAGGAAGGTTTTTAGGCGCTAAAGATTCTGCGAGTTTTGGACACGCGTGGTTTGGACCCACGACTAAACGTATGTCTCCTTCATCATCAAAACTCTGGTCCCGACAGCAGTCGTCTTTTGACACTCTCAATTCACAATGGCAAAATCCCAATGGTGTACTCTCTGTTCTCAGTATCATCGGCGGTGACGTCGTACAGCGCGCCATTGCGCAGCTCGCAGGCAGCGGTCCATCTCACTTTACCCCCGTCGCCTTCTCCTTCGGCTGGGTTGCCTACTCCTTCAGCGCCCTACTCTCTGCTGTTGGGGAGGGCCGCCTTATGCCTCCATCTGACTGTCCGTCCATTGTTGTAAACGCAAAAAACGGATACGTTCGCACCAATATGTCTTGGCCTCTTGGCCGACTCCTGCGCGATCACTGGTCCCCTCATTATCAGAATCCCAACGGCCTCACCGTATCAATATACTTCGCTTCCAAATCCAAACCCGCTGGTATTCCTGATAAAGACTGGGTATACTATAGCGGTATCACCACTATCATCGCACAAATTCTTCTTTCTATCCTTCCTGCAATCCTCAATCAAGACTGGGTGATTTTCATCGTCACCGTCAGCGGCACTTTACTGGCCCTCATTGGCGGCGCTCTTCCCCAGTGGCGTGCAGAGAAATGGGCAGCACGGGGGGTGGACAAGCGTGAGATTATCTGCCTCACACGTGGAAATGGTAGCAACAGTGTCATTGTCATCGTTAGCGACAAGACGGGTATTAGGCTGGAGGACCTTGCTACCGCGCGACTTGAGCGATTCCGCTCAACCACTGTCATGACTTTCATCCTTGCCACCCTATGGATTGTTTACCTGCTCACTGTGCAGGCCTTAGTCAATGATGCGTGGTTCTTACTCGCAATCGGTGGTCTCGGCATGATTCAGAACCTGATCGCCGCTGGCGCTACACGCAGCGCAGCCGCACTTGGGTTTCACCTCGAGCGCCTCCGCGAGGTGCACCATGACAAGGTTTTCAATGCTCTAGTAGAGGCTGAAGGGCTTGAACGCGGAGTTGCACTGTCGCTGATTCCAGTGTTTTTTCCGGGTGGTTTGAGGGCCGATGAAACGGCATGGGTGGATGCGAAGAAGGCAGAGTACGCACAATCAGATGCGTTAGGCCATGCCCAAAAGAATGGGGCCCGACAATCGGTCATTTCCAGTCCTACTGAGATTGAAATTACAGAGAAGGTATGCCTCGCACTGAATCTCCTGTAGTTGGGCTTTCTGACCATTGCGACCACAGTCACTTTGACCATGTCCCAAAAATTGGGACGTGCTCTAGCCCATGCTCTCCTTGCCTGATACGATTATACAACACAACCTATGATTAGGTCGGCCACTTGGAGACCAAAATAACGCTCGCCATGATGCTGGATTTGGAAATTATCGGATCATCGCGAACTGTAAACTAGTTATGCCATTACTCAATCGATGCGAACCTGTAAGACTGAGCACTCATCTAGCTTAAAACCTCTTTTCTACTCGATCAAGCCCAATGCTCGCCCAGCCTCAAAATATACTTCAGGTGTCACTAAAGTCACTTTCCCAGGAATGCGCGCTGGATATAACGCCTTTTGCCACCCCTCAGAGGTACCGTCTCATAGATTGTGATCAGTTTATGCAGAACGAAATGCTTTGCATCGACGAGTTCGTGGATTTTCCATCGGTTCAATACGCCGCTTTATCATACGTCTGGAAAGGTAACCCTGTCGATCCTTCCGACGCGAAAAGCCACCATAGTTTTTCCGTGGCAGGCGCGCTAGATGGGGATCCAATCAGCATCCATGTTCTGAAACACGCCTGCTTGGTTGCTGTTAAACATGGGGTCCGCTACATCTGGCTCGATCGGCTGTGTATCATGCAGACCAATCGCGAAGACAAGAACTGGCAGATCAAACAGATGAGTAAAATGTATAAGAGGTGCAATATATGTGTTGTTCTTCCTGGGGGCGTGCAGAAACTTGTGCGGATCGATGAAGAGACTGCTTGGATTCACCGGGGGTGGACACTGCAGGAACTGCTGATGCCAGAACGTGTCATTGTGCTACTCGCATGGAAACTTGGAGAAGGTAAGCATCATCGCCAGCGATCACCAGATCACCAGCGAGGTCTAAGTAGTCACTTAACGCGCTCCGCAGGCTCCATGATGGCCGACGATGCGTCTGGCTCCGTGAGTGAGGTTACGCCACAGGAATCTGCCGTGATGTCAGCGACCGACGTTCTAAATGCCTGCGTTGCAGGCTATCTCAGCTTCACCTCCACCCACTCTCCCTCTCCGTTCCTCATTCGAAGCTGCGTATTCGGCGCCGCCTCGCCGAACCTGTCCGCGACGACAGTCGCTATGTCCGAGGAACTGGCATCCGACCCGGACGCGCGCGACCACGCGATCTGGCAGAGTGCACTGATGCGGACGTCGTCGCGTCCCGTAGACATGGTGTTCAGCATTATGGGCCTCTTCGGGGTCATCCTCGACCCCAGTATGTTCCACAAGGACGATCGCCTTGGTGCCACGATTGCACTCGCGAAGGAGATACTACGCACAGGCGGTAGGGCTAGTTGGCTTGGCATGTCTTTCCGCCTGCCTCCGTGCAGCACGCTATGTACGTTTCCGATGTTCGCGGGGACGAGCGTGTCGGGGAAGGCGCTTGTGCGCACAAAGAGGGGTTTGCGTGAAGTTGCTGAGTTCGTTGATGGAGAGTACCCTAACGAACTAGGGCTTGGCGCTCCGTTACCAGGCGGGAGCATGGATGATGCTGGTTATTTCACATTCTCAGCCAGGGCAGTTCATTTGGTTCCCAGAATAGGAAACAGAGATGAGCGCGCAGATGAGGTGAGCTAGGTATTCAGCTATTTAGGCAGAGATATAATGCTGAGCCCTGTCCAGATCACGAACTCGGATCGCAGATTAGTTACATCGATGAATGGAAAGGCCTGGGAGATCGTCAGCGAGGAGGAGCATGGCGATTCCACGTCACCACGTAATACCTACGGGATTATACTAGGCTGGTTTCAAGACTACTACCCAGGCGCCACACTGGCCCACAACAAACACTACATAAAGGGGGCGGTGGTAGAAGAACATGCCCCCGAAAAATTTCATATCGTGACGTTCTTCTCCCTACACCTACGCGATAGGCAATGGGTCAAGAGTTGGCAGGAGCGTCAGTTCACTGTTGGCGGGCCAAATGCACTTACGCACACGGGAGACGATGCTTTTGACGAGAACGAAGGGTATCAGTTGTTGGAGGAGAATAAGGCGTCCAGGAGACATGTCGCGGGGGCGAAAGCCAGATGGGCGAGATCTCAGATCGAAGCGGAGGACGATTATATGTCGAAGTACTACACCTGAGCGCTCATATGCGCCATGAAGATATGGAGCGTATGTCATAATTGTCACGATCACTCCTTTACTTTCCTGACACTGGGTTAGGCATGCAGCGGTTAACCCCTGTCAAACCGCGCATCAACAGCTAACTGGCTGATAGGAATCTGCATATCCCCAAGCTGCAGGACTTGTCACAGAAGTTGAAACAGAGTCAATCATCAGGAGACCTGACGAAGCTACAAAAACACAAGAAATTTGACTGGGCGAGATGATCAACAAAGTACATCGATTTCACAGGCACTACATGATGTCCATTTTCTGTAGTGAAAAGGCATTACAAGATCATTACACTAGGTAGGGGGAGTCACACCAGCCTTGATAACCGAAAAGTCTTGCGCCTGAACCTTCAGCTACTCGATCGCGCCCATACCTTCCGTTGGTAAGCTAGTAAAATGGGCACAAAATCACGGAGGCCGAAAGTCCGGCCAGTAGGTATCTACCATGTGAATCTGAGTGTTTTCGCAGCACTGTGAGATGTATGAGTTTTGTGAAGAGAACGTTTTGGATGAGTATATGAGTACAGCTTTCGCGCACTCGGGAATATAAATGTCCACTTCTTTGAAATTGTAAACGGAGGCCGAGTGGAGAGAGATTTGTGATGGGGGAATGAAAACGATGGTATGGGAATGGGATGGAAACGCACCTGCCACTGCAGAAAACCACTTAATCGCTTCACGCCACTTGTGCGAATGAAAATGTCGAGTGGTGGGCTGCCCCCAAGCGTAGTCATCAGGTTTTCCTCAATGGATTGTTCTGTGATCGTTCTGAGTGTATTGGTCAGCATGAAATGCGCGATAGGAGGAGAAGTCGCAGATTAAAACAACGGCAAAGAGCACTTACGAAGAATCAAAATTCTCTTTATCGAGAGCCTGCTGCACGACAGATTGTACCGCTGATGTTATCTCATGCCGCGAAGCATATGGTGCGCAGACATTTAATATTGCTCTATCCGAGTGAATTCAGGATAGAAGATGAGGGTTAGAGGGAACACACCTGTTATTCTGACGCGTCATTCCCTCGGCTTTTTCAATTGCGACTTGAACATGCGCAGGCAGCAGCTCGCGATGACCAAGCACATTGAGGCGTACGCCATACTGGCTTAAGAGAGCACTGAACAGTAATCAGCAGGCAGTAAAGTTATGCGAGCGAGCACTTTGGACCCCAAAGTATCAGCGTAAAGATGAAGGCTCACCCATTCTGTGCAATCTCCACGAGTCTCTCCTCTGCCAGTTTCATAAGCGCGCCGACTTCGTCGGGTGGTCTATTGAAGTTTTCGATCGCAAAGGCGTAGACCGTGACACAGCGTATGTTAAGGCGCATGCATATCTCTAAGATCTGCAGCTCATGTCAGAAATATCCGCGACCGGGGCAGGATCAAGGGCATACCTGCTGAAGTGTATGAAACCCGTCTGAATGACCCTCGACCGCACGTCGGCCGGTGAGACGTGCAAAGCGGCGGTTACCGTCCATTTCAAAGGCCACATGGCGTGGAATAGGGCCCGCAGATAGAACACGAAGGAGTAAAAGTACGAGTTGGGTCTTGACGAATGCGAGGAAAGACAATGGCCAGCCCAGAATCCATGTCATTGCGAACGTGGCTGCCATGCAGAAGGAAATAAGCACAGCCACTTTGATAGTGCTAAACTTGTTCACGGTGTCAATTCATTTCCAATTTCCTATCTAGTTGGTCTACGCGTACTCACTCAGACTCTGCTCTGTGTTTTGCTTCAATTCCTCTTTTCTTTTAGTCGTCGTCTTGCGCGATGACGAACACACATGCTATCGATGCATCAGCTACGCCCGACGAGCGACGCGGTTTACTCTCGAGTGTCGACGACATAGACGCCGTGCAACTTAACCTCGAGGAGCAACCCACTGCTCCTGCACCCTTGCGCAAACGCAAGCTCTTGACAGGATTCAGTGTTCTACTCTCGCTCGTCCTCGCTGGCACCCTCTTTGAATTATGGCCTCGCCCTCGGCATGACACCAGAACAGGGAGGGACACATTGTACTCGAATGGAACACATGAGTTCAAGAAGACAGTACTTATGGTGTCCATCGATGGTCTTCGTGCAGATTACTTGGATCGTGGACTCACGCCGCATTTGTTGGATATCAGTCGGGAAGGTGTGAGAGCAAAGTACATGAAGCCTGTTTTCCCTGTACGCATTCCCTTTCGATTCTTTTGTTACTGCACTCAACATTTCCTTCTCTATAGACTCTGACGTTCCCGTGAGTCGTGCTACAGTAAATTATTAAATACATTTGATTGATGGTGATTCGAGAAATCACTGGTCACTGATGCAAGTACGACCTTTTATCTCCCTCGTCACCTGCTCACGCTGCCTGCAGGACTGGCCTCTACGCCGAGTCGCACGGCATCATTGCAAATGTTCGTCCTTCATCACCCTCGTCGACTGTCTGACTTTCTCACATTGACCACATAGAATTTCTGGGACCCCGTTTTCCAAGATACGTTCCATTACTCTCGTGTTGAATCCGCGCAGAACCCGAGCTGGTGGCTCGGTGAACCTGTGGGTGCCCACCAAATTTTAATTCCTATAACCGCTCATTGTGTGCTTTTTTCATCTCGCGCATCCTTTTAATTTTGCTTGTCCGTCTCGTTCTTTGACTGACACACGCATTGTCCCTCCTGTCTCTTTGCGTTTTCTACAACTTAGATGTGGGAAACTGCTGAGCGTGCAGGGATCATCACCGGAAATCTCATGTGGTAAGTCTTTCTCTGCCTCATACTTAACTTTGTATTCACTAGAACAGGCCTGGTCCTTGGTCTACGTCCTCGGGCGCGAATTCTACATATTTCTTACCTTGGGAGGTAAGAGCGTGATCTTAAAATGATGGCATGGGACTTGAACTGGGACTCAGAATGACTACCCACTCGAGACGAAACTCTCCAAACTCCTAGAGTGGATTGATCTCCCGCTGGAAGAGCGGCCACAGCTTATCCTTGGTATGTTTTACACCACTTGTGTTTGTTTGGCTACGAATATATCTGGAAATCTTCTTTTGTTCTAACGGGGTGGCTTCGCTCCTCATTTCTTTCTTCTCATTTCATTTACATTATCTTCCCTCGTGATACTGGGGTCCTTATCGCTGACCTTGTGGTTTTATAGGGTACGAACCATCGCTAGACCAAGCTGGTCATGCAACAGGGCCAATGTCCGGGGCCGTCAATGTAAGTGTTGTGCTACTCCCATTTCTTGATGTGCTAATTTTCACTTTCCAAACTTGCCACTCATGACAGATGAGTCTCGCAGCTGTCGATCTTTTCGCTCGGAACCTCACCCAAGCGCTAGGCGAGCGCAACCTCACGCATATCGTTGATATCATCTTCGTCAGCGACCACGGGATGACAGACACAAGTCACCCAACTTGGGTGTATGTCGACGAGATTATTGGTCAGCCATGGAAAGGTGTTACCAAGGTGGATGGTAAGTGATTTCAGTATATAGTCGGCTGCTTCCCGGAAACTTTTCCATTGTGGCAAATTGCTTAAGCTGTGCTTTTCAGGTTGGCCATCTATGGGCCTACGCTTCGCTCCGGGCACGAACGTGACCGAGGCCCTTGAGCGTCTGTGCGAGTATACGCTTGCCCACCCTGATCAGTTCGATGTATTTACGTCTGAGAGCTTCCCCACCGACCCTGGCACTTCCTTGGTGGACCTCAACGCATTCAACTACGGTAAGATGTCTGCAGGCAAAGTGGAGCCTATGCCCGAGCGATACCATTTCTCCGCCAACTACCGCATTGCCCCTGTGTGGATTGTCCCTCGCATAGGCTATGCGCTGACTGACCGCGCAGACGGCGAGGACGGAATGTCGACTGGGGTGAGTTCACGTTGCCACATCCCTTGCTGCTTCATGCGCTGTACACCACCGAGCTAACGCATCGCACCTCCAGAACCACGGCTACGACAACGAGGACCCCTCGATGCATGCCATCTTCGTCGCACACGGACCTTTCTCGCAGGGTGCGAAGGCTGCTGTCAGCGCGCGAGGAGAGTGCCAGAGCAATGGAGACTACGTGATGCCAGGGTTCCAGAATGTCGAGATTTACAACCTCGTGATGCGATTACTGGGCCTCGACGCTACAGACGCAGCCATAACAAATGGGACTGTTGGATTCTGGGATCCGTTTGTGTTACCAGATGCGTGAACTTCATACGTTTTTGAAGTCTGGGGTGCTTTGCATGCTTGAGAGCTATTATTACTCATGCCTAGAGTATCGTAGGATATAACTTCTTAGATGTCTTGTCCATACATCATATTTGCTATTCTCCAGTAACTAAGTCTGTTTAATTACACGTTTAGTTCTCTTGGGGGTCTGTGAGACCTTGGGCCGCCTCAGTTAACTTGAATGAGCGCCGGTCCTATAACCTCCTCTTGGATCCTTTTGTAGACAGTTTTTCCTCCGCAATGTTGACATCCGAGTAAGTACCACATAAGATTGCATCAGGTATATACGTTATAAAGAACTGAACAAAGGAAAGAAAAGAAAGAACAGAAAGCAAAGGCATTGAACTCATATCCACCATCCCTACTGAAAGCGAGCACCACCCATCAATGTGCTTCCGCGTCAAACACCATATGGTTGTTTCCGATACTCATATGCTGGCCTGTAGCACTGGGCACGTACGCAGACTCCGGAACACCCGTCTCATCTAGTCCTTCCGCGGCCTCAATGATCTCGTACAGACGCGATGCAACTTCAGGCGGAGGCACGCGTCCACCGAGGATGTCGCGTGCAGGCACAGGCGATCCGTAAAATTCGCGGTTAGCGTCTTTCCGCTCTATAAGAACGGTGCCCTCGAGCGAGAGACCAGCGAAAAGACCTGTGGCATGCATCAGCACATCACGTTATAAATACATTAGAGTCAAATGAAATCAAAATGGAAAATAACCAAGATGAAATGGACAATCTTACCCTTCGATTTCGAGTATGAAAACATGGGTGCGGGGTGCGCCAAGGTAGCCTGTACGCTCCCGCCGGTGCCAATGGGGCCCGCCGCAGCGCTGATGTTTCCACCGATGGTGACGTTGCCGCCTATGCTGAATGCCTTGACTGCGTCCTCGCTGTTCAGGACAATCACAAAGTCTGTGATGTCCGCACCGATCTGGAGGCCCCACCCGAGCCCGCCGGTTGCGATGCAGGAGGGCGCGGACCATGATCCGTCTGGGAGCCGGGCGATGACGAGGCCGGAGCCAGCTTTGCCGCTGAACATGAACCCAGCCTTGAGCACTTGGAAGACGGCGAGACCTGTGTGCGTTAGTCAGCGAGAGACGAGATGGAAGCTAAGACAGGATGGACGTCACCTCTTGCGTGCTGGAGAACGGCTGTGGGTATTGAGTTGAGTGCAGACTCGGGGTTATTGGGGTTAGCTGTGTGCAGCATAGGATTCAGAAAATGATGCTGTCGAGGCCATGGAAGGTGTGTACGCACCAAGGAAGCTCTCAAGGATCTTTGCTGCCTTCTCAGCTTCCCCTGGCAGCGTGAATCCTTGTACGAAGTCTCTCGAGCCAGTCGCCACGCGCGATGAGCCCTCTTTGACGAGAGCCGTGGCTTGCATGCCCGCCTTCTGCGCGCCTCTTCTGAATTTGTCTAGCATGGACATGATTTGAGGACTTGAAGAAGATCAGGTAATGAGTATGTCGTGAGCTGCGTTCACTGGCAGTGGCTTGGCCATAGTGCTACGTTGTTTAGTCCCCTTTTACGTAACAAATATGTACAGCATTTTACCGGTATAGCGTAGTCAGCCAAATTAATCGACTTTGTTTTATAATATCGGTAACTTGCACCAAGTCATGGAAACAACAATGTATTGCGATAGGTATCATTGTGCTATCATTAAGAAAAAAGTGTCCAGAATAGCTCAGGAATAAGATCACCGCCATACGTCGTTTAGGGTTGTAATGCCAGACCTGGGCGTCGTGAACTCGTTGTTGGGATCAGACTCCCAGGTGACATCGCCACTGTCAATGATGATGTATTTGTACTGGATTTGCGTGTTCGCTGGGAGATCAACGGCCGCTAGGAAGTGATGTCAGTAAATGTTGCATTTGAACAGAGACCAGACGCACTGCTCCAGACTGGGTAGTCAGCAGAGGACATGAGAATAGCATCTGCGGTGTTCCAGTCACTCAGAGCACCGACGGAGCCAGTCAAGTATATGTTCTCTAGAGGGAAAATAATTGAACAATCTTGGCCACGTTCGCTGCAACATTCAACTCACGTCCCAAGACGGTAGTAGCGTTGACATTGAAAACAACAGGGACAGTTGCTGCCTTGCTAGTAGAGCATGTCGGGGAAACCATGAGGCCCGCGGCACCCCAACTCGCAGATGTTAAACCAGCCCTTGCATTAAACATAGTCAATGCAGATGCATAGCTCCACGTCAAGTCCACGGCGCTGGTCGGCGTTCCGTTGCTCCTGCTGTATTGCTCAGCCAGTCCTCCACCTGAGGGGGTGTACTTCGCAGCCGTAGAGACGAAACCGTCTGCAAATTTCTTGATCGCAGTTGTGAGGGTGCTGTAAGTCGGAGTCGAGCAGCTGTAGGTCCCTGGCATAATGCTCGAGTCGAACTGCTGGAAGAAGGGGAAAGAGACATCTGTAACTGTCAGCGAGCCTTCGTTGCTCCACACGATTAGGGCGTCGTAGAGCTGCTCAGCAACTGCAAAGGTCGTCAAGTACCATGGCTACAGACAGTTGAGAAGCGGCATCAGTAGAGAAATAAAGACCTTACGTTACCACCCTGGTACACATCCTCAGGGTATCGTCCAGTTGCAACAGCCTCGTGAGCAGGTATGCCAGTGTTGATGTTGTAGATCTCACGAAAAGAGTCTACATAGACCTTGAGGTTGGACAAAGCAACATCGGAGCAGGGCTGGAAAGTAACACCATCGCAGCCAGCTTCGACGTCAAAGACGTGAATGGATGCCAACACAGTGTTAGCGTCCCTGCCAGAGCGACCGCCTCCAGTGTTGGCGGTCATAAAGCCAGGTGAGGGATTCCAGTATGACTATCGAGACGTTCGCTTTGGAAAGTCACTAAATAAAAGATTCATTTTACGTACTTGGAGGAAGCAGAGAATGTTGTTAGCTTGGGTATTGTATCCACTGACGACTGAGGTTTGGCCAATCATAGTGGCAAGAGTGGAGCCCTGCCGGAGTGCACGATGCTGAACAGCGCTAGTGAAGAATGAGGAGGACTCAACCTCCTCCCAAAGGTCAAAACTTGATCCATGCATGAGCCTTGGGGTAAGGGAGCTCATTATGCAAAGCTCACGTCGTCTCGTTCCAGGTGTTCATGACGTAGTCCAGGTCGAGCTTGATAATGGGCCAGAGGTAATCGGTGACGTATGACTCATTGTTGTTGGAAATAAGCCAATTTGCATAGGTGATCATTGCAGTTGAGCGTAACGCTGGTCCATCTGTTTTCCTGTCAGATGTAGCATGACACCACGATTATTTTTCGTACATACCACGCTGAGGACGACCCCATGCTCCAGTGAATGCAGTCTCATCGATGTTGAATTTAGGCTCGCCTAAGCCACCAGTGGAGACAGTTCCGCTTGGGTTGGTGACCTGCTGCATGTTTGCTTCGGCGGAAATGAAGTTGTCGATGTGAGATCGCAAAGTGGTGTCTTGCCCGAAGGCGTACTGATCAATGAGTGTTTGGAAAACGAGTGAAGAGTCCCGGACCCATGTGTATAGGTAGTCTGGGTCTGTGCTGCTGGGACTGGCGACGACCACGCCGGGCTATATGGGTCCTGATTAGCAGTTTCAGTAGTATGTAGTGTATCGGCAACTCGCATAAGCTCCGGCTGACTTGGCACCATTGGCACCGATGTTCGCAAGTACACCAGCCTTGGCAATGGGGGACTCGGTACTGATATACGAGTCCACCGTGCTTGACTGGGCAAATGCTGACGCGCAAAGCCCGAGCGCAGAAACTAGGGTGCGCCACATAACGACCTGGGGAAAGTTGGTTTGTAAAAAGCTGCAGACGCCGTTTTGCCAGTACTGAATGTACAATGCCATACGTCCGCATGGGCAAGAACCGAACAAGGTTCCATGTGTAAATTTTCAAGAAGGTCCACGGTTCAGCCTGAGGCACACTTGCTACCTATAACTTGTTCAATCCCGAATGTTTGACTCGGATGTCAACATGATAGAGTAGACTCGCGGTCATTCTTGAGGCATCCGTGGTACTTATGCTCTCACCTTGTAGCCGTCATCCAAACACGGCAGCTCCCGTCCTCCTCTGCTTCCTGTCTCCAGTCCTCCTGGATCCAGCATACAGCGCTTACAAGCACCCGTCTATTCTCACCCATTTCAAACATGTCAAACCGAGTTCTTCAGTGCCCGCGGCCCCCTCCAGCACAGCACATGCAGAGCTCAGAGATGATGAGTACCAGCACAGGCTGATGTAAGCTATTCCCGAAAGGGAAGACCCCTCTCTCCTAAAACCTAAGGTAACGACGGTCCAGAATCCAGATGGCATGCAGGGAAATTCAAACCCAAGACTCTTGGTACGCACATATTTCCCACTTTAATTACGAGCGAAATATTCTACTGCGTCTGTAAGGGTATCCTTCCATATCTAGAGTCCTCGCCTATGGACGATTGGAGCATTTCGAATATCCAACTATGCAGCTCCTCGGGCCAAACCTTGAGGAAGTACGCGCATACCGTCCTCTACCGGCAGTAAATATATTGGTGGTTGCTGATCAGATGGTATGTAGCATGGCCAATCTATGATTCAGCTCATGGTGACCCTACGTTAGATTTCAGCTCTTTTTCTGGCGGGATCCCAGCCTTTCCCCTGAAAAATGGGACACAGCGGTCCGCCCTGCGGTTGTCCTCTGGGTCTGAATAAGTAGATAGACAAACTGAGCTCCAGAGCATCGGAGTCGTCTGTATCGGACAGGGAGTTCTCTCTTCCACCGACATGAACGCTGTTCCCATCTCCTCCTTGCCTACTAAGGGCAGTGTGACGCCCAGTCCCGCCTGGCCGCTCTGACTCCTACTGCTACATATTTCCTCAGCTGATAAATTTCATTTGCTACCCGGCGAGGAACTTCACACATTCCTTCTCGTACTTAAACTGGAAAAACTGATTTGAATTGACTAGGTCCAATCTGTTCCTTCTCCCAGGACGATCAGCAAAGCCGATGTCAATATCCTCCTCCAGAAGTTCAGGTTGCTGATCCAAGACAACCAAAGTCGGGGAGTGACGTCGGAACACACGCTACAACATCAGTGTCCCCAAAGGAGCTGCCAGTGCGCATCGGTTGAACCGACTTCCCCATCTGACGATTTAGGGGTCGCGAAGCGTTGTAGGCACTGAGGTGGCGTTTCGTTCAAAGGCACAACAAAAAGGCAGACGGTCAAGCTTTTGAAGACCTATGCTGCACGACAACAGCAGGCTTGTTATGATGTCCAGAGATGAGTGGCTCGTCAAGTCGAATGACTCGAAACATTACAGCCGGCTCATGTTCGGAACTTGCCGATGCGGGTCTGGGCATCAGAAAGTAAGTAGTCTCTTATAGACGAAGATAATCGTTCCTTCTAATATCGTGTCCAGGAATAAAGATCAGAAGGATCGCCAAGCCATCAGTCCAGGTACCTTAGTTTTGGCTGAGGGGGCAAACTTCAATTGAGGAAGATATCGGTCCATCGGAGTCGTGCTTAGGGCTTTTCTGTAATGATTTTCGCCAACGGATCACTACATAGTGCATCTAATTCTAGATGCAAACTGCTTGAACACACCTTAAATTGAAGGCTACGTAATACCTGGTCCCCTGCAACACATTTGACACCAGTACGGGTATCGCCACCGGTGACCAAATCGCCATACGCTCCAATGATAAATGACCGGAATTGAAAATACAAAGCCTTCGAAACGAGACATAATGATTTGGACATAGACATGTTGCTCAAAGGTCATGTCGAAGGGACATCTCCCTTGATAGGTTCGCACCAATGCTTCAACCAGGACAAGTTCAACTCCCAACACCAGAGCAACTTGCAGGAACTCACATTCGGTCTCCGAGCGTGTCTCTTGTCGTGTGTTTTGGCACGGCAGTTGTATCCATACCAGCAGTCTTCTCGAATCTTGCGTCCTCCTAGGAAGTATCAGGTGAGCAAACACGGAGAGTAATTGAAGGCAGATACTTACGTTTAACCTTCTCCCCCAAGTACCAAATGTGGAGATTGTCGCGCATGGACTTCTCCGAGCATCGATCGCATAACCAATCCTCTTTCTTCCAGGCGTCATAAGCTGATGTTTTGCAGTTGAACAGCCTCTTAATCAGCTGGTCGCATGGCAAACAATCTGTGAAATCGTTTGCACAATTGTAGTCAAGGTGGCCTTTTAGTAATTCCGTGATGGAATGGACAGGTGGATGGTCCCTAAGGTAGTCCCAGTCTTCGATAGAGATTGAGTATGTACGGTTGTGCTTTTTAACTTACCTCTTGGTCCCCATAACTCTGGCCCCTTAAAACTATCAGACTGACATTGTGAATCTGTCATCACATCACCACATAAGCAATCATCAACTGAAAATGAAGGGTACAGACATCGATCATCCTCTCCAACGACATTGTCAATTATAGGCTGTTCGTGGTCAAGGGGAAGGAGATAAGGTTCTTTCCTATTAGCCAGGACAGAAGCTAAAGGCCCCGACAAGAAATCTTTAAAAAATACTTCGTAGAAGTCCCGATTGTATGAGCCACCGATGGAGCCTGCCCTCCCTTTATACATATCAAGTATTTTGCGAGGATCGTAGTGTAGCGCATAGGATACCCACTCGCCGACTATATGAACTCACGATGAGTCAGTAGAGCATAAATGGTGGGAACTCATCAGCAGCAATAGTAGGAGCCAACATTTTTCGCACAAACGTGTCAACCCTTTGAGTTTCTCTCAGCTCAGGAGTGGAAAAACTACCAAGGAATCCCTTTCGTAGTTTTTGGCTTTTTGGACTTGCGTCTCGATTTCTATCATGTTCTGGTCAGCGAAGGAGACCAACCTCAGGCTGGAGATACCGTAGACAGCTGAATATAAGGACAATCCGTACATTGCTTTCTAGAATCGTGTCGACTCCGCCAACTTATGTTGAATCTTCGGCCTTTCATTCTAACGAAACAAATGAGACTGATCCGGGGGTGTAAAAAGATGGCGAAAATACTTCCAACTGTACAGGCATTCGAGCTCTTAAACGGAATTGGAGAAGGACACAAGGCTTGTGATGTTTTCATTGGAGAGTACTGGGCTTTTCTGAATATCATCCTCGCCCAGGAGTTCACCTACGTGATTGGGCAATAGTTTCGCATTATGGCACTGGACTACACGCGACGCTTGTGGGAACACTGGCCTAACCAAGTTGTAAGCTACAGAGCTAACAATGGAGTGCGGATGCTGTTGAAAGACGTTGTAGATCGATTTTGAAGTCAGGATTGCTGATTCAAGACAACCAAAGTCGGGGAGAGACGTCAAAACACATGATACAAGATCAGGATCCGCGAAGGAGCTGCGCATCGGTTGAATCGAGTTCCCCATCCAATGGCGATTTAGGGGTCACGAAGTGTTGTACACGTGTAGGCACTGAGACGGATCGTTCAAGGCACAGCAAAAATTCAGACGTGTTCAACTTTTGAAGCTTGAACTAGACAACAGCAGCGAGCTTGTTATGGCGCCCACAGAAAAGTTGCTCGTCAGACTCGAAACATGGCTGATGTCCGGAACTTGCCGAGCAAAGTGCTACAGCCGAACACGCTGCTTCTGCAAGGATGTCATTGCCATATACCTAGTTCCGTTAACTCAAGACCCAACTTATCGCCTATCATCGTCTTTTCTCTCATTCTTAGGGGGCTTGCAGGATGGCCCGTGTGTCCGTCTTACTGCTACTTTTCTTTGTAATTCAGGTCTATGCGCACCCATTGAGCTTCCTCCGCAAATTGTCCGCGACCTCCCAAGAGGGTGGTTGGTTGTGGGGCTGGGTCTGGGGGGCTGAAAGTTCCGTCTCTGTGGTGGACCGATCACCGCCTCTCACCTTCCATTCAAGACCTGCGGCTTTTGGCCTGCAACTGGAGGAACCACTCCTAGGTTATGTCATTCCAATGTCTTCATTCACGACACTATGCCCAAGCGACGATACCACACTGGTAGACCATCATTCGAATCCAGGGTGCCCAAAGCTATGCATAAGTGGTCCCCACCAACCGGATCCAAGCGAATCTTGGATCGCCCTAGTGCAGAGAGGCCATTGCACCTTTGTTGACAAAGTGAGTTTGATCATCTGGAATGCGAGGCCTGATTCTCTAACATTTCATCAGGTCAGGGAAGCTCAGAGGCTGGGTGCCAGGGCTGTTGTCGTAGGAGGCGAAGACCCTGACATCAGCGGTCTGCCAGACGTTCTCATTAATATGTATAGTAAAGGTTCGCTCTTCTCCTCAGTCAATATCGAATCGCACCTGAGGTGTTCCAGGTGACGCTTCTGACGTCAAAATTGCTTCCACCTACATCAAATACTCGGATTATAAGGAATTGTCTCTATTAATCAACTCGTCTACGACCTCTCATGCCGGCTTACAAACGCTTTCACTTTTGATCACGACTCAATACTCAGCTTGGGAATGGTATTCGTGAGTCTCAATGTCCCGCACGCGGTTCGGTGCTCAAAGTCGGTCATTCAGCCCAATATTAACATTTATCGTCATCCTAATACTTCCTTCCTGTCTCACATTCGTCACACTTCTCATTCATCGTATTCGCATGGCTCGTGCAGCACAACGTGATCGTGCTCCGGAAACTATCGTCAAAAGTCTTCCTTGGCGGGTTTGGAATGGTACTGGATGGGAGAAGCATGAGGGAACCACGACACATGCAGACCATCCAACTGCGGCACACGACAGTGATCTGGAGTCGGGTCCATCAGATCATAGTACGCCGTTGCCCTCCACATCGCACGAACAAGCAGGCCATACGCCAATACCCTGGTGCGAGTCGCAGGCGGAATGTGCCATCTGTTTATCGGAATTTGCCAAAGGAGATCGCGTTCGGGAGCTGCCATGTCACCACATCTTCCATCTGGAGGAAGTTGATTCCTGGTTGATCAACCGAAAGAAATTGGTAGGTTATTATGTCTCAGTTCCATAGCGATTCTTACTTCTTTGCAGTGTCCTGTTTGCAAAGCAGATGTCACCCAGCCCTGGCATTTTTCCCAAGCAAATAAGCCACGTGCTGCGCCTACTAATGAACAGATCCCCGATCCTGATGCAATATCCTCGCCCATCGTTATATCTCCTGTTACTGAGCTAACACCCCTGCTTCATGACCGTACTGGGAGTACAGGTTTGTGACATGAATTTGTAGAATTATTTTGTATGATACATATGTAAGGTGGCCTTTTCGGTTTCTCTTCTAGTTCGCTTTGCGTACTACGGTGTACCGTGTTTTTCAGTTGTAGGACCATGTGCTTGTCGATAATACCGATGCTTAGTTGCTCCGTGGCACCTACAAGTCTATATCTTACATGAAATGGACCATGAACTATTTTGCAAACTTGCGATAAGTAAGTAACGTAAGCGATGAGGTCGATCCCAAAACCTCTTACCAAATCAAGCTTGTAAGTTTAAAGTTGTGTGGCTTGTGGTTTCAATACCAATCTCATTTGCGCCCGGGGACAAAAGGAAAGATAAGGTACGTATGGACGCACTTTGTTATATTTCAAGGCTGTATAATTGGTAAACAGGAACGTATGTAACTCAAGCTCCGCAGCTATAACCTCGGTGTGGGCCTTTATCTTATTGTTGTTATATTTGCACTTCAACGTGTTCGTCCAATTCCCTTGTAAGTCTTTCTGATGGGTCAAGAGAGTCAATAATCTCTTGAGAATGAGCACATGGCTAGAAACTTAATTGCAGCGATGGTGAGTTTTTCACCGATGGCCGTCTTTATTTCTGCCAGACCGGTGCTAAGCCGGTTTCGGATTTAGCCATTGTCTACTAGCGAGCGGTTCAAGCACCAGGTTGTCTACAGATGAAGAGTCGCATCTCATGAATTGCGTCTTTGTCTCACTTGCCTGCCACTTGTCTTTGTGGGTGTGGGCGGGATTGTGGACCATTCAGCACACTCTTATAACAGGCCACAACAGCCGTTGCCTCTTATTTTCATCGACGATCGTAGTGTTTGTGCTATCTAGATGGCTAAGGCTCACAGCACCTCCTATAACTTCAGTGAGAATATTTCAGTTATTGACGCCGGTATGATTGACCACATTGGCATCGCTAATGACCAGGTTCTTTTGGCTGTTTGCCAGCAGAGGAGCAATCTCTTTACATCCCAGCTAATAAAATGACGATTAATCCACAATCATTCACGATTTGCCGCTACTATGCCATCGGAGATTGTCGACGTGGGTCATCGTGTCGTTTTGTGCATGCGCAACCGGCGAGTGTGCAACAAGGTATGGCGGCTCCGCGTCTTGCGTCGTCTCCCACAGGCTCACGCAAATTTCCGTCAGAGTACCCTTACGCTAACGGATATGATGAAGTCCAGGCGAGAACACCGCGTGAGGGGTGGTATCAAAACAACGGTCATAGTCGTGGCTACGCAACGTACCCTATGTACACGGTTGTCCCATATGCGAGAGTACAGGACTTCGACGCGTCAAGAGAGATTTGGGACAATTTCAGCGACTTTTCTTCCTCGAATGACTCCGCCACCTCTGATCAGAGTTTAAACACCGCATTTGAAGCTATGACCTTTAAGGAGCCCCCCTCTTTAGAATCATTCCCTTCTACATTATTCTACGAATCGGCATTCTCACAATCGTCGCCAAGTTTACAATACCCCAACAACACGGCTACCGGCTTTGGCGATGTGACACCCCCTAGTCACTATCGAGGACATACTCAAGCTGGTTCGAAGACTCGAGCCTCTACTCGCAGGAAAGCAGAAGAAGCAATGAACAGACAAGTCCTACACAAAAGTGAGTTTTCTGACCGTCATTCACTTTTGCTCCCGTTGGTTACTCATCACTACATATCTCAGCTAAACCTTGCAAATTTTTCTCGGCACGTAAAACATGTGCTGAAGGAGACAAATGCAGGTTGTATGTACCTTGTCTCTATGATTTATCTATTTTCCACTCAACTCTTCTCAGTATCCACGACATAGAAAAATGTAAACAGGCAAAGAAAGCCGGTAATAAAAACCGTGGGACAGGACCGCCTCACTTGCCTCCGAAACCACGCTCACTTCTGGAAGAGTTCAAGGCGCGCGATTATTATCCTATTACCTGGCGAGTGATTGGTGGCGGCGTAATGATGGGTGGGTATAGTGCGTGCTCCGCAGTGAGTAGGAGTTATTTTGTTAACCCATGTTCCACAGGACTACCTTGCAAGGCCTTCGCAGCGGGCTACTGTCCCAACGGCACAGATTGCAAGCTGGCTCATGAGACAGAACTCGAGACATCTAGTAAGTTCCTGATCTGGTAAGATTCGCCTGAATTGCTCAACTGAGTCAACTCGATCAGCGAAGGGTATTGTGCACCTAAAGACACGATCATCAGCGCCGCCCTTGGCAGCATCACCCTTTGCAAAAACATCGGTAGATTCAAGTGCTGATTCAAAGCGCAGGACAGTATCCACCGACTGCTCTGGTTCATCTCGTGTTATCCAAGACGCCCCCGGATCCACGTCTGGCAGCGCGATAGATGCAGAGGAACCCCCATCGGATGCAAACTCATCCACTGGAAAATTTGCTATATCCTCTCAACATCGACGTACCAGATCAATGTCCATGCCGAGTTCACCGTCAGTCCTCAGAGCTTCTCACGTGAGTTCTCTCTGCACGCTTGATAACGTCATCATCTGACTATGCCAGATTTTTGCGGAGTCGTGACTGCGGATCTTTGAAAGGACGAACATTGCGCTGACATGGCTTAATGTGCCTGAGGAAGACTCATGGATGGAACTAGTCGCTTGTATTTTGAGGGTCTACCGATACAACAACAATAACTATGGGCTTACGGTAGCATGTACTTATGTATCATTAATAATGACTCATCGAAGTTTGTACTCGTACACTATGAACTCACCTCTCAGGAAACTCGTCCAATCACTAGCCTTGACCCGGACGCGATTATGGCCACATTTCCTTCAGTGCTTAAAGTGAGCAGTTTCGAATTCTGGGACCTCCTTCGGGTTCTTCCGCTTCTTAGAACGTGTAGTTCGAGATTGATAATACTTCTCTTCGCTTTATCAGAGGGGACGACTTATGTATTTTCCTCCTACTAGAGGTCTGGGTAAAGGTCTGGCTAGGGTTGTTGAACCAGCCGTTCTGGGACGACCGGGTACGATATTTACGCCGGACCGAACGAACGACTGTTTTGGTATGCCTCCTTTGAATGCCCGCCGCATCTGCCAATAGCTGCCATCCACCGTGATACTAGGCTACAGCCTCAACTGCGACCTCCTGCCCTGGCGCTACCTCTCACGTCCCATTGAACCTCGCAGTACCCGCGATAAGCTATATTTGATCATATCTCCACGTCGGACCCAGGCTAGTCACGGGACTGTAACGTGCATTTGCACGTCCACCGGCCCAGACGATTCACAAAGGGCATAACTCGCTCTCAGGTTCCTTTGGCTCTCCTACAATCGAACCGTACGGCATCCACCGTAATTACACTAGTGCTACATAGGCGGACGAAGCGCATAACGTGCTCCCTTGCAATAGAACCGTACGTCACTACAGCATCCATTGATATGAATCCGAGTCATCAAATGATGCTTTTGTCCCGCACTGCTCCTGAGCCACCCCGCATTTCTCCATACGTATTTATACTGCATCGTTGACGTTCCTGCAACCTCCACCGCCTGAACCATCCCCACTATCCCATTACCTCAATATCGATGGAGGTCAACAATAACTACGATTTCTCGCTCCCAGTGGCATCATTGCTTCGTGTAGGCACATCTCAGGCCCACGAAGCCGCAGAGAACAGTCAAGGTGGCGTCCGGCTCGTAAAGGGTGAGCTGGACAAGGAAGAATATGTGTATTTCTTAATGATGCTGTGGCATGTATACGAGTAAGCCTCATCCAGAGTCACCCTGTGTATGTATATTGACATGACGTAGCGAACTCGAGCGGGGTCTAGAGACGCATGCGTCATACCCGACGCTACAACCGACCTACAATCCTACATTGCTTGCTCGCACTCCGAGCCTCTCCCAAGACATATCGTATTTACTTGGAGTCCCAGAAGGAGAATGGCAGATGCACCCATCACATAGCTCATTGATGGCGTCCCCTCCCAAATCCTTTGTGGATTATACCACGCGCCTCCGAGAGCTCTCCGGATGTTCAGACCCATCGCGATTACTCGCACATGCTTACGTGCGCTATCTCGGCGATATGAGCGGTGGCCAGTTCATACGAAGGCGTATCGCCAAGGCATACAACCTAGATCTCGACCGAGGATCTGGAATTCAATTCTATGATTTTAAGAAATTGGACAGTAGTGAATCTGCGAACATGGGAGATCTCAAGAAGATCAAGGAATGGTACAGAGATGGAATGAACTCTGGCATCGGTGATGACGTCACGTTGAAAGGTCCGCTTATCATCTTCAGGATATTCCGCGTTTGCTAAACCTTGGTTTACCAGCGGCAATACTGGAAGAGGCCAATGATGCCTTCAAGCTCAATGCTAGCATCTTTGAGCTACTAGGGGGTCCGGAGAGCCGAGTCGACCAACCACAGCAGCCAGCTGTTTCGGAGCCGAAACAGTCTAAGGCGCTGTATGAGCCAATACTGGTTTCCTTTGGTGGCCTCCTTTCAGTGGCAATGACAGTGGGCCTGGCTCATTTCGTCCTCGTGGGCACTGGCAGCATGAGTGGTAATTGCGCACTCAGGGGGGTGGAGTATTGGTTACGAAGTTTTCTGTCCGCGGCATAATGATTCTGAGACGCATTTTATTTCCTACGGATTGGAAAGGACATTCTAAACCTCGTTGTAGCATACACATTGTACAGAAGACAGGATTGCGTGTACCCTAGTTTCATGAAATGGTCATCTTATGTTTCACCGTAGTTCCGAATAAACACAATGAACGGAAGTAGCCAGCTACTATTAATGTCCTGCGGTGGGATAAGTTGGACAGCATCTAATAGACTACATATATAGTTCGCCTCGCAGAGATCACCGGCTTCTTGCGAATGCATCCTTTCCGTATTCCTCCTCAAAATCTACAGTCGACGCCCGATGCATCGGTTGCATAACGAGACTCGCCGTACTCTGGGAGTCCTGCAACTGCGCATAGGAACCGTTCTTGAAATCGCTCCCAGGAGCGGTCCCACCCTTCTGCTGCGCAGCATTCTTGGCAGCTTTCTTTGCCAGCCGCTTGCGTCGACAGCAACAACGCCATACGCAATAGCTGACTAGCAAAATCACAAACACCAGGCATCCGGCAAGGATATAAGGCCAACGACTTAGAACCAGTTCTTCGTACTGTTGCTTTTTTTCCGTGGCGCTCTCGGGCGAGTGCTGTTCCTGCGATGCAGGAAGCAGGGCGTATTGGGAGGAGTTGATTAGGTTTTGCCCGTTTAGTCGGACCTGGATAAAGTCATTGACAGCAGATTCGACGTTCGTGAGGGGGAACAATTGGACGTAGGGATTATCGGAATTTGAGCCGCCATTGACAAAATTTCCATAGTTTATCAGGGTATAAGTGTTTCGCACTGAGAGGGTGTCAAATAAGCGTTGTCAAAACAGATCAACAACCTACAGAAAGCCATTCCCAAGATCATATCATACTCTCCGAGAAGACTGAATGCAGATGTGACTGGTTGAAACTTTGTGGTCCAGATTTAGAACTAAGCGCATGATGCGCAGCAACTGTGTTACATACCATTCCCAAGCAAGCGGTGTTCCCGTTCGAGAAGGTCACTCCAAAGTCGCTCGACGACACGTCGAGTGGGTGAATAGGATATGCAACACCCCCAAAATTGAAGGTAACATTAATGAGCTGCCCGCAAGGGACCAGCCAAGCCTGGCTTGATGTCGACCATTCGGCCCCTTGTACACGCCCATAAATGGCGTCCGACACCGATCGAGGCACTTGAGGCAAGGTGAAACCAGAGTCTAAAACTCCCACTATTTGACCGCTAGGAGCTTTAGGGACGATTGATGAATATTGTATCACCTGTCCATCAGGTCCAATGATGCCATTGTTCTTGTCTGTTAGAATTTGCCAATGCTGATCCTCGTCAGTGACTTGATAAACCTTCTCTATCGATAACTTTGTCATGCTCGTGATGTTCTCGAATCCTGGAACGACTTCTCCGATGGTAAATTGACCAGTGATATTACTCCCTGGGTCTCCGTTGCGATTGAGCATCATAGTCATGTAGTTGCTGGAGGACGAGGTCTGTTGGAAAATTCTGTTGAGTGGGTTGTTCCCCGAGCTGGCGCCGAGTTTCTTGTATATCGAAGAACCAGAATTTGGGCCAAGGCCAATGAGACCATCGTACCCTTCAGCATGAATATTTGCAGAGAACGATGAAGTGTTTGTGACAAGTACTGCACTGGGTGTCAGTAGATGATCAGTAATGTAAGAAAAGACACAGACGGAATGCCTGGTCGCTGACAGACTGCCCAGCAAGTTCAAAGGGTGCGGTATATATGTTGCCTGGCTATGGAGGTCATGAATCCGTAAAAGGTGTAACGTTGTGCGACTGACCAGCAGCTGTTCCAACGGCGTATGAAAGTGTCAGAGAGTTGCCGGTGTCTTTGGCTCCGGATACTGAGCCATTCACCCATAGATCAGAGCTAAAAACAGGCGCATGATCAAATACCTGCAGCTTAAGTGAGGTTTCGAGAGGATTACCTTCCGGTGTCTAACATCACAGATATATTCTGACCACCGAGCGTGATATTGGTGTAGTAGAAAGAGTTTTGCGTGTTTCCGACGGGCACTATGCCATTGGAAGACGACTGACGAGGGAAATGGACATTCGGGTTGCTAGTAGGTGTTTCAACACGGACATCGAAAGGGATTCGGAGAGCAATGACCGAAAGCGAACACAGAGAAGAAATAAAGGAGAGTGTAATGAACGAGCGCATCATAACGCTGCCAAAGCGTTAAATAATATGTTAGGGAACAGGATAGAAATGAGAACGTAAAGAGTTGAGAGCAATATTTGGTGGGACAAGCCCGTGCACAGCATTACAGGGCTCTCATGTCAACGACTTCCAAGTGTCTTCTCTTCCCACCGCAAACCCAGCGTTATAGTAACCATTGATACATAGTGGAATGAAGGGGGCTCAAGTGACTACGTGAGTGGCTAGGAGCGATTCTGATTTTCAGTGCTGAGTGACATTGCCAGACAATCGCAGACAGTATACCAGTACGTGTACGTACAAATTTTGATCCTAGGCAGACCAAATAGACGGAAGACTCAACTGCAGGTTGTGCTTCAGGTTGTGATATGAAACAGACGACCAAACGTGATGCATGATGCATGCAATGCGGTAGGACGTGTTCGAAAATGGTGAGCCCTAGCTACTTAGGTGAAACGAGCGCCCGATCAACTCATAATATACCCAGGCAGTGCTTGTCAACGTAAACCATGCAGCTCCCTCATATAAACTTATGTAACAGCTGTACGTAGAACTCAACACCCCATTCTATCTGTCCTTTCTTCTTACTTCTAGTGTTATGAGGTTGTCTCCGCTCCTTTTCTCCCTTGGTTTTTTGGCCGCCTTGGACATCGTAAATGGCGTTCACCTCGAACTCCGTGGAAAGACTGGAATTTCTAGTTCCAACCTTCAGAGAAGGGCAAGCATGAGCGGCCTCCAAACAAATGTACAAGATTCCCAGAATATCCAGTACATGACAAACATCACCTTGAACGGGCAGCTGTTCGATGTTTTGATCGACACTGGCAGGAAAGTTTACCCATTTCTAGTGATGATTTTGAAACCCAACATCCTGACAATAATATTACCTTCAGCTCTGATCTCTTTGTAACCTCTCAGGTTCCTGGGGCAGTTGACCAGAACTTCCAAGCTGCGGTTGAATATGCTTCTGGAGCCGCTTACGGTAAGCTGTGTAATACTTCTGGACAATAGGAAGTCATACCTCATTTCCGCTCGCCTCAAGGGGACGTCTTCTCAGCTACAATGGAATTCGCTGGGTATCAGATCGAAGCCCAATATTTCAGTGTGTATAGTGCCCTTTCTGCCGTCATATATATTGATCGATACACAGTATTTGCAAATTCGTCGGGTCAATCTGGTGATGGTCTCATCGGTCTGGGGCCATACTCCGGCTCTGTAATTAGAATGATTGGTGGGACAGCGGCCGCAGACCCACCTCTTGACCGAATCTTTCACTCTAACGACAGCATATCGAACTTCCTCGCTGTTCTTCTCGACCGCTCTGATGACCCCGACGAACCTTATCCAGGCGACCTAACCATCGGGGAAGTCGTGACTAACTATGAGGATGTTTACACCCAGCCTCAACTCCCTGTCACATCGGTCATGGTACCCGGGAACCAGCATTGGATGACATTACTTGATGAGAATGGGATTATTGGTCCAGACGGTCAACCTATTACCATTACGACCCAAGTGACGAATACATCCTATCCTAAGAACGCAACTGTCGTCTTTGATACAGGTTTCACGCTCCCACAAGTTCCTTCGTAAGTGTCTTGCGGGAGACTATAATCTTTTCTGATATCTCATGGCAGGTACGTTGCTGAAGCCCTTTACGCCAACGTTCCTGGTGCTTCCTTGACGACCCTCTCGGGAGGAGAAATTTGGACACTACCCTGTGATCAAGAACTTAACGCGACATTCTTGTTCGCAGGAATCCAGTTCCCTATCCACCCGCTTGATCTCAACTTTGACATGGGCGACAACCAGTGCGTCGGAGCTGTGAGTCTGCAACCATTTAGTTTTTGCCAGCTTTTATAATTCCCGTTAATAAGTTCCAACCATTCTCGTACGATAATGCGGTGGATGGCGTAATAACGTACGATATGGTCCTCGGCATGGCCTTCTGTGAGTGTGGACACCTACTATTCTAGGACGTTCAGGTCCTAAAAGCTTAACAGTGCGCAACGCATACCTCCTGATCAATTTCGGCTCCTTTGTCGACGAGGCACCTCCTGGCACCAATTCCCCGTACATCCAATTGCTGCCAATCACTAATGCTAGTCTAGCCTCTGTGGACTTTGCGCAAGTGCGCTTGGCCAACGGCTCAGCCAATGTCGATGACCTCTCCTATCATTCCTCGACCACGACAACAACCACGACAACGACCACAACAACAAAGTCCAGCCTGCCAGTATGGGCGATTGGTGTTATCTTCGCCAGCGTTATCTTGTTTCTCTTCCTTCTGGTCGCTTGCATGTACTGTTGCCGTCGCATCCGCTCGCAGCGCGCTGCTGCTCCTACGCAGGCCGCATGGGTTCCCTACGGACCCCAGCACTACCGTCCGCTCTACGATCCCTCGCCGCAAGGAGCGGATGATATGCATATGGCGTCTAACGCGAACCCGAGTGACGCTGTTGGATACAAAAGTGCTTGGGATGCACACTACTGATTGAATGCCCGTCTTGTCGTACTACCCTGTTTTCTTGTGATACCACGTTGGTTCCTGCACTCTCCACACTTTCCACTCTGGACTTGCTTTGGACATTGTACTTACTGCTGCGCAGCAAAAATCACAACAGACGACTCGTCTACCCTACTTATGTAAATTGACATTCATGATTTCATCTATTGTTGAGAGAGCAGCCAGAATGAGGCACGAAAGAGCTCACCCGGCTACACACCCTTTCTACCTATCATCCGTGCAGTCAGCATTTGTTATTTCAATAGCTTTGTGGTGAGCTGGTGACTACGAGTCCGATTGTTTAAATTCCAAACAACGTGGATCTTACTAGTACTATACAAACGATCAACCTCCCTACGCTGTTACCGAGAACGTAGACAAGCATGGCGCCGACAATCCATTACTATTGTCCATGCCAGTCTGGAGAGTCAGTTCAGACGCCTCCGCCTCCGCATATGGCGTCTTCCTCTGCTAGTTTCCACCCTTTGCATAGCTTGTTCTTCTGCGAGGAATGTGATGCTGTTCGGTGCAATCGCTGCGTTTCCGTCGAAGTCAGTGGCTACTACTGTCCAAATTGCCTTTTCGAAGTCCCCAGCGCAAGCGTTCGCGCGGAAAAGAACAGGTAAACTGCTCATATTCTCTTGTTATGACTGTTGCTCATAATTGATAGATGTGCTCGAAATTGCTTTTCATGCCCTATATGCCGGTCAACTTTGCAAGTAGTCGCGTCTGACCCTCCTGATGGCGGCGATGGTCGTCCTTCCGTGTCTCTCAGCAACGTTGGAGAGCCTCCCTTCTTTCTTTATTGCAATCACTGCAGATGGGACTCTGCTGAAGTCGGGATAACATTTGAGAAACCAACAGGACTAGCTGGTGCGCTGCTCCACCCTTGCACACCAGTTTACATCTAATATCTATCTGATAGCACAGCTGCAAAAATTTGAAGACTCTGCGCCCGAATCCCTGGAGTTTGAGCGACTGAAAGAGCATTTTGAACCGTTCCTCCGTACATCATCTCTTTCTTCCGTGTCTCATATTCCGAGTACATCTTCTCACCATCTGCCTACTTCATCTGCTACAGCCGCTGCTTCCGCCGCCCTTGCGCGCGATGTTCCTGGTGTCGGGAAGTACAATCCTCTCGCTCGTAGTCGTGTGGGCCGCGACAGAACTGCAAACAAGGACGAGATGCCAGAGTACAAAAGTAGAATGGAGATTGGTGTCCTTGGTCAGCTGGGGTCTGAAGGAGATGGTTCGGATGTTGAGGCACTTCGGCGCATGGAAGACGTGGAGGAAATTGCGTCGCTTGAGCAAAGATGGGGAAACAGCTGGACCACCTCGCTCAGAACAAAGTGCGTGTCTGTTTGCCACGTGTTGGATAAGGTACTAAACTTGTGGTGTGCACTGATCAGCGATCTAAGACCTCTCCGGATTCCACTTCATTCCAAAGTCTCGAAGCGGTGTCCGTCCTGCAGGCACATCCTTATAAAACCAGAGCAGAAAGCACAGTCTGTGCGATACAAAATCAAGCTCGTAGCGGCCAACTATTTGCCAGCCATCACTGTAACCCTTCCCCACATTCAAGGGGCTGACGCTACTAGGCGTCCACCGGCTAAGGTACCAAATGCCTCAGATGACAGGAACGCTGGCGCTATGATGGCTGGAAAATCGTACCCCTTTCATCTCGCTCTGACAAATCCCCTCTATGATCCGATTCAAGTCCGACTTTCGGTTCAGCGAATGCATGTCACCGCGGCAACTGACGGCATTGCGCCAGAAAAGGCTCGCAGGACACCCTTTGCAGTTTCCCTGCCAACCTCTTCATTCCCTGTCGCTGCATTCGCCGAAGCATGGGAATACGATGACGACGACGACATGTTTGGGCTCGAGGACGATGAACTTGGTTTGGAACTGGGTCGAAGCCGAGACAAAGACGGCAAAGGGAAGGTCAAGACTGTAGGAGTCTTGGAAAAGAGGGCCAATGTTACAGTTGTGGGCGGTGAGGTTGTCATCGGGAAAGAAGCCCGGGGACAAGTCAAGGTACGCACTTACAAAAGCGCCTGTGGACCCTTTACTCATACTCAACCTCCTTCGGTTTGTAGTTCAATATGCTTGTATCCTACACGTATCGATCTGATGATCCACTACCTTCGGAGGATGGTGCGGGGACGCCCTCCCGCACAGTCGCCAAGACACCCGAAGTGAAGACATTCACTTTCTATACTGTCGTCGATATTGGTTCCATTCTACCTAGGGAAGAGAAGGTGGATCCGGATATCTAATGCCAGTATGTGCGCCTTTATCACCGCATTGCCACGCATACGTACGCCTTTTTGTCCGCACGTCGTGTGGATGATGCTTTTGCTGTGTTGTGGCAACTTAAAATCTGATACCCCCCGAAGGTCGTCGAATCTTTGAATGCCGGTGTAGGCTAAGGAGTCGCAATGAGCTAGCTGAACCCTGGAATTGGAGGAGAATCATGACTTATTTTCGAAGTCCGCCATGTACGTGGGAGCTGAGCGGCAGTAGTTGCTGGTGCAGTGTCTATCAAATCATTGATCATGATGACTGGAGTCCACTCTCGACGCTATCTTCACAGAACTGCGGTTCCGAACTGGGCACCGCAGTACAGCATGGAAATGACTCAGTCAGATCATTTCTGCTTATGCGAGCGCCAACATTGTCTAACGCCTTGCTATAAACATCTGGACCGAGATGTGATGAGGGTTTGACACCTCGTACCTCGCAGATCAAAATGGAGTCAGTTCCCCCTTTATATACTCCTTCCCCACCTTCCCCGTCATACTCGACAGAGCTTCTCCCGGGAGAAAAAACTGTTGAGGAGACTCGACGCCGGGCTGGTCTGCAAACTCAGAACACCGGAGTCTTTCGTAGGATAACAGACAACATCACGCTTGTTTTAAGAGATCAACAGCCAGGGAGCATAAAGCCCGTTTATGGTAGAAATGCACTCGTTCGAGGTCACATATCTCTGCGAAGTTCAGAGGGCCTCACGGAGGTCACCTTGAAGGTATGGGTTACGTCTTTCTTGCCGATAGCTTTTATCTTATTGTCTGCAATAGCTTGATGGCTACATTCGTGTTGAGATATCAGGGGCAGCCCTCACCACATCGGTTGCATCCGATTCGTATTCTTTGTGGAGTTCTTCATCTACTGAGCCTTGTCCTAAGACCCTCCCCTTTACAATATTCTTCCCTTCTACTTTCAAGGACGGGAGTCAAACGCGACCTTTACCCCCCTCATTCGAGGACACGTGTTCCTACACCCTTCGTGTCGTAGTTTCAAAACCTCGACGATTCATATCTTCATTGCGCTCTAGTGATTCGTGAGCATGAATAGTAATTTTAAACACTCACATTTCCTGACGCCACGATCGCAGCCTTGTGGTACCCGTATGCTACAATCCACGTTCTCGCCCGCACACCCCCATACTTCCGAGCGACGCACCGTTCATGACTACGGTAAAAACTTCCCCGGAAGAATGGCATCAAGTGCTCTGCACCATGAACGCAACAAACCGATCTAAGCTCACGCCAGTACAATGTCTTGTAAGCATCTCAAACCAACCCTGTGCTCATTAGTCCTGACTACTTTGGTAGCTATTTATTCCTTCAGTACAAATTTATCCACTGTCTGAGACCATACCGTTCCACCTCCAATTGCGTGCCCCACCGAGCTCATTAGCCCCCTTCCTTGAAAAATCTCCACCTGATTGCAGCCTTCCTATGCCCTCCTCAGGGGGAATCTCCATCCGCGTCTACATACTTCGCCAAGTAGTTCTCAAAGTCTTCGAAGACCAAAAAACGACATCCAGTCGAATATTAGGGGAAGCTAAATTGACATACTCTGCTCCTCTACCCGAGAATCATCACTCGTATCGCAACCGCCCCCTTGGCGAGGGCATTGATTGTCTGGACTGGGATGGCGAACTGCGATGTACCGAAGATGTGACAGTCGCAAGCTTCGTTACAAACACGGTCTCAGTTAGAGTGAGACTTGAACTGTGGTTCCTATCACATCCCTTCTGACGATATGTTTTCAGGATTTTATTGTGCTATCTCTCGATCCTCTGCAACCAATGAAGTGTCCGCTTCTTGCATTAAAACAGAGTCATCCGATTCGTCTGGTGACTGACCCGTGGTCGGATCAAGCAGTGGCTTGGTAGAAAGGATCGACGTACTCCGCACGGTTTCCACTCCACTCTATTATATTCGGCTATTTTGGTCGGGAAATGTATAGATAGTAACTTAAGTTCACATATTACTTGACCGTTTACTAATCTTTCTATTAATGACTACCAGATTATATTTCCTAGTCAGATGATTGGCGGACCTTCACTAAGTAGAACTGTAGTATGCGGGGCCCGCTTGGGGATTTTCTTACTATACTTGCTGGAATATGCACATTCTTTGTCACCAACCGAATGAGACTCCCTTTTCAAGTTGTATGATGGAGATAGCACCGTCGGAACTGCATTGAAAGTGTAGCTAACTACAGTCACTGCCCTACGCCACTAGACGGTTAGACATCCAAAAATAGGAAATCTAGCTGCATTGCTCTGCCATCACTGAACCACTGCAGGATGAATCAAGGCATGATGGGACGTATCCTTGCGTTTGCCAAGCGACAACAGCGCAGGTGAGGCGCTGTCCCTGATGAGATTACAACACACTAACAGCCTCGTGCCCCGTCATTAGAAATCGTCTAATTGACAGCGATCCTTCTCCACAGGAACATGGTGTCAGCAGGGTCCTCACCACCAATGGGGGCTCTTGCTTCAGTGTGGGGAAACCGTCACGGGTGAACATAACAAAGGCTGGCCCTGCCAGTGGCTGACTCCAAGCCCTGTAGATCTAAGTACTGTCGTGAGCGTCCGCCGGCAGTGCCTAAGATAGGTCACGTTCCGCCAAGGTTTACATCATCATCGCTGCATTTGATTCACGCGACTTCACGCGTTCACTTCCGTTGACCGAGCATAGCAAGAAATACAGGATATCGCTGTTAAAGCGCTCTCACGGCCCACCGGTTTAGCATCTTTTCAACTTGATCTTGATGCCGTCATGCACTTAACCGTCTTTCGCATCACTCATAGCCGCTGAATGGCGCGGATCCACGTTTTATCCGGAAGTGATGCAACTGTCAACACCACCGGCTCAATCATGGATATAAAGAGTCAGGCTCTGCTCCCCAGAGCCCTCGAACAACGAGTATCTAGTATCTCCTCTCTCTTCCGCATATCATGGAAACACTATCCATCCAGATGTTGCCAGAGTATACACCATCTACCCCTGCACCCGATTATTCCCCCAAACTACTTCCTGGTGAGAAGTGCATACAAAAGTCACCTCGCCTCACCCAACCGCATGCGGACAATGTATCATTTACTTACCGGGAAAGGGGGATGATCCTGACATTGAAGGACTGTCGTGAAGAGGATCGTCATCCAACCTTTGGTCTAGGGAGTACTATCCGAGGAGAAGTTGCACTTGACCATCGCCGGAGAGTTACAGCTGTTACAGCGAAGGTGTGTGGATCTGTTGGCATTCAACTGATGTCATCGTTAATGTTACCCCTCAGCTTGAAGGCCGTGTTCACCTTCCAGGGCAACCATCCAAAGTTGTTAATATTGTTTCAAAGGAGCGCACACTATGGGAGCGTTCCACTCTTAATGGAGAAACTTGCCCTAGCATCATGCCATTATCAATGTCCTTTCCAACTTCCTACCGAGAGCGTGGCCAGGATCGTCCTTTCCGTTTACCGCCGTCCTTTGAATTACCAAAACCGCGACGTGTGGCTATAGTTTACACATTGCAGATCATTGTGACAAGGTCGAGAAACGTCCCAATGATTGGCAGCAGGCTTTCGAGGCGAGTGTGCAGCAGACCCAGTGCATCTCGAAACTGACACCATCATCTTCAGGGAGGTACACATGAGCATTCACCTCAGATATCGCCCTCGAGTACGGCCATCAAGGCCGGTCCCAGATTGCTTTAGCGAGTTGAAACAATGCCCCGAGGATTGGATGGAGGACGTTTGGATCACGAAGCCATCCGTTGATGCAGGAAATGACGCATTCTTAGCACGCTGTCACGTGAGCCAACTTTCTCGCGAATGTCATTCAATAGCTCATGCTAGTTTATTTCTCCTATTCAAGTTCTTCTTCCCTTCTGTCCGTGTATTCACTGCTTCGGAAAAGATACCTTTCCATCTGCGACTAGAGACCTCGCCACTCTTCTTGCGCAGTCTTGCGAAGCTTTTTCTTCCTCACCAAGATCCCTCGGCAATAGAGGAAGTCTTGCACGTTTATATACTACGGCAGACCACCGTCAACGTTCAAGGCACTTCATTCAGTCATGAAGATGTTCTTGGCCGCGGACGAATGATGCTGCAATCATCATCCACTTCCAAAGTCGTATTGTCAGAATCGGAAGAGCCCGTGACGTGGAGCTGGAACGGCGAACTTCGGTGTGAAGTCCCCGTCTTGAGCACTGGTTTCACCACCAGTCAAATTAGCACCACGGTGAGCTGGCATCTCTTTTCTAACTGTCCAGAACCCAACTTATACTGAGATTTCAGGACTACATCGTACTGTCTTTACTACTTCCCCCTGGTCCATTGAGACCCGACCAGTCACTTCAACGGATCATCCCTATACGACTTGCTACAGAACCATGGATTGATCGTTCATGAATTTCACGAATCACAATGTGTTTGGACTACTGCACTGTATATTTATCCACATCCATACTGTCCACTATATCTTTATCGCTCCTTATACATACCTACTACTTTGTGCTATCAAGCTGACTTATAGTTTTTATATTATAGTTTCCAGATATCTGTACTCATGCTGTATCATATATGCGACCTTTATCTTTATACATAATATAGCTGTTCATGACTAGTCCATGAAATAGTTATTATTTCATCATTTTGCTAGTGCTGCAAATTGCATCCGTGAAATGATGTAATAGGTTCATGGCGTAGTGGCTACTAAAGGCTACTACTACTTGATCGGAGCAAGTTCTAACGCCCAATTCCCTTGTCGACTCGTCATGATGCTGCGCTCAGTTCCACACTCTTCCCCATACCACAATGACCATCTCAGACAAAATATACTCGCTAACTCACTCCCAGGAGACGCTCACCACAGCGCTCGCAGCCTCCCCGACATCATCGCCAGGGCATCTTGTAAAGACGCTCTATGAAGATCATCACAAGAAGCCCATAGCCTCCGGAGGATACCTGGAGACATTGATGGGCGTCCTGGATCGTAGCAATGCGAATGACACGCAGCCAATGCCGTCACTTGAACCTACGCAAGCGGATCTCGACTGTGCCGCCGAGTGCGGAAAATTTGGCAGTAGGCCAAGCGATTTGTTCTTGAAGGTGAGTGGAGCGGTGCCGACACGTAACCTTGACACATTATTTGAAAAAGATTTACTGTGACGTGCTTGCTGTACTCGAGACAAATTCTTGGGCTGGCGTAGTATCGCCCCCGTTGCTGGGTTCTAGAGGTGTCGTAAACCTGAGCATCATCTCCGTGTAATTATATGGTCATTTATTCCTTGTTCGTTTTGCGCTCATGCTTTGAGCAGCATTCCAGATATCATACAGCATCATTATGATTGCATCGTCCGCGCTGAGTCGGAAGTGTTTTTAGCAACTAACTTTTGGCAGGCGTCCAAGTCCGCTAGCAAAATATGCGATGCCTTGGTCGAACTATCGCGCAGAGCGATGACAAGGGGTAAGAAGGTCGTGGTGAAGATGATGTACGACCGTGCAAATTTAAAGATGCTCAGGGAAAGCCACCTTCTCGTCGATGACGCAGAAATGGCTAGTGATGAAATAAAGCTGCCCAAGAGAAGCGATATGCCAGGACTTGATTTCGAATTAGTGAATTTTCATCAGTGAGCACTTCCGGTTATCTCTCATACGCGAATTGCTATATCCTGGCAAATCATAGACCCGTTTTTGGGACGTTCCATTGCAAGTTCTTGATCGTGGACCGCAAAATGGCGCTCCTCAATTCGAACAATATTCAAGACCGTCCTAACGTGGAGATGATGGTCCATTTAGAGGGCCCAATCGTTGACAGTTTATATGATACTGCTCTCATTAGCTGGTTCAGGCCGATGCACCCACCCCTTCCGTTGCTCGATACCCGGTATCGGCCGCCTGAGGGAGGCTACAAGTTTGGAATAGACAATGAATATGCCACTACGTGGAATCTGGATGGCAGCAAAGGGGCGGAACTTTTTAATAACGTGGGGCAGGATGCCGGCGGCTTACACGACGGAGAAGAAGGGAAGGAAAAGTCTACCTCTTCGGGGGCTCTAAATGCAAGAATTCCATTCATATCAGGCGCCTATCAGACGATTACAGAGCACCTCAGTAAGCCATCATTTTTGTCCACTTCCCAGTCTGACACTATGCAGATGCCGGAGATCAGCCAGAAACACGTGCCAGTATCCAGTATGAGCCGCCTACATCGTCCGCAGACGAATACACCCCACATATTCTCCACGCACCTCACGGAGAATGTCCCATGGTGTTGGTGAACCGTGCACCGAATGGGAAGCCTGGGAATCAAAACAGCGCTTTACACAACGCGCAGGATGCAGCCTGGCTTGCAGGGCTGAAATATGCCCAGAGGAAAGTTTTCATTCAAAGCCCAACCTTCAACGCAGCCCCTGTTGTTGATGGTATCTTGAATGCAGTCAGGCGCGGCATTGAGTGCACTTTGTATATAGATGTGGGCTTTAATGATGGTGGAGAGGCACTTCCTGGACAAGGAGGCACGAATGAAGAGGTATCCAAAACAATGTTCGCACAGTTAACGGGCGAGGAGAAAGAGAAACTCAGGCTCTATTGGTATACTGGTATGTGCTTCTCCTGCGATGGGGTCTTTCAAATACTTACTTACATTTATGACAGGCAAGGATCAAATCAAGCCCATTAATGCGTCCGCACAGAAACGAAACTGCCATGTTCGTCTTATCTTTATGAAACTCCTGGGCAGAGCCCTCATCTGCTTCCAGGTGAAACTAATGATCATCGATGATTCGGTTGGGATCGTAGGCAACGGAAACCAGGGTATATCTGGTTCTAACCCACGGGCCACTCACTGATAAGTTATCAATTTCAGATACGCAGTCGTGGTATCATAGCCAAGAGGTGAACGTTATGATCGACAATCCTACAGTCTGCCAGGAATGGCTTGATGGCATCCGGGGAAATCAGAACACGCATTTGCACGAACTACAGAAAGATGGCATATATCGCGATAAGGACGGTAACCCACTTACGGACTCTACTGGTGTCGGATCTGGATTCAGAGGGACGGTCAAAGGAATCCAGGGGAGTATCGCGCGGGTTCGTGGAAAGGGTGGGTTTTAGGCACTTCTCTAGTGAAAACTCGGGTGTGGACGACAGTGTACGACTTATACATATATGTACACAAAGCTGCAGGCTGGTAGAGGCTGCTACAGCTACTTAAAGTTAAAGGCAATAATATTAACCCATGCACACGGAGGATATTTTAAGCCGAGTCGGCCGATGCCCATGTGGGGATGAGTAAGTCAGCCACAATTACAGACACAGAATGAAAACGTTCTTTCTCGCTTCTCGTCATCCAAATTTCATGAAAACTTGTCGTCCTGGGTTCGCCAGGTGTGGTTGCTTCAAAGCTCGAGAAACCAGCATTGAGAACATAGGGTAGATGTTGACAGAATCGAAGATGGTCGGGCGACCTTCACCGAATCTAACAGTAATTTAGCTGTGAACGCCGAACGGAGTGGGAAGCTTGGGTTAAGTATAGCCAGTGACCCGCATGGTCATTTTGACCTGCAGGACCGTTACTCATAGGACTCGATCCTCGAGAAGAAAATGGTGGTTCCGGACGTTGCTAATTCACTACCATGTTCTCCGCAACTGTAACCCTCCCCGGGTACCCTACTCCCTCGTCACAGGCTCATTCGCCAACGTATACCGCCGCTCCCCAGGCTCATGAATACCGGTTAGCTCATGATGCGCGTCTAAGTCCCAACCGGTCGCCGAGAGAATTTGTGAAGCAAACCAGAAATGGTGGTGTGAGTCTTCGGCTTGCAGGCCAAGATGATCAAACAGCGCTTCCCGTCTACGGTTACGGCGCGTCCGTGGAGGGCACTCTCGACATCCACAAGCGAGATGGTATCACGAGCGTCGAAGTTCAAGTGGGTGGATTAGCCGAATGAATAGGGGTTTATTCTGACACAGTCTCGCTAGATCGAAGGTACCCTCATGCTGGAAGAATCAGCTGAAGGCGGGACGACGAATTGCAAACTATGTCTCAATAAGAGTATTCTTTGGGTCAAGGACAGGATTTACGAAGCGCCATGCCCTCGTTCTCTTTCATTCTGTCTTCCTCTCCCAACTACTTTCTCAGACGGCGGAAAAACCTATGTATGTGAATGGTGCAAAGTTTGAACGGCGTCCTAATGATTACGAGTAGCCTCTCCCACCAACTCACGAGTCACACCTATCGGGCCTACCTGGATTTCGGGCGAGGGTAGATTATAGCATTAGCGTCATTGCTGTGAAACCGAACATCATACCGCATGCAGTCAAGTCGTCCTTGTTGTGGGGCGGAGATTGGTGTGTTTCCAGGTGCGATCGCCTTGATCTTACTTTTCACAGTTTACAGGGCTATATCGACTCCGTTTGAGTACCTTCCTCGCACTCGTCCATCCACCCCGATACCACCACCTCTGGTACCCGGTCAATGGGGAATAATCGAGACTCCGCAATGGAAGGTTTTCCCGACTTTGATTCACGCAAATCGGGGAGGACATGACATCATGGTTAAGGTTCGTCGATGCTGCGAATGCGTTGTATGCACACCCCAACCCTGATTGTGCTCGGGCATTAGTTATTTATCCCAGCCAGTCGAACATTCTGTATGAATCAGTCCATTCCTTTCCACATCATGTTCTCGTCTTCAGCAATGTCTCTTGCTGCATTTATGCCTTTGGGACCGATGGTAGCCACGTCTCCGAAAAAGCAGCGCACAAGAATACAGTTGCTGAGGCAGACGACTGTTGATGTCCGGTTGGTTCTTTCAACCATCTCTGTTTGATTACATGCTTAATACAGCTGCTCGACAGCAACACGTTCGAACTTGGCACACGCACTGACATATGGAGAATTGATTGTATTGGCGAAGGTGCCTTCAGACACGCAGTATGTCATATAGTGCATCTGCCAAAGATCACTTGACGATTGACGTGATTCCAATCAGGGTGATGGTCCACTCTGGGTCGCCTTCTCAGGAGAGATTTACATCAGTCCTGACATCAAGATCGGGGGTTTCAAGGCTGGCGGCTTTTCTATCAAGGTAGGCGCTTGCTTTCTGTTTATAGCCTCAGCTAAAACCTATTCATGAAGGATTGTATAGTCCTGACCATGACTCCGCCTGAACATTCCAAATCAGCTTTCAAGGAACTGCGACTCGCGGTTCCTATCCGGCTTGCAACGGACCCCTGCTCAGGATCGGGCTTGGCCGTATATAGCAGACGATATGGTCCTCCATCGATATCTTCCTCGGATGAACTCGGGGATGCTCCACAACTCGGCTACGACTCATGATGTCATGGAGAACTTTGGTTTATCACGATCGCGCTAGAATCGCATCAGTTCCATTTACGTATCGTAGAGCACTAACGATATCGCTAGCTGAGTCTATTTCTTGCGTCATACACTCCATACGTACGGTGTTGACGGACTGGCGGAAATGTCCATAATTCCACGCGTACGTGACAACCAAGGTAGGGTTCAAACTGTCGGTGTTCCTTCCCCATTTCCACTCGAATAAGCTACTTCACTCCGACATTGCGAAATAGCTCACGAAGTACAGAAACCCGCGCCATTTGGGTTCATCAGAATGGTACGTCGGCGTGGTTTAGATCAAAACTTCGACGGCGTGCCATCAAGAAGATCGAGCCTCGGCTGTGGAGCAAGCTGATTTCATGTGTAATCAGTCAAAGCGTCGTCATTGCGAATTTTTAAATGTGAGATAGGCGAGCCAAGGATCTAACCGCATCTAGAGTAACGACCGATTCCACCGGGGAAAGGGGGAAAAGAAACCCGAAGATAAGTGAAGTTTATATCTATGTCTATGTCTATTGATAAAACCAAAGGCTTAGTACCATATACTCCTCGTTCTGTGCGCAGGCTCGATATCATCCGTATCAATCCCATCAATACGCTCTTCTCCTCTTTCCAGTTTTTTGGCAAGATCCCAAAGATAGAAATCGATCAGCACACTGCTCGCTTCCCAGTTTGATTCACAAGAGATTATCTCATTTCGGATCTGCTCCACAGCGATGATGCTCGCAGCACGCAAGCTCATTTCTTCTTTCGATCCGAGACCGAGTTCCGTGCCGTTGCGCAGTTTGCGGATCAGAGATGCAGGATAGGTGAGGATGCGGAGGTGGTGTAGGATTTGAGGAACGCGGTAGTCTGCGAACATCGTTAGGTCGCTTATGAGGGGTCCGGAGAGTCCGGGGAAAATGGGGTGTGGGGTGTGTGCATTTTCAGGGTAGAAAGCTGCCCAGGTTTCTGCGACTAGAATTTGGGGCCGCTTCCAGAAACATACTGGAGAGCAAGGACGTCAGTCTTGCTGACTTGATGCCAGTGGACACTAGGATATTGACTTGCCTCGCCGTCCGTTGAACAGTTGTTCGTCTCTAAAACTCGGGAAGGAGTCCGTGACGAATTGGACGAGGTCAAGGGCCGTGCCTTGATTGCTGTGTCTTCTTTGGAAGGCATCAAGAAACCCTAGGTACGATCCCCCGAATTCCTGTGCGGCTATAAACACCAGAATGCATACATATAGGGAAAAGCTTACGTTACATAGTTTGGTGCCCACTTCGCGCATGATCGCTAAGCGCTCATTGAAAAGGGGCACTGGTTCAGTGGATTGAGGTGCAGCACGGAATATGTGAGCTATCAGCGAGTCTGGGCACAGTGTTTCTGAGGAATAAAATCTGGGATCGATGATGGGTATACCCTCCTCCAGTGCTGACAATCACGGGTCAGCATACATTCGGACTCGGAAAAAAAAAAACAAGGAAAAAAAGAAAGAAAAAAGTTGACAGATTGCTCACCTCGATTCAGAGCAGCTACTAGACTCCAGTACCCGGTGTGGACTGTTGTCGTTTCGCTTCCCCAGCTAGTTCGCCATTCGACGCCGTAGCGGTCTGGCTGGCCTTCTTTTTCAGACCAAAAACTGAAATTCAGAGAGGATATGAGAAATATCCAGTTCAGACATGCACCCGTGACTATATCGTCAGGGTCATATGGCTCCGGAGGGAATATGTGCAAGGGATGCGTGCGCCATGTGCGAGGAGTATAAGACTCGGAGGAGAGTTTTCGCAAAATCTGCGCGACTCGGTCAGATACCTGAAGCCCTCAGGTTACATCAAGATTTGGACTGACGTATTGGGCGGCTTTTTTGACCGCGTCGTTATTAATTTTGACGACATTTGTTTGCTGGTGTGGTCATCGTCAATCAAAAGAGCTTCTGGGCGAACGGCCGCTGGTCACGAAAACTTACTTCGAGGACAAACTCCGCACTTGAGATGACTGGGTTGGCGATGTGCACCGGGGAAGACGGTGGAGATTCTTCGATATGTTTTTCATTGAAGACGGGCGAACTAGGAGTTTCGACGGGTGATGTGTTACTGGTGAACATGATGGTACGGTTGTCCAGTGTGCAGTGGAGTTAAGAGTACTCCAATCAAAGGGCTATAGATTCCGTGCGTTTCCGCCTACTGAATGCAACGGAAGAGTACGGTCCTGTCTGGTCCTTGTCTGTTGCAATTGAAAGGGGTTTTTGGCTATTTGAATTAGCCTTTGTGACAACAGCGCCACAATTGAACTTTGTATGGACGAAGGAAGTTCGGCAATTGCGAAGATGGCAATTTGATGGACTCAATACGTAATTTATGTTCCCCTGAAAGTCCTACTGTACATAGGTGACGAGTGACTAGGAATACGAGTGATAGGAACGGAGTAAAAAGTACAAGTAACAGGAATGGAGCGTGAGTAAAGGCCAAGTTCATTGACATATGAACACGACGAGGGTATTATCAGTCCGAAGTCGAACCTCGGCGTTTCGGCAGGCTTTCTTCACCTCGCAGGACTTGCTCCCCGTGCTCCTTGACGTCTGGTTTACCAAGAGTCTGTAGAGACAAATCAATCAAACATATTAGAAGATAACTAAGTCACTGACTGTTCCGCGGATGACCTGAGTGCGTTGCGTGAAAGGTGATTAATAATACAAGTTACACGGACCACGGTATCATACCTGGGAATAACCTACCGGCGGGTCAATTTATATGCCTGAGTTACATGAACTGTACTCACCAAACACTTGTTCTTTGAAGGAAAGCGGCTGCTTTTTCTCCGCTGGAAGCTCAACTACGTTGATGTTGGGATCATTGCGGTCAACCTCGGATGGGAGACGAATCTGGTCCGCGGGAATACGTCCGCCATCACCAGGTGAAGTGGAAGCTAGAAGAGATTTAGGTACAAGCGAGGATCATGGAATAAAGGTACCTTGCTGGGGTGCAGTGTTGACTCTGGCTACCTTGGAAGGAGACCGGGGTGCATCATCTTTGGGTGATTTCTCATCGTGATGTGGGGAAGACATATTGACGGTATGGTGGGGGTCAGCGAGTTGGAATTGGACGGGATACTTTATAGATCTGGCAGTGAAATGACATCATGATCCTCGATCCAAAGTTCATGATTATGTAAGAAACGCGACTTTTCTTAGACTGATACGCCACAGGCTTGGTGTATACGAACTCCATTCGGTTTCTCAACTCTACTAGGTTCGAACTTTCTGTTATATCGGTTGACCAAATTTTTGCAATTAAAGCCAGACAATTGCAATCGTTAACCAGTCAAAGGATGGCTGAAGCATCCAAAGCGACCTCCTCGACGACTTACCCGACAAACATGACGAACCTTACAGATTTACAGCTGCGACAAACCATCACGCAGCTCTCCAATGCAGCCAACAACCCTACAAACCAGTTTCAGCACTACGTCTCCCCCGCACCCCAACAATCAACTTCCAAAGGTTTGTTTCGTCGTCTCGTTCATTCCTCCTCACTAATTACTCGAGCCAGCTTACCTTAAAAATGTCCACACCTGGTCAACAACAAATCCGAACAAGGCTACCCGCGCCCGTCATCGCACCGCAAAGAACACCGCCCCACCACCACCACCACCGACCGTCGTGACGCCCGTATACCAACCGCCCCCACCGCCAGTCGCACCCGTACCAGTCGCACCTCCTCTTCCGCCTAACCCACCCCGTCATCCACTTCCAGTAGTCCCCCAAGCTCTCCACTCCACATACGCCTCCCGCCTACGCACAGGGACGACCCTCCTCGTCCAGCCAATACTCACGCAGCCCTCTGCAGCAGCAGGAAACACAAGAGCCTCCACCCGTCGTGGAGGCATGATTAACTACGCCGAACCAGCCTCTGGCGACGAGTTCCCTGATGCCGGTGCTATTGAATCTGACGATTCAGACTTTGTGGCTAGTGGTGGTATGAGAACGACTTTGAGGACACGGAGAATGGGAACTGGCATGTCGGTTTTTCACTCGGGGAGTGGGATGTCCACGCCTCAGCCACAACCACCAGCGCGGCGTTCAACACCGATGCACAATGACAAGGGAGAGTTGGATCAGAGTTATTTAGGCATGATCCCCCCAAGTCGATTTATCAAAGGAAAGCCCGTCGCTCCAACTGCACATGAATATCCGTGCGTACTTCTGCCACTATTGGATCATCTAACAAATAACAAAGTGCACGTACATCTTAGTCCGCCGGATATGCTTCACGCACAAGCACAAATACGCGCCTCTCTAGTACCTATTCGGGTCGAATTTGAAACAGACACTCTGCGAATACGAGACTGCTTCGTTTGGAACTTGAACGAGACCCTCATCAAACCAGAATCATTCGCAAAAGTATTTTGCGCAGACCTCGATCTGCCTACCGTTCCATGGGTGGAGACAGTCGCCAATCAAATTCGTGCGCAGCTCGAAGATCACGAAGGCGTGGCATCGATGGATATCGGCGTAGACCGTGCCATGGATTTGGATCCGCATGTTGAAGGTGGCGATGAGGTTCCTGAATGTCGTGTTATCTTAAGCGTGCGTCGAGTTTTCTTATCGATAACGAATTTAGTTGCTTTACTGACGCTTTTTTTCCAGATCGACGTGCAAATAGCAGCACATCATCTACTGGACCATATAGAGTGGGACTTGCTCTCGCCACTGACACCTGAAGCATTCGCTTCCCAACTTTGTAATGAGCTGGGTTTATCAGGGGAGGCGGTGCCACTTATATCACATGCGATCCATGAAGAGCTTATAAAGCATAAGAAGGACGCTATTGAATGGGGCGTCATTGGTGGGGACAAGGAGGCTGAGGGGATGAAGGACAAGACGGGGCTCGGTATGGGTTGGGGGCGCACGAAGGGACCAAAGGTCTTACAGAGCGTATGGAGGGAATGGACGGAAGCAGAAGAGTTTAGAACAAGATTCGAGGTCCTCACCGCAGAAGAAGTAGAGAGGAGAGAAGTCGAAAAAGAGAGGGCGAGCAGGTACGTTGACGCCCCCATTCTCAAGATACTCTATTTATCCAAACATACTAACATACACCTCAGGCGGTTACGTCGCGAAACATCCAAGTTCCAAACTACAAGAACCAGACGACGATGATCTGGATGCATAATCCACCACACCTACTTTAGTGAGAGGGTTCTGTCCGGTTTAAATGTCATGCTGTCTGTCAATTCATGCGCGAGAAGATTCTTGACGTGACTGTACAGTTTATTGGATACAGTTTCCGTGCCTTGATGCATTGAATGCATCACGGATGCATCATACTGATGCATGAGCCGTACAGCACCGTGCACGAATTAACAACACTCACGCGTGCGTCCTTGACAGATGAGCCTGAGGTCAGGCGAGGGCTTGCCCTTGTTCTCAGTGAGTGTTCTGAGAAAATTATAAATGTTAGTGGTCTGTGCACGGTCCCGGATGGCTTGGCGGGGCATACATCCACCCCCTGGTCGCGCTGACTGGCATTGACGGCGCAACGGACAACTGGCTTGTTCATGAAGTGAGAGAGCGAGAAAAGACATCGAATGTTGATATTGATTCCAGTAACTCATTGACAAAGGGTATAATTCGTGAGTTTGGGAATCGAAAAACTCCGGCATTCAAGTACTAGTGTTCAACGGTACTATGTGGTTAGGTTCACAACTTCAGGAGAACTCGCATACGGATAATGCACATGTACTATCGTGAATACAGGAGGCGAAACCATTATTTGAACTTGGATACACTTGCCATATTATATGTGCTAAGTACTTTGCCTGATGCTGAGGCCTGAGGTAGTGTATGTCCTGGCTACTTGCATGATTGTCTAGTCCGTGGTATACTACGCTAGCATATACTGTAACATTAGGGAGCATTAGGGAATCTAGTTGTACCTTTGGAAACTTGACCATAGTTCGAAAAGAAGAGAATACGTAGGCCAGAGTATGTCAAGCCAGCCTTCTCTGCGTTTTAACATGTCAGCAGTTTCCGTGACGGCAGTGGATAATAGGATATTACGACCAACACCGCATGATGGACGGAGAGTTGCTAAGAGCTCCGCACTTCCTGGCTCCTTTGACTCTCCGAGTCTGGTACTGCTTGGAAGCGGGTCCAGCGTGATGCTGAAAAAGGGTGGTAGGTAGAAGTGCTTGCGAGCGATTGGGAAGGGTCCTTTACCGCCCTTTTTCAGCTGCTCGTAAGTCTTGCAAAGCGTCCATGTCGGCACGCCGATCAACACTAGTACTGTCAGCCACTTGACGCAAATTTCTTATGCAAGAACAGAGAAATCTACATAAGAAAAACGCACATCAACGTCGGTGATTTTTGAGTGAGACATTTCGAGGGCAAGGTAGAAAAAAAGCTCGCCCAAGGGTATATAGCAAGCTTTACTATATACACTTGGGCGAGATTTTTTTCCAGATAGTCTAAACGAAAAGCACGAGACGAGTTGACGTCATGTAAGCGTTCGTAGTCACTCGAATTGTCTGATGTCATGCTGTGCTGTCCACTTCCCGCCGTCATAGAACCCTTAGCATTTCCGTCGATTATGGTGACTTGCTTCAACTTGTAAGAAGCCTTACGCACTAGGAGGTCGCCTCCAATGACGATAAACCCTCGTTCATCTTCACCGCTCTCATCCGCAAGGCCTTTACCCCTTTCACCAAATCCTAGGTCTTACTTGTTGACATCGAGGACGCCCCCGCCGGCCTTCCTCATTATGTCATAGCGAAACTCCATGATCCTCGTTTCGACTACTGGCGGACAGAGCCATTCCAAAGACCCCGATGTCCGACGGTCCCAATGAGAAAGCTGCCGCCGGCCACCGTACTGCTATCGCGTGCGGCGAGCAGGAAGATGACTATGTCCTAGACCAGAGAAATTCCTTTAATCTCACCTTATGGGAAGTACCGCGAGTATGAAGAGTCGTTCAGAGACGAAGTTGAGGGGTACAGACGCCTTGCCACCCTTCAGGGTTCCGGCATCCCCCTGCTCTACGCTTCGGGTCGGGTCGTTCCTGGCCACGGTAAAGGTCGCGCCCATATCTCCCGGAGTGCTTCTCATGGAGCACATTCTAAGCGAGACGCTTGAAAAACACTCCGGATCTTCATTCTGTTCCTGGTTCTGCGTACTATGAGGTAGTCGAGGCCGTAAGCTCCCTCGGATCATATGGATAACATCGGATCATGTGGCGTTACATATGCCCAAATGCGACAATATCCTCGTTTCCCAACAACGGTTCTAGACGTGCGCTCCTCGTCGATTTCGGACGATGTGTCCTTCGTTTCCCTGATGAGCCTGATGACAAGTGGAAAGAGGTCGTCAGCTGTGAACATGATGAGTTGGAACCTTAGCGCTATATGCTCAAGCTAGGCATTTGGTGCGATGAGTGGCGCCCGGACGCAGTTTATGTTTTCTACGAGCCCGAAATGCATAAGCTCAGAAGAAAGTGAGACCATATATATCGTTGCCAATGGTATGCGCATTCACTACCTTGTACGCTCGTGACTGCCAACAAAACAGGAGCAGCGTGCGGTATCGTCAGTTGGCCAAGGCGTATAAACATGGCGCTTCGGCTGAGTAGAATTTAGGATACGTGTCACCGTTTATTTCCCTTATATTTCGCTATAATCACAGTCCCCTGGTAAAGGGCGATCAGCCCAGCTGTTGATTTCGCACAGGCGCCGCTATGAGATTACGCTGCCCATGGGTGTTGGGGACTGGCGATGTTACGATCATAATCACCTGAACAAATCCTTAATCCCCGTCATCGGTCGACCAACTTCTTATCGCCTTTTGCATCCAAGGGCCGGCGGTCGCTGCCAGTTCCAGACTGTTCTAGACCCCCGATTCTGCTTTCTCTTTTTGACACGAATATGACATTGATAAGGCCACGCACCAAGATCCTGGTCGATCTTCATTTCTACGCTCCACGACAAATACACAATACATGCGGCTGATGGGGGTTGTGTACTGAAAGCAAGTACTGCGTTTACCATCTCTTGGACAACAGCCGCTGCCGCGTGTCCAAACGAGTGCGCAATAATATCGTGCCCAAAGAACCTTGGAATCCATTCAGCAGCATCGGTCCGGCGCAAAGCGTGGCCCGTTATGGACCGTGGTCCCGGTGGCTTTCGGAATCGCATGTTTCCATTGCCAAAACATCAAATTGACAGCTGATTTCATATCGATAGCCCGGAATTGGGGGAATCGGGATCTTCGTGTATCTACTAATGCTATCACATTATCACTATTGATTAAAGCGCATTTTTGGAAGTTGGAATGGAACGACCGGGGATCTGGGACGGTGCAACTGATTGCGGAGTTTCTTGGAACGGTAATGGCGCGCCGGCGGGTGTTTGGAGTTCTGGACTTTGAGTCAGGCGCTTGATTTTTTTTGATCATGATCAGTGAGTCGGAGTACTGAGCTGCCAGACTCTTTCATTCTCGATCGATCGTATACAAGGGGCAAATACCCCCATGGCACGGGAATGAGGCGTGACGTGCGCTGAGTTTCTTACAACCCTTGCCTGGGCCTTGGAGTTTGTCTCCGTTAAAAAAGGGTTTATCATCCTCGGACCTTCGAGTTCATGTGGGCAGACGTGACTGGTATTCGTCGACGTTTCCAAGCAATTAAAGGTATACTTTAATAGCAGCCTCATGAGGGCCGTCGCACGTCGCACCCCTCTCTTTGATACCGTACCGCCGGCTCCACAAACACAAAAACGCTTAGAAGTTACAGCACGTCGGATCCCGTCCCATCCCATACTCCAGTGTCAATTGCTACATGTGATATATACTTGGCTGTTATGGCTACAACAATACATAAAGCCAAAACGTCGGACAAAGCAAATCAAAGGAGACCGCACGCATCAAAGATATACACATCCCAAGAGAATCCGTTCTATAATATCAATGGACACTTTTGAAATTAGTTGGAATCGCAACGAGTATGATACGAGTCGTTCATACTTACGTTTGTCGTTTACTACACAAACCCGAATGTATTCGGATGCACGGAGCGGTTAAGGGTCACAGAGACGTCAGCGCGACGGAACGGATGCATATGCGGGATGTCGATGAGCCTTCGGCATGTTGGGTAGTTGCGTTCCGTTACCCGTCCTTTCCCGGAGTGGTTGAGGGTCACAGAGACGTCAGTGCAACGGAACGGATGCATATGCGGGATGTCGATGAGCCTTCGGCATGTTAGGTAGTTGCGTTCCGTTACCCGTACTTTCCCGGATGCGCAGTCGGCAATGCTATGTTGGGTTGTCTATAGAGTCTGAGTCTCCTTTGAGTCGTTCGAGACGCTTCACTTCCGTCCTATAATGACGTATCATTCAATACAATTCGAGTCCGAGTCCTGGAAATGATGCACCAGTAGCACATTGTGCTCTCTGCTTGGATGGGAGGCATTTGAGCATTCGAACACCCCCGTCGCGATGCCTCTCGACTATTCTGTCTGCTTGGCGTGTTCATGGAGTATGAGTCTCCTTGAAGTAGTCCGAGACGCTTCATCTCCATTGTGCGGATGATCAACAACATACCTACCGGTCCATGTTGCGTATTGTGCTCTTGGCATGTATCGCGTGGACGTCTTGGATGAGAGGCATTTGAGCATGGTGTATAGCTTCGTCACGATGCCTGTCGCCCTCCAACTTGTCGATGAAGTCCAAGCATCCGTTAAAGCACCCGAAACGTCATTAATCATTTCCCACCGTGGGTAGTCAATACAGTGCGAGTTTCTTTGTGTCCGCGACACTTCATTTCCCTCGCGCGAAAAAGAAAAAGAAATTGACGTCATGCCGGTCCTGAGAACGACGGGCTTGTAGGACATTGTACTCTCTCGGCGAGGGTCGTGTGAACGTCTATAGTGGGTATAAGTATAATACGCTTCCGTTGCGCGCATCTCTTGGCATAGATTGCGTGGACGTCTTGAAAGGGCGCCATTTGAACATGCCGTGTACCTGTCACGATGCGTCTGGCCCATTCGATCTTGTACAAGTTTCCTTCAGGGGGCCCGAGACGCTTCATTTTATTTCCATCATCGTGGATTATCGATGGACTGCGAGTCTCTTTTGGGGGGGTCTGAGAACGCTTCCTTTGAATTTCTTTTTCGATCTCATACCTACAAGGTCCTGGGAATAACGCATCGGTAGCGTGGACATCTTGGAGGAGGGAACATAATGTATATACTGACCTCCGCGGAGTATTCTGTCTTGTTAGCCTGTCGATCGAGTCAGAGGCTCCTTTACGGGAGTCCGAGACGCTTCGTTGCACTCATCATGGCGTGTCGAGTCTTGAGCTCCTTTAAGGGGTTCGAGACTTTTCATTTCCCTCGCCGCAGCTGTCAATAAAGATGGAGCCTAGGTCTTGAGTCAAGAGGATGCCGACAAAAGACCCGAGACTTCATTTCCCTCCTCACAGACGATCAATATCATGTCATACCTACCGGAATGACGCGCCTATAGCACTTTGTTCTCTCTCGGCCGACGTCATGCTAGGAGGAATTAAGCATACATCATGAATATAGCATACCTGTCCGTTGTGCGCACTTCTTGGTATGGGCATAGTTCGCGTGGATGTCTTGAAAGGGAGTGATTTGAGTATGGCGTCGCGACGCGTCTGGCCCATTCGATCTTGTGCATGGAGTGCAAGTCTCCTTTCGAGATGCTTCATTTCCCTTTCGATGGCATACCTACCGGTCCTTGGAATGACGCGCCTGTAGCACTTTGTTCTCTATGCGCGACAGCGTGGATACCTTTGCTGGAAGGAAATGTAGCATGCATTACGCGTATAGTGTAGTGTACATCTCCGTTGCGCGCACCTCTCGGCGTGAGTCTTTGCTGGGGGGAATTACGTATAGCATATTTCTCCATTGCATGCGCCTCTTGGCATGGGTGGCGTGGACGTCTTGGATGGGGTGCATTTGAGCATGCATACATAATGCTATAGTGACCTCCGCGGCGTATTGGTGTGTCAATAGAGTTTGAGTGTCCTGTAAGGGGTAAGGGCCGAAACGCTCATTTTCTCGTGGATCGTCAAACGAGTTTTTGACGCAGAATTTAGAAGAAAAAAATGGATTATGCGTATAATACAACATACATCTCCGTCGCGCGCACCTCTTGGCATGTGGCGTGGACGTCTTGGATGGGATGGATTTGAGCATACATGGATAATGCTATAGTGACCTCCGCGGCGTGTTGGCGTGTCGATCGAGTCATAGTTTCTTCAAGGGGCTCGAAGCGTTTCCGTGGCGTGTCAAAGGGTATGAGCGTCCCTTTAATAAACTTTCACGTCATGAATTGTGTGAAGCTCCTTTAAGGGGTCCGAGACGCTTCATTTCCATGCTCGTGTGGGTGATGGACGTCATACCTACGGGTCCTGGGAATGACGCCGCAGCACATTATGGTCTCCCGACGCGGGCCGTGCGGATGCGTCTCCATACATTATGCTCTCCCGAAGCGGGCCGTGTAGATGCGTCTCCGTTGCGCGGAGTCACGTGTACGTCTTGGATAGAGCGCTGATCAATATGCACGAATATTTACTGCATATGCGCGGTGTCTATCGCTTGCTGGAGTCCGAGCCTCTTTTGGGGGATTCGAGACTCGAGACTTCATTTCCCTCACTGCGGGCCCACAGTTCGTCGTGGAGCTCGAGTCTGTTTTTGGGGTGTTCCGAGAGCTTGTAACCAGACATGTCGACGGTCAGCAACTGGAGACTAGGAATGATTTCTTCGTTGCGGAAACTAATTTGATATCGGCCTGGGAGTGACGCGCCAGTGGCACATTGTACTCTTTCGGCGCGGACTTAGTATACGTTGCACGACTGAGTCACGTGTATGTAGAAATTTGGATGTAATTCGACTATCGCGGTGTCTATCGTCACTTCTATCTTGTTGGCTTGTCGACGGAGTCTGAGGCTCTTTTAGGGGATCCGACATTCGAGAGACTTCATTTCCCTGGTGGTGGGTGGTCTCTTTGAGGGTGGATGAGCTTCATCGCGGTGTCTATCGGCAGCTCTATCTTGTTGGCTTGTCGACGGAGTCTGAGTCCTTTAGAAGGGGTTCGAAATATCCTCGCGTAAATGAATGTCATAGTGGTCCTGGGAATGGCGGACTAGTGTGAGCTACGTGGAGGTGTTTGCTAGGACTTGGGAGAGTAAAAGACCGGTGACAGGCAACGGAAACGTCATGGAACTAAAACGAGGTGGCGGCTCGGGGTAATGAAATTGGAGCGGAGTACTGCCACAAGCAGCGCACGTGGGATAGTGTAGTGCGAGGGTCGGTGAACGAGGAGTTTGGTGGATGGTGGTCGGGATATAATTAACGTAAGTTGATATTTTTGACACGTCTTTGTTTTATTTTAATTTTAGAGGGTGGGGTTGGAGCGGAATATTGAACGGAGGACGGGGTTGCCAGTACTCACGACATCAAAGGATGTGGGGCTTGTTGTTATAGAGTCATCACTATGAGACAGCGGGGAATGGTAAATTTGAATTGAGTGACTAGACCGTGGCTACGTGGCGAGCAGAGTAGGTATAGGAGGTTTGTATCGTGGCAAGGTCGAGGTTGAAAAGTACTACTAATATCATGACAAGGCTGAACACGAGGATAGCACAAGTTAGGGTAGTTTCGGCTACGAAGTGGGGTAATCTAGATAAGAAATTCAAGATAAGGTGTTTGTGTGAAAAGGGGTATTCGATGCGGGGTACTACTAGGGAGGGTGTGCTATGTACATAGCAATATACAGCAATAATTACGTAATAAATCGAAATCTAGGTAGATCCAGATAACGGGTCAATCGAATTTATTTTTTCATCTTATTGTGTTTATAAAAGCTACTGCACGTTTATACCACGCTCACAACCCCGGACTCCTCGCAAAGTCAGCTAGCGCCCTACTTATACTTCATCACCTCTCTCTTTTTTCTTTACCTCTTCCCACAATGGATACACCAGCTCCGTCTCACGATAAGGTAGCTCCTCGTCCTTACAAATGTCCTTATCCTCTATGCGGTCGTGCTTTTAGTAGACTAGAACACCAGGTAAACTGCTCTCTTTTTTTCATTATTCAGAACAACGTGCTGATCCATGATCGACAATTGATTATAGACCCGTCACATTCGCACTCACACTGGCGAAAAACCTTTTGTCTGCACTTTCCCTTCTTGCGAGAAACGTTTCTCTCGCTCAGACGAACTCACTCGTCATTCCCGAATTCACAATAACGATAACTCTTTGAATGGCGCTTCAAATGCCAAAGGTAAAGCAAAGGCAAAGGGTGATATCTTAGATGACACCGCTGGTCCAGGTATCAACCTACACTCCTTGCCTCGCTCAGACCCCCAAGCAACTTCCATCAGAGTAAAGAAGAAGGCTAGAAGTAGAGCCAATAGTGACGACGAGGTACATTCTATCTCTATTTTTACATAATCAACACTAATTCTTCCTAGGCCGAATCTTACGCTCGTCCCACCTCACTATCATCTTATGAACCTTCTCACTCACGACGTTCACAAACTCACATCCCCATTGCGTCAAACCCTTCAGCCTTTTCCACCTTATCAAGTCTAGCAATGGATGAACTTTACGCTCTCGAACGAGAAGAGGCACTCCGAAGAGCAGAATACGAAGCTCGTCACGCAGAGGCACTTCGCCGCGCAGAGTACGAAGCCCGCAACGCCGAGGCTATATACTTCCGCGGTCGTCCTTCAAAAAGCGCTTCCACATCTCCAGTATCAACTCCCTTTCACTCTACAATATCTCTCAAAGGTCCCGATGGCTATTTCGGAGTATCAAGCACTCGTGATTATGAAGACGACCCTTCATCTGACAAATTCATCAGAGCAAAGAGAAGAATAAGTGGCCCTGCTTGGCAAATGACTCCTATGTCACAAGACACCCGCTCCGTTCCCGCCTTCTCTTCAGAACAACCAAAGCCCCGTACCCTGACTTCAGCTCCACTTCATCCCCCAGCTTATCGTCATCTCGTAACTCACGAAGATTCTCCGTCCCCTTTGAGCTCAGATTCTGACTCCATCCCTGCACACAACCCCGCACAACATCCACAACAGCCCTATACTCGCCCATCATATCCTCCTTCATCCGAGTATTCGGTAATTAAAGCCACGGAGTTCACCTTCACCCCTTCAACAAGTCCATTCCTCGGACCGCTTCGTACCTTGAACCTTCATTCCACAAATCCATCCAGGGCCCCATCTCCCATCTCCCTCCCAGCTTCCATAAACAGCGCCCATAACGACATACCCATCAGCCCTATCGATGAACCCCACACAGCACGCCGCTCAAGGCGTAACAGCATCGTGAACAGCCCCCCAAACCGCGGTGCCTTTTTCCCGGCATCCCGAAAGAAAGACCCCATACCCCACGTACGTACATACCCCGGTCAGCTCTCTCAAGCAGCACACAACCTCCCCACACCTCAGCTTTCAAGCGGGCCGAGTAGTAGCGGTAGTAGCCCCGGGAGTTCAACATACCCGCTGGGCGGGGGCGTTTATGCTTCCAAACCTGTGTTTGAGAGCGGAGTTACGTTGAGTCCGTCGAATTCGCGGCCAAATTCACCGCCACATGCGCATGCCGCGGGGCCGCATCATCACTTGGCATATAGCGTGCGCATGGCGTTTGGGATGACGCCTATCAACCCTGGCCATCCGCCTCGGAACACGAGCTGGCCTAATCCGCATTTGAAGACTAATCCGAATGTGTTCTCGTCGGTTTCGGTACCGGCTTCAAGGAGTAATTCACCGCCTATTACGCTTCCGCCTCTGAACTTGAGCGCTGGTGCTGCAAGTGGGGGTGCTGGTGCGGGGGAGATGGTGTCTCCGATGGATGAGGATGAAAGTAGTAGTGATGATGAGGGGACTTATATGGGTGGGAAGGGCACTGGTGTTGGTGTTGGGGGGAGAAAAGTTGAGTTACCTGGGTTCAAGGAGTTTGAGGCTGCTACGCGGTCTGGTCGGTGACCACTCCCTCCCTCTCTCTTGCCTTCTTTTTTCGTTCATTCTTCCATTCTTCGTTGGTTCGTCAAAACAAACAATCTACCCACACATCTTAATACCTTATTCCCCCCTCATCCCCCCATTCCCACTTCAAAAACACAACCACGCTCACCACTTAGAAATCGTTGCATAGATGCGCAAGTACATATAGGGATCTGATCAGGTATCTTGACTCTTAGGAAGTATAGTGTATTATGTTGTTGGCTAATTTTTCTTCTCTTTCTTTCTTCCCCCCCTTTTCGGTTTCGGTTCGGTTCACACCCTCTGTTCGGTTCGCATCCCCCCTCCCCCCGTTCGGTCGAGGTTCTCCTTTCGGTCGAGGTTCATCCCTCGGTTTGCTTGTTATCTATCTATGTCGTGCGTAATGCACTGTTTTATAATAGTCTTTTTGTTACAGTCGTTGTTGTTGTCATATGGTGTATGCTCCGTTGATTGATGCAATGTTGTTGTACGATGTGTCTTTACAATTGCGTGACTTGGTCTTTGTCTTTACGCTTGTACTGGTTGACTTCTCGTAGCGTTTAGAATCCTAGATCTTGATCTAAACCTTGACAGTCGGAGTGCACTTTGCCACAACCGCAGACCAATTCTAATGTTGGCAGGCAAGTGTCGGGTACAGCATCAACGCGGAGTTTATGTTTAGAAGGCGATTTGAATCTAGAACTAGGTGTCCTTCTGATGTTTGAAGGACTTTAGAACATAGGTTTAGACGTTCTAAACGCTGTGTCCCGGGAAGTCACCCGATTCCAACTTAACCTTAAGTTTACACCACAGCGCTCCATTGATGAAACCTACAAAACACGCATGATGATCATGCCTCCTACCCACACTCACTTTTGTCCAACAGAATCATTGACCGCTCGTCTTATTTATAAAGCGAGGAAAGATGTTCTTGGGAGGTTGTATAAGCGTGGGTTTCCATATTCTAGGTAAGTTGAGTTATGCGTACTGCCACCTTGTGCATAGCCTATGTGTCGTGCGTGCCGGCTGTGTCGTGTGCGTGCCTACCGCCCATTTTATGCGCGTATCATATGTGTCGTGTTGGTGTCGTGCGCGTGTGCTGTCGTATGTGTTGAACGCACGGCCATCACGCGCATGCGCATCCACCCCACTCCACCACACATGCCCACCCCGCTCCACATACCACATAACATAACCCACGCCCATCTCCTTAACGCTCCACATAACCACATAACCCACGCCCATCTCCTTAACCACGCCCAACGACGTAACTAACCCCGCCCCCCAGAAACCTAATCGCGCACAAATCATGCGTCAACTACCTCGCCTTCTCAAAACGCGACGGAAGATGGCTCGCTAGTGCTGGAGATGATTTTCGCGTGTTGATGTGGGATTTTGGGGAGGTTGATCTTAAGTTTCCTGTGGGTGGGTTTCAGGGGCCTGTCGTGAGTTTTTTTTGAGTTTTTGTGCGTGTTGTGTTTTGTGGTTCGATCTTGATGTGGGGGGTTTGGGTGGACAGGGGAATGTATTGGCGCTTGATTTTAGCGCTACGAACCAGTATTTGTATAGGTGAGGATTTTGTCTTGGCTGTAAGGAAGTGTTGGACTAACTTATGGTAGTGGGGGAGCTGATAGTGTTATATTGAAGTATGATGTTTCGACGTTGCGGGGAGTTGGGAGTGGGAGGGGTTCGTCTTTTGTCGAGGAGTACCGGGATCACGACGTAAGTTTTCCTCTCGTGTCTTTTATATATATAGGATTTGGAATAATGTCGAGGAGTAGGATAGCGTTCGTGCGCTTACGTGCCATCCTTACGAGGATGAGGTGTTCCTCAGTGCCAGGTGCGTTATGTTCCAACTCACCATCCTTGATTTACGGTCATCTGAATTGGGATGCTCACAGCGAAGATGGGAAGCTGGTACTGCACGATGGCCGTGCTGGCGACAGAACGAGCGCGGCTCAGGGAATACTTCAACATACAGCTGAATTCACAGGGGTACAGCACCATCCTGTTATGGAACATGTTTTTGCGACGTGCGACGTGCATGGTCAGGTCTGTCTTCGGGATACTCGTATGGCGTTTGGGCCTTTGTCGAGACGATCGAATAATGGGATCGTGAGAGTGGTATGTTCTTTCTTCGTGACTATGGAATCTGGATTGGTTCACGAGACGGATGCTAGTATAACACAAAGTTATCAAGAAAGTCAGCGAGTTATCTTAGCAATCCAGAGAGCAGTAGCTTGACTTTTGATCGTGATGGTGAGTCTAGTTTCATAGGGTTGCTTCATGGTGCTTCATTCTTGCTCTAGGAAGTAAACTGGCCGTGACGTTCTTGTAAGCGATCCTCCCTGCGATCATAGTTTTCTGTTCATCATGTTCTAGCACTATTTCCCGACGATATACGCCTTGTCAGATCCACACCCTCTCGCTATATGCACAGGCCGCAACGCCCCCGATGGGATACCCGTTTCTCCATCCGAGCGAACATACACTAATTCATGTACGATGAAAGTGTGCCGCCTCGTTCTTGTGTCAAGATTGCACGTTAGCTCACTACATATAGTCGGGCGCGTTTGGCGGCCCCGGTATGGATGAAGACGATATGTACGGTGCTGGATCTGATGATTTCAGGGCTTATGTATGGAAGATCCCTTCCTTTGAGCACTTTGCAGGGGCTTAGGAAGGAGATCACCGCTCGTGAGTGGTATACAGCGTGAATGGCCAGATACAGTCGGTGAGGTCATTACAGTCGTATGTCTAGGGCAGGTGCCTGACGAGTAATAGCGTTTGCGGAAGGCAAGTGGGAGAGCAGATATGTGCCGTTTGAAATACAGACGCCGTTGGCGAGATTGAATGGTATTTGCACATCGTCCTCGGCTTGAGGGGCTTTATGGCTGATGATGGATCGCAGGGCATAAATCAATCGTGAATTCTGTCGCGATCCATCCGTCGTTATTACACTATCGTCACCTCAGGCGTCGAACGCCAAGTTATACTTCATAGCCCTACGCCTTCGTCGCCTGCGGTTCAGGATCTTCTACCTACTCCACCGACTGTGAGAACGCTTCAACCACAAGATCTAGCGGCGGAGAGAACGTTCTTGAGAGCGCTTTTTGGGCCGCATCCGACATTGAATGAGGGGGATGAAGGAGAGAATGAGACGATTTCGCTTTTTGATCAGTGAGTTCTCTGTTCACCTCGACATGGGTGGTTTCTGTTTCTTATGCGTTTGGACATGAATAGTATTTTGAGAGAAGAGGGCGAAGCAGACGTGTTTACAGTGAGACGTTGGGGAGAAGAAGATTCAGACTCAGACTCAGACTCAGAAGATGAAACGATTATCGATGTCTTCGATACCTCTCTATCTGATAGCTCCCAATAATTCTGGACTCGGTCGATGATGGCAGTGTTGATAAGCGCCCATAGGACCCTGGTTCTGTCACAGCTTATTTCCATTCCGCAATCAAGGTTAAAGCGCCAGAACAGCTTTATTGTAGACACGTGCTGCGTTATCTGGCTTCATCGTCTAACCCTACTACCATCGTGAATATCTGCGTATAGTGATGTCTGCGTCGTTAAAGTATGACGTCGAGGATTCTAATATCGCGCTTTCAGGCTCCGATGTGAGTTTTGGGAACGCTTTGTTGATGCTTTGGATCTTGATTGTAACTTGTAATGTACAGCTTGAAAGGCGCGTCCGCGAACATGCTGAGGCCAAGGAATCAGCCTGGGCGAAAGCTGGTGTCGAGCCTGGTCTTCAGATCTGGAGAATAGAGAAGTTTAGTGTCGTCGATTACAGCGACTTGATGGCGTTTCCCAAGAAATATGGGACATTCTATGATGGCCATTCATATATTGTCTTGCATGTGAGTAATACTGGCGTTTCAATGTGCGAGACGTTCTGATGGTTTCGTACAGACGTACAAGCCTGATGCCAAAGCCCCGACGCTCCGCTACGATCTGCATTTTTGGCTAGGGGAGCATACAACTCGGGATGATGCAGCCACGGCTGCTTATAAGACCGCCGAGCTCGGTGATCGTAGGTTATCTTACCCCAGTCCAAGCACCAATAACGCTCATCAGACTATCCAACCAGACCTCGGAGGCAAAGCAACCCAATACCGCGAAATCCAATACCACGAATCACCTCGATTGAAATCATACTTCCCTCTCTTCATGACCTTGCATGGCGGTGCATCGACAGGGATTTCATAGTCTCCTTGCTCTGTTACCTGAAGACGCCAAGAAGATGTACACGATGGGCACGACGCGTGGCAAGGTGCTTGCCAACACTATCGGAGGACGGGAAACAGCTTATCGTGCGCGAAGTACCTATGGAGGGGTTGGTTATGCGCCAGGGAGTTGTATACGTGCTTGATAAAGGTCCCCTTTACTGGCAGTTCAACACGAAGAAGAGTACTGCTTGGACGAGATATAAATCAGCTGAATATATGATGTATTTGGGACAGTGGAGAGTTCCTCAATCAGCATTTCAAGTGTTTGGTGAGTGTATTACTGGATCAAGTAGCGATTCCTATTTGCATTAATGATGACTGTGCAGACGAGGGGACTGCGGACCAAGACGATTTCCTGCAAGCGGCAGGAATCACTGCTCCTGTAATGGACGTACCGTTACCGCCTGACAAGGGGACTCCGATTGATCCTCCAGTATTGCACCAACTGCTCGGAGATATCAACGGCTGGCAGCTCGCCACCGTCGCTGCACAGAGTTCTTCTCTTCAACCTGACGGTGTTTATATCCTGGACGATCATGCATGCCCGACATTCCCTGCGGTTTATACATGGCTGGGGAAGAATGTACCAGAGCCCCGACGGAAACTCGCGCTGCAGTACGCTCAAAATTACCTTCATGAGAAACGCACCAAGGAAGGAGAGCGTATTCAAGTAGCAACTACTATAGTGAAGGTTAACCAAGAGACGGAGCCAGCTTCGTTCTTGGAGGCATTTAATCCGAGAACCCTCTCATGAAGGAATGCCTTGTTTAGGTTCAGATAGTGTACATAACTGGTATTACAAGCGTCGATATGGATTCGAGTCCAACAAGAGTCCAATGTACTTTACAAGAGTCCCGACTGTGGTTTCATGCGGTGTTTGCCTCACACGTCGTAAGCAACTCTTGCGCCCGTCCAAGAGTAGGGGTAGTTGCGTTGGTACCAATTGCGTACGCTCCTCCTTTCGGCAATACGGGGAATGGTCGCGTATGATCCCCCGATCTGAGAAAATGTAAGAGGAAAATGGAAATACTCATGCAAACACATACCACCACTTGATGAGACTGGTCGAAGAAATCAGAAGAATACCTAGGTGAGGTACGTTGGTAAGCTAGTTGCGTAATGACCGTTCGCACTTACCCCGGATACAACGTCGATGGTACGTAGCCATCATATCTGTCAAGGACAGTAGAAGTCCACTCCCACACCCCTCCATTGTGTCCCTTCCCACCATGCTTGGATCCGCCGGTAGTGGCACTAATTTCAAACGGTCATTACGCCAATCCTTCACGCGAGGGTATACGTACGGAACGGGATACCAGTTCCTAAATCCGACGTTAGTGCCCCCTGCGTACCCAGAAGAGAATTCGTCGAGGAAGACTCTCAGTTCCGGTTCAGTCGGGATGCGTCCGCCTTTGACACTCGCATACACTGAAAGATTATCGTAGCAAGTAAGGACCGGCCAATCCCAGGCGATCTTGATGGGAATTGGACCGTATAGTGTCCGCACCTGCAGAATGTTGGGATCAAATGAGGAAGCTGGTGTGAATATGACGTACACGGATGTCTCCATTATGATCTTCCCAACTCGCGGGGAATTTGACTTTACCTTGCCCAGCCCCCTTGTAAAACTCGTAAAATTCCCCATTGGTCACCGGCCGCCATTCAATGCGGAACGCTTTGACTTCGACCAGTCTACTTGGGCTCTCATTATCCCACCCAAAGGTATGACCAGCGACGTCATAGCGTTTCGCAGGGTCGGTATCTTCTTCTTCAATGTCGTCAATTCCAAGCGTAACAGTTGAAGGGCCTATCTCAACGGCTGGTGCGACTGGCTTGGGTGCTGCTTGCCACTGCGCTGTGAGAGACTCCCAGTGAGGGGGAGAAAAATCGAGTGGGGGAATCGTTCCTGTCCCTGCGCGCTGGAGTAGCATATACAAGAGCGTCTTGAAGTGACCTCAGCATACCGCACCAATTTTCCAAGAGCGACGTTACCTCGGCATGCAAACCTTCATGCTCGAACGTCATGAACAAGACACGAGCCACCTTCCTAGTCAAGGGAATCTTGCCTTCAGCAATATCGCTGTAAAGCTTCCTAACGCGCTCCCTGACACAACTTTGGAAGTTCAAAATGCTGTGAAGTGAGGGCCAATCCTCGTCTTTCGTGGGAACCACTGAATGAGGCTAGAGATGCAATTAGGCTGGTCGAATGAATAGGAAAGATAAGCATACATGGCATTGGGTCGGGTCATCAACTTTTGGGTCAATGCCTCTCTGCAATGAAGTTTAGCTATACCTATTCTCGAAAAATTATTGCGTCGTACCTCAAAGATGTGCTGCAGATGTGAGATGAGTTTCCGATCATCTCTTGCAAATGTGAACTGACCATGAATTCCTGAGGATCGGTATGAGGTTCGTCAAGTAGACGAGATAAATGGATGTCAAGAAAGGTTGGGATGTGACCAAGATAGAACAGACATATATGTCTCAAATCAATTGGCTTCTGAAGAAGCATCGCAGGAGGTATCATCCGCAACGTGATGAAGTCCCAAACAGTCCACAATTTGCTCCAGTCTTCTATTGAGGGAATGCCGAACTTGGTAGTGTGGCCAGACACCACCGAGGGCGAGTCAAGCAACGGAAATACGAATGCCGGACGTTCTAAGAGCCAAAGCGAATAGCGTCCCGTGTTATCCGTCCATCGCTGGATAGGCCGCAGATTGGCCTCAGTGAATAGCGTGTATGCATCACTTTCCGAGAACTAAGCTCGTCGTTCGTGAGTTATCCCATATCCAATATATGCAACGTACTTTGTGCGAGATTTCCATGTTGACAAGTTCACCCTTCAAAAATTGGATTGGCTTGGACGCCATCGGGGGGTTGATATCATGCGTCTGAATGCATCTATAGTACGCTTCATGACGACCTAGTCCAACAGACTGTTCAGATTGGCCTTTAGTCGCACTGATAAAAGAACTTACGTTTGGCTTCGTTGTAGGTATTCACATATTCCCAATTCTCTTCCGCGAACATGGATTCATCTCCGAGTGCCCTCCCGGCGACTTTCAAACCGTTTAATATGAAATCTCGAGTATGACCCTGAGGATCATTGTACGCCAGTTCAATCTCATCGCGACCATTATCATGATCTAAGCCGAGAAGAAGGGTATCCTTGCCGGGCTCCAATGGCAACGCACGCAGAAACTCAGCGTCTTCTCCGCGCTTGAAATTGCCTAGCGAGGAGCCAAGGAAGAGCAAGTGTAAGGGAAGTTGAAAACCGCCTGGTGTAGACGGAGATGTCATCTCAGTGTCTGACGAATCGGGAAAAGAAGAGCGCGTCGAGGTTGGAGAGGAGTCCCTGCGAGTACTATCGAGTTTGTAACACTCCAAGGAGAGTGGCAACGCGCCATCCGCAACGGCAGATTCTTGAAGACCACCTTCCTCAATGAATTTGATCCCGGTATCGTATGTTCCAAGCATCCCCTTCGCCTCGACCTTTCCGACAAGCATGGAACCAACTGCAGACTCGCGGAGCCCCATCAAAGTACGGTTGAGTTCACGTTCTTCAAGATCAAGAGCGTAGTATGTTATGGGGGCAACAGGTGGGGCGATAGGAACGAGATTGGCAAGCGCGTGTAGGATATGGGAAGTCTTCCGTAGTGCGCTATACGGGGGAAATTCTGTCAGCCGCTCAACGTAATAGAGCATTCAAGGTGTCATGTGTACGAGGCCCGCGCGTATTATGGCTAGAGCGCTACTTCATGGGGCGTACGTTATGACATCGCAGCCGAAAGGACGGCGGGACGAAGCAGCAGACAAAATCGCCTGGTAAAATACTCACCCAGCGCCGAGCTCAAGTATGACCTCCCCTGAAATAACGCCTCCAGTATGCTGGTGCATAACATCCACGATTTGGCCCGCGTGGTCTTGGAGAATTTGCTCCTCTGCGCCAAACAGATAATATTCCGGAGCTTTAGTGGTGATATTGTCGTATAACCTCAATCCGCGCTCATCATAGAGAATCACGGTGGGCAAGGTCTTCTCATCCGCGGGAGCCATTAGTCCTCTGATGATCTGCGCCTGGATGCTAGCATCGGAACCAGTGGAATCCGGAGACGGCTTGTCATGGAATCGGACATCCACGATCTGAAGAGTGCTCATAGTAGGATAATGTGAGCAGAAAGTATACCTTGGAAAGTGACCGTTGGGGGATCTGGAGGAGCCATCCCCTTATAAGTCGGCTATACAGGGGTTCCTTCCAGCAAATTGTTTTGAGAGATTATTATATAATCATCGTCTTGGGGATTGCGCCAGGTATTGCACGCCCCACCACAAGTAACTGCATGAACCTCATGAGCTAACGGGGTGACAGAAGACGGCAACCATACACCTTCGTGTCTTCTGATCTCCCTAATTCGGATTCGGCGGTTGCGAGCCTTTAGGATGTAGCCATCCATACCTGGCTCTCCATCATTTCGCTTGTCAAATAGCCGACCTAAAATTCGCAAATATTTGAAACCCTGTAAGGTCACAAGCGATCGAAGTGAGTTTATTCTCGGCGGGCAACCACACTCGACTGACAGTGACTCCTTTACATGTCACCCGGGCCCCAAGTACGCGGCAGCGCTTATCTCCACGCCTTTGAAGGTACAACTTATCACACAGAAACAATACCACCCCAAAGGGATGGGTGAGTAACGGAATTATATAACAGCGACACGAGCTAGAAATTCTGCCTACGTAGATGTGATGAGCACCTGAGCTAAAGGCGTGAAAAAGGACCTTAACTTCCCAATAGAAATGTGTAAATAGCATATCACCTGCAGATTCGGTTAACGTATTGTGGACAGATCAAAAAATAAAGTAGATTTTGGCCAAAGTTGACCTGTTCTGCAGCGCTTTAACCCAGCATTAAATACCGTCCATGCACACTGTCACACTTCAGCATCTATCGATCACAGAAACGCTGGACGGGCTTACCTGTCCGTTTGTTGTCCATTCTCACAGAAGTACATCAGGTTGTAATACTTTAAGGAGCATGTACACCAAGGCACCCAACAGTTCCATTTCAAGCCTCCTTCTCGAGGCGCGCCGCGAGTTGGGATAACATCACCTGCGAGCGTGGGTTGCGCGGGAATGACCGCCCATCACTGTTCCTGTACAGATCCACTCGTTGAGTATGGCAGGGAAGGTGATACGTAAAAGCAAACGACTCACCCCTCGCCGCCGATGAGGAGAAGATAAATCCATCCTCGCGGCTTACTCCATCCAAAAACTTGCGCCCAGTTCCTCCGCCACCCGACATCGTACATACGCACGGAGTTATGTGCGTCACGAACCACTCTGCGTTGATTGTATGACAACTCGTCCTCCATTGGGGGATCAGACAACTTCATGGACGCCGGTAATGGAGGGATATATCTCAATAACAAGAATGGTGAGATGGCTTCGACAGTAGTCTGGTTAGTACTATTTTGCGATTAGCGCTCGGAATAATGAGAACAAAAGCTGTGTTTGACATACGTAATGAGGTAAACATGGTACACCCAGAAGGAACCAACAACCAGAGTAAAAATCACGCCGGCAGCGGCGAGTAATAATTCATGAACGGGGGTAGACTGGTCCTAAACAACCATAAGTATCAGAAATTGAGCAAGCGCGTTCCAAACTTCTCACCAAAACCAGAAGTGGATTATTGAAAGACCACCAGAATGCAGAAATAGATATAATAGTGGTATATGCGGAGAAAGCGGTGATGCAAGTCAAGAAATGAACAAATGCTGGGTATGTTCTATATCCCTGCAAGCGCAACGTTAGAAATGCACACCACATACTTGATCTGCTACTTACGACGCATTTAGCTCCAAGCCAAGGACAATGATGATCTAGTATGTTAAGCCTCCAGCGTAGTTGCCTGAAGTGTATAAACTCACCCATCTTCAAAACGCAACGACCACAGATGCTGCAATGATGCGCACGCTCCGGTTTAGGTACCCAACATTTCCGACAAAACTTTTCAGGACTACAATCGTCATCTGTGTTCCCCATGGTCATCAAAGCTTCCGCGAGGCCCATATCTTCACGCTGGTCGGTAGAATCGTGGTCGGAAGCATCAAAGTGTACTGGACCGGGATCACGAGCTACGCAAACCATCAAAGAACAAAAGGCAAGGAATTCGAGGGTATAAATGATCAGCGTATGAATAACGCAAACTATGGGCTTGTTCAATGTAAAAAGATAGTGATTTACGAGGACAATGAGCAATGAAGGATGAGGAGCCACCATGAGGAAAAGTAGTACTGGAAAAGTTGAGTGCGTCAACGATCGAACTTGAAGTTACACGATGCGAGGACATACAGCATAGTGGTAGGTAATGATACCAAGATTTCCGGACATCCGAATCAAAACTGTCGTCTTTGCTGGAAGTATCCTGTCCTGAGGTGTCTACCTCAAAGGAGAGTAAAGGGTGAGGCCGTGACATGTGAAACTGAACGAGGCGTCAGATTCAGGTTGTTCACAAACTTGATCATTAAGTGCTGCGCCTGGCGTCAGACGCAGGAATAGTAAAGGGTATCAATGCAGAAAAGCTCGAGGTGGTGGTAGCAGGACAGCGAGAAAAGATCACGAGGCTGTCCAACAAGCAGTGCTAAGTAGTGGCAGGATCTGTCACCTGCAGTTTCTATGTGCAATATATTGCGCACTGCCACCGGAATGTAGCGTTCATGAAGTTAAAATTACTGGACAAGATATTACTTCAATATTAATGACCTTCGTGCGCACTAGCTAGGCTTCTGAGGATCATGTATACCATTATATCTTACAATAGACCTAACAGCAGTTATCTGACCTTGCATACTATCCATCTTCCTACCGTCCCTTCCTTTGGCCGAAGGTGACCGTCTCGGCACCGCCCATCCATCCACTCCTCCAACGAAAGACTCGATGTAGATGCCTGCTCAGGTTTGGAGCAGTAGGCACTTGACCATCCAGGCCCTTGTCTCTTCTGACGCCGATAGCTCCCGATATGTACTACGCAGCACCGCCCACGCTCTATCCCTCGCTTTATTTCTCAGCCGTTCCACAAGCGCGTGCACCGCATCGTGCGACTAGACGATCCAACGCATCGTATTTCTCGTCAGATGGTGGATGCAGGAAGGAGATGTCTGTATACATCGTGCCGCGAAAGTGCTTCAAACCTGATGTGATTGAGGGTACGGAGACTCGTTGCTAAATTTGATATCCATGCGTGTGCTTCTGATGTCCTATCCAACACGTTAGGGCGAGAGGCGCGAAAGATGTTCGAAGTAGCTTTTTTGCGATGGATATCCTGCGATCAGGTGATGGAGGAGCGATATGAGCACGGAGCTGATTGGAGGCTGGATTGATGCGGAGATGTAGAGTTCGGGAAGGAGGTGCGAGAGAATAGAAGATGTCTGGACTTGGGAGTCGAATATTGAGGAGAGACAAAGAGAGGTTTCATATACTGCAAATTATCCAGATGATGAACAGGATCAATGGAATATCATACATATCAACGTGCCTTCGATCGCAAAGGCATCACTTCCGCTTAGACGCGAAGATTCCTTCTCTAAGCTTTCCTGTCCAGCAAGTCTGAAAAACAAATTCCTGGCCGAGAGAAACATAGGTACTCACGAAACAGGATCAATATGTTCTCCTGCCCGTCCTTCGTCTGTTTCTCCGCCCCAAACTTACGCAGCTGCAATCTCGATGAATACTCAGTCCAAATGCCATCAAGCACGCACACCTTCTCGCCCACGAACACCCTGTACTGTTCTTGCACCTTGAAATCCTTCAAGCTAGAACCTAAGAAATTTAAGCTCCGCGAATGAACCGAGGAATTTGAACTCACGCGTCCCCCCCTTCTCGAGCCCACTGCTCCGGCTAACTGAATGCGATGTGTTCCATCTGTGTATGAGGCGAGGCACCTGTTTTTGAAACTTTAACTTGGAGAGAAGGGTTCACCCTTCCACGACCATGCGATTGCCCCCGCGCGCGGCCCCTGGTACCTCCACGAGCTGTTTTCATGATTTGTTGTTGTAGTTGGTGGGAGAAATGCGTTATTTGTTTGGATCTAAGGCTTTTGGTAAACAAGCACAAACCATGACTCCTTGAGCACCTAGGGTACTGGGTAACCAGAGGGTTTACGCCGTGCAGCCGAGGCCTTTGCAGACATACCATTCGCTTTGATGCGCTTCTTCATCACACTAGTCCCTGCAGTTTCTTCCTTGTGTTCGCTTCCTAATATCTCTTTCTGATCAGTGATTATTAGGATGAGTTCTGCCCCGGCTCAAGGATCAGGTCCACGACGTCTCTCGTGTGTGCAATGCCGTAGCTAGAGGTGACTCGTCCCAGAAGATTACGGTTCCGTCCAGAGTGTGGTCATGATTCAACTAAAGAATGTTATAAATACTGTATTCAAAATCTCGTCCTGAGGGCTCACTCGACGCTCATCATCATTGTCAGGTCCATAACTTGGGACAGTTCGCCAAAGAAATCACTCGCGTCAGTCAAGAAATTGGTACAGAAGGGTAAGGTGACTGGTAATCTGGATCTTATACGTTTCACTTAGTCCTCTGCAGTAAACTCGGTGGACAGCCTGTCGTATTGGAGGTACTTGGCGGAAATTGACTAGCGTCGTCAATAAATCAGCTGCCAACTTGATTGATCAAGTCCGAAGTATCGCCGAGGTCACTAAAAATGTCGCGCTGGGAGATTTAACAAAACAGATCAATATCGATGCTCGTGGCGAAATCCTTGATTTGAAGAACACTGTAAACGGAATGGTCATCCAACTTCGTGCATTAGCGGCTGAAGTCACTCGTGTCACATTGGAAGTCGTCTCTCAAGGCAAGTTGGACGATTAAGCGCATGTACCTCGTATTTGGTTCGAGTTGGTCCACATCGTACGCCCGTTACCCTGTCTTATCGGCATGGGGGTCTAATCCGCGTCTCAAGGTCAATCAGATGCTGTTCGGGCTTGACGGATTAAGTGGAGGTCGAAGGCGAGATGTCATAGGTTAACTCTGGCCACCAAAGTTCCACCTGAATATGTGTGTGACAGTTGCCTTGATCAAGTGGCAAAGGAACCGATCACCATCGTTGACGGACCTGAAGTTACGAGTCTTGGCTTAGATGTGACTAGATGTGTTTCCGAAGTATTTGAGTTTTCTTTATCACGGGCTCTTACAATTACTAACTGTATAAATCCGCTATTCACTCTACAGATCCCTTAGCATTCTCCCAATCCACCGAGACTTTGTTCTGTTGATACTGATTCTTTATTCGTATGCTTGTGCCGTCACCTCAAAGTCTTCGACTTCGACGATGTGCGGCTGGGATTACGCATGTTACACATATTCTGACTCGCAAACCATCTGAAATGTACGCATGATGATTGTAAGACAGACCTGCAGATTTTCCGGAAAGTAGAAAGTGAATGAGCGAGACTGGCCGAGTGTACATGAAGGTGGTCTTTCTCCAAGGCCTTGTAGTCTAGAGGTACGATACTTGCTTTGGGTGTTTCACAATTGCAAGTGGCCTGGGTTCGATTCCCAGCAAGGCCCTTGTATCCCACAGCCGCCAGAAGGATATGCTGGGACGCACTGACGAAGTCTAAACAAGTCGCATGAGAAGCTTTTTTGTCCTTGTGTCCTTTCATGAGGAGATTTGAGTGTTTGGGATCAACTCGTAGGTGACCTGCTCCAATAAATTATTCAGACCTTCATGTCCAGACTGGTTACGAGTCTTCGTACAGAGAGCTCTTGTACGATCCCGTCTGACAAAACCCTCTCCCTCGGGGAACACGAGACGACCGTGGCGGTCTAGCTGACATAAATACGCCTTCAAACGATCTTCACGTCAGGAGGGCGCAGAGTGCGCCATCACTCTGTCGCACTGTCGGGCTCTGTCAGGGAATGTACCGATATAATCAATCTAATAATCTGAGATAAGCTCGCCTTTCATGTGGAACAGGCTTAAGATAACAAAACACGCTGCCAATTGATCAAGTTGTACAGATAGGCTTAAATAAAGATTATGATGCGTATGGAGGGTATCTGCATCTCTAGTGTCACAGCCGTCTATTCTAGTGTTCAGAATTTACTTGTCTGTTGCTGACTATACTCTGACGCAAAGGGCCAGTCAGAGTAGCCCGTTGGTGTTAGATTACCGACCATGTACCACGTTTTCTGGTCGCCACGCTCGAGCGGGATATCCTTTAGCAGGCGGAATGGAAGGTCGGGCTAAAGAAAGAAGACAGGTCAGCATCTGCTAAGTCCAAGAACAAATAATAGACGACTCACGTTTGGCATAAACGACCTCCCGAACGCAACAAGTCCGCCCTTGTTGTCTGTCGTCTCAATAGCGCTCTTGCGGTTATGTCCGTTTGCGCTGATGAACGTGCTTCCCTCATCCCCATTCCAGATATCACGGAGGAAATCGCTGTTGTGTTCAGAAGTTTGCGGCTCTACGACGTGGATGTATGCGAGTTTGCGCTTGCGCAACTGGCTCGGCGACGTAGGAGAACTGGGGTTTTGGATCTGCCATGCCCATTCCTGCGCCAAAAATCAGCCTAAATAGATATCTGTGGTATTTAATGCTAAACGCACCATTGAATATGCCCCACGGACTGATTCGGAACCCTGTCCTCTCGGCACCAACAGCCTCTACAACAGCATCTGCAACCTCGAGTGCGAACCTGGCGCGATGCTCGATGCTCCCGCCATATTCATCCGTACGGTGGTTGGTGACGTCTTGAATGAACTGGTCGATCAAGTAGCCGTTCGCGCCATGAATCTCAACACCATCGAATCCCGCTCGAATGGCAGTTTTTCGCGGCGGTGCACGTACGCGGCAACGTACGCCTTGATTTCATCTGTGGTGAGAGCGCGTGGCACTTCTGTTTCTGGGCTTCCGGGAGGGGAATGGGTGAGGCTCCCACGTGGGGACTGTTGTTCTCCTTGGCGAGAACGGCGGTTTCTGCGGTGCGGCCAAGTGCCCAGAGTTGTAGGAAAATGAAAGAGCCCTTCTCGTGGACTGCATCTGTCACCTGTCGTCAGGGGCGCAGGTTAGCTCTTGTGTATTGATTCATAAGATAAGATATAACCCACCTTCTTCCACCCCTCCACATGAGCCTCGGTGTATATTCCAGGAACATGGTCATAACCGCCAGCGTTTTGAGATATGAATGTGCCCTCTGTGACAAGAAGAGTGCCAGGGATGGACCCTCGCTGAGAGTAGTATGCTGGTGCTTGTGGACCTGGGACGTGATCTGCGTGTGCGCGGTTACGGGTAAGTGGGGCAAGAACGACGCGGTGCTGCAAGTTCATATTGCCAACGCGGATGGGGGAGAAGAGGGTGGACGTTGAGGAGGACATGGTGCTCTATTGGATCAAGGATTATCAAACTAGGTATGAAATGCGTGGAATGGATATCGATTGTCTGGTGGCAAAGCGTTCAGCACACAGTACACTTTATATATAGGCAGTTTCGCCCAAACTAAATAGACATCGATGATATATTTGTAAGGTTAGGGAAAGGCAGTCGGCAATTAGGAAATGCAACCGGGTTTACTCAGCAAAAGGCAGCACACACTCCGGGAAGCCATACATATGCCCAGGCTGACTGATTATGAGGAACTATTGGCAACGATTGCCTAATGATGGTGGAACGTTGGGGACGATGAGGTTATTCATGATGGATGACAAACTAGTCCTGTACAGCATTTTTCATCAGGCGCTTGTTTGTCATGAGCCGAAAGTTGGCGACGCCGTTCAAACAAGCCCGTCCCAGTGTAGGCTCGGTCAGTTCCCCTCATGTCCCGGGGTTCCCATTCAGAAAGACTCGGAGTTGCAAACTTGAATGATACTATATCGTGGATAAAGCGACGGATACGTCTATTACGGACAATAGAAGGAAGGCAGCTGAACCAAACGATCTATGTAAGACAACCGGGTACAGCCCTCAGCCTCACCACCGCAACTCTGCTCATTACCTCGCTATTTAACAGACGTAAGTAAAACCCGCGAATTAATGTCCGACAAGGTCTTTTCATTAGTGATGGACCTAGTTTAAATTTCACTAGATGGCTTCGCATACGAATGGTGGCGGGGTGGGAACAGCTGATGTCCCACCATGCGGTTGTCCCCGCGTGTGGCCCCAGGCTGGAGCTTCTCGTGTTTGTTGTTGAGGCAGTTGGTGGGAGAAGAGTCACACCGTTTGTTTGGATCTAAGGCTTTTGGTAAACAAACTGCAGGTTCATTTACATCTGCATTACTTGTCAACGACGATGACCATAGAGCCGCCCTTGGATACATCAGACAACGTTTCCCAGAAGATCGCACAAGTTCCTCTACGTGCAGGTCCTCCAACAAGAGAAGAGCTGCTCTCACACTATCCAGCCAAGTTCACATGGGACCAGCTCAAGACCTTTGTGAATTCCGGGTATATTTTATCGTCGATGTGAACGAGACTGATGATGCTGACACTGCAAAATTGATCAAGGGATCTTGGGCTGCTGAAGCGTGATAGGGCACTGCAAAAGAGATATAACGCATGGTCTCCGGGAATTGTAAAAGAGTATGGCTCAATGGGTGTGTGTCGTAGAGTAAGAACACGTGGAGAACGCTCAACGGCCTCAAGTAAACTACCTTATCAACCACCGTCTCCAATGGGGCAAGCCAGATACCCTTTCGCTCTTACCCTCAGCACTCGATAGTGATACCAGGCCGAAGGAAGTGTGTATCTCACACTGTAAATCCGACCAGCCACTCCCACCGCTCCCCCCAGACGCACCTGAATACTTCAGAGCCGATATCCCTGTCGACTCAGAGCTGATCAGTATTATTCAGAACGACTGGCCTTACTCCGTCCCCATTGAAATTGAACACACTCTTATCTGGTCGCGAGTTCCTATCTTTCACCCGGCTCTTATTCCTGCAGAAATCGATACACGAATTCAGCAGGACGGACTATGTGGATTTACAGGCAACAACGAGCCTCCACCTTCACCGTCCACCCTGCCGAAATGTCTGCCTGCATTGACCGAGTGGGGAATCACAATGGATAATCTAGTCCGCAGCCCAAAAGGCACTCCAGAGATTGAAGAGATGGTGAGGAATGCTGGGAGGGAAATAGACGGTTTTGTGAATCGGAGATGGGCAGAGAGCGAGTGGGAAACTGCGTGGTTTGTCAATCCCCCAGTGAGTGAACGAGCCTACGGTGATGCTTCATTAGATGCTGAGCATCCTGCAGAGGCTCCAAAGCATTCGTGGACTAGCGCATATACACGTGTTCGCAAAGAAGAAACACTTATAGGTGACAGATCAATATTAGATTTAGAATGCTCATACAACTTGTCAGAGTTGCATATCCAGTGTCCCCGTAAGCGCGATTCTTTCTAATTGGCCTGACGACTTGGTAACTCACATTCCCTCGGATAACGCTCAAATATTCTGCCGTGAGCAGATGCTAGCGTATTCATCGTCAGGAATATGTAAGTCAGCGTCGTAAGTGCCCATGTCCCTTCATAAGTACCCATATCTGGAGGGGCTTCAAGTATCTGGGCAGGACCTCTCACTCCTTGCCCCTCTTCTACCTTGTCTATGCAACCTCGAGTCCTTCAAGATACTTCAGAGTCTCGGTGATGCCGATGTCCTAGACAGACTTATCTCCTGGCCTGTGTAACTGGCTATTCGCATCCAGTTCCAAAAGCATCGAGACATTGGAAGTGCAAGAAGTTGGTCTGAGCATGGGTCACTTGGTTGAGGTCATTTGAAGTTCTGTGAAGCAGCCACACATCAAGAGATTGATGGCGCAGAGCGACGTTGAGACTATTAAAGTACTATCTAGGTTCACGGGCCTGCAAAGGCTTCGCATTGGTGGATGGGATTTCGATACGGAACCTTTGCTTAATCTACTATCATCATTGGAGAAATTCGCGATCTCCTCCGACGCCATGGAGTCCCTACTGTGCTGCCGCTGCTACAGTCGAATTAGTAACCCTCCCTGCAATCGCTGGATGGGTATCCTGCGGCAGTGATCTCCATCCAGAAGGTCTTGCGTTTTTTTCTCGCGGATCTGCAGAAGGCTTGTGCTGCTCGTGGTATCCAGGTAAACCACCTAGAGTGATGCCGGTATGCGTGTCCTACAAATTCCACGATGCTGGTACTCATACCTCCAAGCTTTTATATCAGGACAAGTATTTTCTAGCATTGATCACAAGATCATTGGCCTTGATATCGGTATTTCTTGTCTTCATATGTCCGTCCTCACGATACGCAGACACTTGTGGTCGCGTGGATGAGCAGACTATACAACCCAAGTGATTGACTGATATCCAAGACAGCTATATGAAGAATTCTCATGCTTGTATATGCGTACATCCTCCGTTTTTGAATCTTATGCGTAGAGTCGCTTCCTCGTGAAGCGCACGTCCTCTATCTATTCGCTACCATTGCCATCATCCCTGTCATCATCTTTGTTTTTCAATTATATTGAAACATCTCAGCGAGGCGGGCTTGCGTCCCGGTGAATGAACCATCTCTTGAACCTGAGATCTGGACAAACATCGAACGACATGCTCCACTCCCTAAGCCTTTCGTTGCATAGAGAGCCAATATTAATTGAGTGCTAACGATGTCAAGCTACAGATACTTCTGATCTGAATACAATCCAAGAGCTCCAGCCGCGGACAAGTGAGGAAAACAATATTTAAACCTGCCAGCAACCAATCATTCGTACCGACGAACGCGTAAAGGTACTCCAATACCATCCTCTCCAACAACCCGCGGACGAGGCAAAAGTCCCCTCGCAATCTCAAGCTGAGTATCTGGTCCATCCCGCATCTCAAACATGAAATTCTTCACCAGAACCGATAAAACCGTCTATGTCGCAGTGAGTCACGTCGAAACAAGTTGATGCGTAAAAATCACCTTGAATTCCGCAAGTGCAAATTCTTTTCCAAGACATGTCCTCGGGCCGTCAGAAAATGTCAGCAAATGCCTATGACCTTGGACTTCCTTGGCCTTCCCACTGATGCCCTCTTCAGTTAGCCAACGGTCGGGCTTGAATTCCTTTGCGTCAGGTCCCCAGATGGAGAAAGAGCGATTGATGGCCCTGACTGAGATCCTAATCAATGACCCCTTGGCTACAGATATACTGTCGGTCATTTTCCCGGACGCCGTGCGCACAGGTTCACCCAAAGGAATAACATCGTCTGCGGTTGCCTGTAGATCTACTGTCAGGTGTATATTCAAAGTTAGGCAGGCGCACTCACAAGCCGAACGAATTCGGGTATCGGGGGATGGAGTCGTAGAATTTCATGGACAACAGCATCCAAGAACGGGAGGTTGGCTTTTAATTGGTCATATGTCGGATCAGCACCAAACGCAAGCAGTTCCTCTCTGAGTCTGATTTGGACATCGAGGTGTCGCGATAGTTCGATTAGTGCCCACTGATCATTCCATGAATACTGTGCACAGACGTCATCGGACAGTAGACTCACCGTAAGACTGACTGCCAACGAAGAGTCAGCCAACATGATAGCAGCAGAAAAGAAATCGACTCACCGGATGTAGTCTCGTAACCTGCGACAAGCAAGACCTTCATCTGCATGACGTTAGCTTGAAATTCGTCGCTAGAATAGTCTTCACGGACCTCAGCCACTACTTCCTCCTCGGACAGACGAAGCTCGGCATCCTGACCTTCGGCTTTGACTGTCGTCGTGACGTGAATGAAGGGACTACGATAAATGTTTTAGAGAACGTACGCAACAGTCCAATAACGGACTTCTCCTCTTCTGCCTCGTTCATGTTCGCGTCCTTCTCCTGGCGACTGCGGATCAACAATTTGTTGGATATTTCGCCCATGGTTGCGCCAAGTTTCTTGGTCAGAATCGTCCGCTTAGTGGGAATCTTGGCGATGGTAGGAAATACTTGCGCGAGCAACATAAAAACCTTGTTCCTCGCTGAGGCCCGTGCATTGTTCCCGAACGTATCAAACACTTCGGTCACGGTAGCGTGCTTCCCATCGAGCGAGCCAAAATCATGGGAGAAACCGGCGATGCCAATCGTATCTAGACTGATGCTGCCTCAGTTTCAAGGCTTAAATAGCAAAGGGATCCATCGCGTACGAGGTATGATTCATCCTTGCAGTTGTTTAGAATGCAACTTTTCATGCCAGGAAAGCTACGCACCAGTTCTGGACTTCAATGACCGCATTTCCATCCTTGCTGGATTCTATAGCAGTATCCCATGCACCCTTGACCTGTAGAATAAGCTCAGAGATGTCGCATTTCCGAGATTGTAAATCCTTACCTTGTATGCTGAGTCATAGAACACTGATGTAAGTTTCCGAATAGCTGCGTTACTAAAAGCTGGCGTGATGGCCTTCCGCTGCCTAATTCGCAGGGTATTGATTAGTCACTGGCGCGAGGACAAGATTTGAACACCACCTCCTGTGGCTTTCACCGTTAGACCATAGTACCCCTCTGCCAATCTGATGAGAGATATCAAACAGACGAAATCAGAAGAGGATATCAACATACCAAGGCCTCTAAGAGCACTGACGCAAGGGGCGTCCGCACATAGGTCCATGTCTCTCGGGCATAAAAATGTGCTATAGCTTTTGGGTCACATAGCACGATTCTAGTCTGCCCGAGGACGCTCGGAATCATATATACTACCCCATATTCGTCCGCCCAACGTTCATACATTGCAGCAGTGTCTGTAGATGAAGTGAGGTCGTTTGAAACACCATATACGATGCTGGAACGAGGTGGACCCCGCAGTTGAGTCGTCTTCAATCGCCAGCGGAGGGCCCTTAGAACTTTGACAAAGGCCCAAAGTGCTGCAAATGAACAAGCGATATTGAATGTGCCAACTGAACGCATGGTTGTCCAGAGGCTCGATGGAGAGCCAGGCGGTATGGAGATAGTAGTAGAAATCTTCATTCTTGTGATGTATTCGGCATGGAATCTGGCGGAAGATTTATAGCCACTTCTGAGGCTGCGGTATGAAGTTCACCGGCTTTAGCAACAGGGCAGTGCTTGCCGTGTGACACCGTTGCCCATACATCAGGAGTCACTATTCATAGGAGTCGGAACCGGTGTCTCAAGCAAGTGTCGTGCACCAGTGAACTCGCTAGTCATTCTGCAAGAGTCAAGGAGATGCCGTACGCTGCAAATACTGAGTGGGAGGCCATTCAAGCTCAAACGTGATACGTAGGCTGGACGACAAGGTTGCAGGTACGCAGCCTGCATCTAAAAATGCGACTTTGTTGCAAAGTCGCTTATGAGCATTTTGAATCTGGTTATGAGCGCAAGTAACCGTATTCGGAATTTCATACGCGTCAATCTCAACCACTTTCGCACGTTCTACATAGCGTTCAGCAAAGCCAAAACTATTTGTATAAGTAGGTCTGTCGTTGGCTGTCACCACTGCTGATTGGGCTATTATGTAGGTCCACAAAGTTGCTCACGAACTTGAACGTCTGTTACTTGACCACCCTGGGGCAGTAACTGCACCAATAGTGGTCTGTACTTGACCGAGCGACATAAAGTCGACCACACTTGCGATGCAACTCTAACCGCCGAGGCACCTACTCAGCCTGGCAGCATATTGAAAAAGGTGTATTTATCTCTGTTGTTTTCCACTGGCGATAAACCGTCTGCCCTGGCACAGTCACCGAGCCTGAACACAGATCATCACGGGTTTCCCGGGCCCGTAGCTATGATCTAGAGCACCTCGCCCTCTATGATGCACGGAAGAATGGATTCGATAGGAGGGAGCTGAACGCAGAGAGTATGTTTATGGTACGTCCTTCGTCATTAGCACAATTGATCGTCATACTCATCGCGCCTCTACTGTCTGTGTTTTCCTCATCCAACTTACTTAGGCGCTACCTATGTCATGACCGCGCCACATGTATGCTTCACGATACTGATATATACGTCCACTTCATTTCTTGTCATTTTGGTTTACTATTCATTATCTCCTCCCCCATCTCTTCTTGTCGATCCACCGAAATTGTGTTCAACTACGAGACCATAATTCGATCCTGTGATTGCCTCTGATTTATCTGTTCTAAGTTCACCGTGCCTCCCCAAACCTTCATGTTCATGACTTGATTCCCCCACGTGGCGGGTATTGACAGCGTTAGTCGCGTCCGTCGTCATGCCGGTCCGTCTTAGCGTCGAAGAATACTGAACCTATGCTGAAGTTCGCGGTCTAGTCGCCCCTAGAAGTAAGAATAAACGGTGATCACTTGACGAGCCCGGGTCTACATTGTACAAAACAGAACACGATATAATGAAATCCAAAAGAAGGGTATTGAAACCCGATACAGCCTGCAGCACTTAGCAGTTGCAGCTGAAGTGGTCGGTATAGTACATAACAGTATGGGAAGGAGCATTGAAAATTTGAAAGCAGGAAACAGTACTCAGCAGTTGAAGCTGGCGTGCTCGGTATCGTACACAACATGAGCACATAGCATGGGAGAAGCATCAAAAGCAGGACACTTGGCCCGAGCGCCGTCTACTTCTTTGTGAGCAGTTCCTTCGCTGCGCTGCTAGTAAGCTTCGAGTTCCGGGTTCAAATCAAGGCGAGAGACGTACACATGCGATTTTCAAGGATGAACTCGAGAATCTTCGTCTTCAGCTCCTCTTTCTTATAGCCTCGATCAGTAATTTCCCTCGCGACTTTCTCCACAGCGATAGCCGTAGGAGATTTCACGTAATGGTCCACGGCAGACTTCATGAACCCCAGTTCATCGTCCGAGTCATGCCGGAGGAAGGCGGAATATTCGAGGACCAAAATGGTAGCTGCTATGCGTTATTAAAGTGTAGCTGGCTGTGCGGTCAGAAACTAACCAATGCCAATCCGAAGGATTCCGTTCGCAGTGGTGAACCATGTTCCATTGCGAGCCTATTGAGCACTCTCAACAATGGTAAGGATCATTGTGGAGAAACAAACTTACCAAAGGCTGAAGAATAGACAAAAACTCTCCTCTCCAGGTGAGAGTCTAGTCATTGAGATAGCATTAGCATCAGAACCATTTCAAACAGAACACTTGTAGTCTGTTACACAGTAATGTCGGAAGTATGAGGTGGCTGGAATTATTAATGCCGAGACTTACATTCTGTTTGTTCAACAATTGTAATTGATCAACCACGAGATAATGACACTGTCTAAATGAGACTTACAAACTATCCAGAAGTTAAAACCAGATGATTATCAGTATGTGGCACAGCCAATGCCAGTGGGTTGGACATACAAGCTGTATAAAATCAATGAAATTGGGTGTGTCAGTGTACCAATGGTGCATAACAAGAAGGGAATAACATACACCCTGTGAACATATAATGAGTAGAAGAATAGAAACTACACAACTGGAATCTGTAGCAATTAAAAAAGGACTGACATGCTAGAAAGAAAGAGTCAATCAGAAAAATGAATAATCAATGAGCTGTGACACAGCACTCACATTCTGTACAGCAGATGAGCAGGATAAGTGAACATGGAAAACAAATTAGAACAAAAGGATACTCAACAAACTATGCATCATGTGAGTGATGAAGGGTTGGAATATCTGAGGACACTTACATTAGGCTATTACAGACATCAAAGATCACAATCTTCAGTGCCGTGTATCAATACAAGACATGATCATGAAAGATACCTACCATCTATGAATGAATGAGCAGCAGCATGATATCAGGATGGTCAGTGTAGGTTCCAGAAGAGAGATCATCAAGGAACTTACTTGCTGTCAACAGAGCAGGAGCAGCAAGGGATTGGAATCATCAGCATGGGATGGGGAGCAGAAACCAGTAAGGCACTTGCTTGCTGTCAACAGGCCAGGAGCAGCAAGGGATTGGGATCATCAACATGAGATGAGGAGCAGAAACCATCAAGGCACTTACTCGCTGTCAACAGGCCAGGAGAAGCAAGGGATCAGGACCATCAGCATGGGATGAGAAGCAGGACCATCAAGGCACTTACAGGAACCACCAAGGCAGTTACAGACTGTCAACAGGCCAGGAGCAGTAAGGTATCAGGATTGTCAGCATGGGAAGAGGAGCAGAAACCATCAAGGCACTTACTCGCTGTCAACAGGCCAGGAGCAGCAAGGGATCAAGATCATCAGCATATGATGAGGAGCAGAAACCATCAAGGCACATACTTCCTATCAACAGGCCAGGAGCAGCAAGGGATCAGGATCATCAGCATGGGATGAGGAGCAGAAACCATCAAGGCACTTACAGTCTGTCAACAGGCCAGGAGCAGCAAGGATTGGCATCATCAGCATGGGATTAGTTGCAGAAACCAGCCACTTACCAACTATCATCATAAGACAACTACAGTGAAAGATATGATATCAGTATGTTTACAGTCTTGGTAGTCTCATGTTCACCATTTATTAGCACCATCACAAAGCCACCATGATGTTGAACTAATAGTAATCTTACATAAAGATGCAAAAACCACTTAGCAAGGTCCAACTGGTATGCTTCATGATCTGTTGGACGTGGTAACAATTGCCAATGTGCATGATTAACAAGCACCCTAGATGATGTTGAAACACATGCACATGGACTTGAAACTTTGTGACTCACCCAACAGCACACTTGATACAAAGTTCCAGGTTTGACTGTTGTGTTGAAACCAGGTACAACCGTAATTCTTTGTCATCCAATGCAAAAGTCGTGCATTCTACCAATGTGTCACAGTTTGTGTTTGGCTGGTTCATATCTGGGTCGGTGACTCATTTTGACTTTCACTAGATAAATCAATCAGAACCACTCACTCTCCAACCGTACATAGCCCTTAGGATGGGCAAGGTTATTAATGTCACATAACCGATCCAAGACCTGTGTATTCTTGAACAATTCTTCGACACGATGGGCAATCCTCTTCAGGCACTCTTCACTTGATAGCCCAATGAACTCGTCCTCCAGTTCTCCAAATGCCACTGGACAGAGAGCTTCAAATTTTGTGAATACTGCAATTATGGGAACTGAAGAATTGTGATGTAGTCCGAGCACGACAAGGGACACTGGAGTCACAAGCTCACCATTCCCAGTATTGCACTCGGAGAAGAACTTCTCCTCTGACCGCTGGAATGTTCGACAATGGTCATCCATCGGAATACAATACCTGTATGACAGCAATGAACAAGCACAGAATGCAGGAGGGGGTCACTTACCAAATAGCATGCAGTCGCTCCTCCAATTTCGTTGCATTTGCACGTTCTGAGATAAATCTCTTCATCTCCTCGAATTCTTCTACAGAGCCCGCTTCGAAACCGCACGAGTCGTGAAAGACAAAACCAGAATTGCTTTTGAACACCATTTCGTTTGTGATCTCATGATTTCCACGCTGAGCATCTATCAGCGCATGCATGCTCATAGGGCAGATAGTGCACACACCGATCTCGAGCCTTCTACGACGACAGCATCGATCTACTCACTCACAAGTGATCAGCGGTCGATGCACGCATGCTATCGAACATACCACACCTTGCGTCCTTTGGCATCGTAAATCTCTGGCTTTTCCGTGGTGTTGCAGACCTTCTGAAGAATTGTAGTTTTGCCTGCGTTCGCTCTTCCTACGATCAGAACTCGGAAGCGCCCAAATGTCTCTCTGAGGTTCTGAGGGTCGATTTTGGGTGCCATCTGGAGTGCTTGATGTGCGTCCTGAGAGCGGAAGTGGTCGTGCAAGTAGTGGGGAGTGACACGGAACGAGATCGCAGCGAGGTACAACAGCGAACGAACACGAAGCAAGGGCTCCTATGACTCGCGTCATAACAGTTACAAACGGCGTCTATTTCCCTGGACACTCGAACCCCGAAGATGCACCAATTCTCAACCGTTCAATTGTTCGTGCAATAAAGTACAAAATTCAAGTACACGACAAGCGACTCTGAGTTATAAGATCGTTGATACAGAGATAAGCTATAATGTATGATCAAATTATGACAGAAATGACAGAATTTCCGTCTTCCCTACCTGCCTGCCTGAAAAGAAGTGATATAAATCTCTGTAAAGATGCGGGCGCTCAAGCTCTTTCAGATGATGGGTCCTTAGGTCGTCTGGGAGCGCAAAAGCATCCGTCCCACTCTAGAACAGGAGTGATCTCGTGGTGCTCGACAGATTCTGCATGTCTTTTCTCTCCCTGGAAGATAGCGGTGTTTGATGTGAACACATTGAAGGTCAAAGGAAACGCAGATGCAGCCTGTTTCGAGTTCTTGTGCAACGGCGCGCCAATATTTGTCAGAAAGATCGCGTTTCCGTCGACTAGAGGTGGGACGAAACTGGAGACCAGCGTCGAATAGCAGATCATGTCCGAGCGAAACTATAAGATATTCGAAGATAAATTAAAATAAATATTGACGAAGTTGTGGATTACGAAAGATAGATCGAGCTCTTTGAGGGTATGGGGATTGATAAAGCGAATATGAGATGATGAAAGGTCTACGGGAAAGTGTATGGGTAGGGGAGAGTTGTTGATGGTCGATGTTAAGTGGACGTGATGAACGTCACGGAGTGAGGGGAAGGAACGGACGTAGGTATGAGCAATCTTGAAGATCGGCTCGCCATCAATCTCGATCACTCCAGAGGAGGTGATGATCCAAAGACGAGATTCGTGATCTTAGTAGATGCTGCACAGTAACCGAACCCAGCAAAAACTGTAACACTTATCATTTTCTTTGTTGCCGCCGACAGTATTGATTAACAGTGATGGACCTAGTTTAAATTTCACTAGGTAGCTTGGCATACGAATGGTGGCGGGGTGAGAATAGTTGATGTCCCACCATGCGGTTATCCTCGCGTGTGGCCCCAGGCTGGAACTCGTGTTTGTTGTTGAGGCAGTTGGTGGGAGAAGTTGTCACATTGTTTGTTTGGATCTAAAGCTTTTGGTAAACAAACTGCAGGTGCATTCACATCCGCATTACTTGTCAACGATGATGACCATAGAGCCACCCTTGGATACATCAGACAACGTTTCCCAGAAGATCACACAAGTTCCCCTACGTGCAGGTCCTCCAACAAGAGAAGAGCTGCTCTCACACTATCCAGCCAAGTTCACATGGGACTAGCTCAAGACCTTTGTAAATTCCTGGTATATTTTATAGTCGATGTGAATGAGACTGACGATGCTGACACTGCAAAATTGATCAAGGGATCTCGGGCTGTTGAAGCGTGATAGGGCACTGCAAAAGAGATATAACGCATGGTCTCCGGGAATTGTAAAAGAGTATGGCTCAATGGGTGTGTGTCGTAGAGTAAGAACACGTGGAGAACGCTCAACGGCCTCAAGTAAACTACCTTATCAACCACCGTCTCCAATGGGGCAAGCCAGATACCCTTCCGCTCTTACCCTCAGCACTGATAGTGGTACCAGGCCGAAGGAAGTGTCTATCTCACACTGTAAATCCGACCAGCCACTCCCACCGCTCCCCCCAGACGCACCTGAATACTTCAGAGCCGATATCCCTGTCGACTCAGAGCTGATCAGTATTATTCAGAACGACTGGCCTTACTCCGTCCCCATCGAAATCGAACACACTCTTATCTGGTCGCGAGTTCCTATCTTTCACCCGGCTTTTATTCCTGCAGAAATCGCCTGCGTTGACCGAGTGGGGAATCACAGTGGAGAATCTCGTCCGCAGCCCAAAGGGCACTCCAGAGATTGAAGGAGATGGTGAGGAATGCTGGAAGGGAAATAGACGGTTGTGTGAATCGGAGATGGGCAGAGAGTGAGTGGGAAACTGCGTGGTTTGTCAATCCCCCAGTGAGTGAACGAGCCTACGGTGATGCTTCATTAGATGCTGAGCATCCTGCAGAGGCTCCAAAGCATTCGTGGACTAGCGCATATACACGTGTTCGCAAAGAAGAAACGCTTATAGGTGACAGATCAATATTAGATATAGAATGCTCATACAACTTTATCAGTCGTGGTCCTTGCGAATGAGTTTCGTTGGGTCCAACACTATCGTCACGATACTGCGCCACCATCATCATTGGAGAGATTCGCGATCTCCTGCGACGCCATCCCTACTGTGCTGCCGCTACTACAGTCGAATTGGCAACTCTCCCTGCAATCGCTGGATGTTTGTCCTGCGGCAGTGATCTCCATCCAGAAAGTCCTGCGTTTTTTCTCGCTGATCTGCAGAAGGCTTGTGCTTCTCGCGGTATCCAGGTAAACCACCTAGAGTGATAACGGTATGCGTGTCCTACAAATTCCATGATGCTGGCACTCATACACCTTCAAGCTTTTATACCAGGACATGTATTTTCTAGTATCGATCACAAGATCGTTGGCCTCGATATCGGTATTGCTTGTCTTCTTATGTCCGTCATCACGATACGCAGTCGCGTGGATGAGCAGACTATACAACCTAAGTGATTGACCCAAGACAGCTATATGAAGAATTCTCATGCTTGTATATGTGTACATCCCCCGTTTTTGAATCTTAGGTGTAGAGCTGCTTCCTCGTGAAGGGCACGTCTTCTATCCTATTCGCTATCATTGCCATCATCCCTGTCATTGTCATCTTTGTTTTTCAATTATGTTGAAGCAAGGCGGGCTTGCGTCCCAGTGAATGAACCATCCCTCGAACCTGAGATCTGGACGAAGATTGAACGACAGGCTCCACTCCCAAGCCTTTCATTGCATAGAGAGTCAATATGAATTGAGTGCTAACAATGTCAAGCTACATATACTTCTGATCTGAATACAATGCAAAAGCTCCAGCCACGGACAAGTGAGGAAAATATTTAAACCTGTCAGCAATCAATCATTCGTACCGACGGACGCGTAAAGGTACCCCAATACCATCCTCTCCAACAACCCGCGGACGAGGCAAAAGCCCCCTCGCAATCTCAAGCTGAGTATCTGGTCCATCCCGCATCTCAAACATGAAATTCTTCACCAGAACCGATAAAACCGTCTATATCGCAGTGAGTCACGTCGAAACAAGTGGATGCGTAAAAATCACCTTGAATTCCGCAAGTGCAAAGTCTTTTCCAAGACATGTCCTCGGGCCGTCGACAAATGTCAGCAAATGCCTATGACCTTGAACTTCCTTGGCCTTCCCACTGATGCCCCCTTCAGCAAGCCAACGGTCGGGCTTGAATTCCTTTGCGTCAGGTCCCCAGATGGAGAAAGAGCGGTTGATTGCCCCGGCTGAGATCGTAATCAATGACCCCTTGGCTACAGATATACTGTCGGTCATTTTCCCGGACGCCGTGCGCACAGGTTCACCCAAAGGAATAACATCGTCTGCGGCTGCCTGTAGATCTACTGTCAGGTGTATATTCAAAGTTAGGCAGGCGCACTCACAAGCCGAACGAATTCGGATATCGGGGGATGGAGTCGTAGAATTTCATGGACAACAGCATCCAAGAACGGGAGGTTGGCTTTTAATTGGTCATATGTCGGATCAGCACCAAACGCAAGCAGTTCCTCTCTGAGTCTGGTTTGAACATCGGGGTGTCGCGATAGTTCGATCAGTGCCCACTGATCATTTCATGAATATTGTGCAGACGTCATCGGACAAGTAGACTTACCGTAAGACTGACTGCCAACGAAGAGTCAGCCAATATGATAGCAGCGGAAAATAAATCGACTCACTGGATGTCGTCTCGTAACCCGCGACAAGCAAGACCTTCATCTGCATGACGTTAGCTTGAAATTCGTCGCTAGAATAGTCTCCACGGACCTCAGCCACTACTTCTGCCTCCGACAGGCGAAGCTCGGCATCCTGACCTTCGGCTTTGACTGTCGTCGTGACGTAAATGAAGGGACTACGATAAATGTTTCAGAGAACGTACGCAACAGTCCAATAACGGACTTCTCCTCTTCTGCCTCGTTCATGTTCGCGCCCTTCTCCTGGCGACTGCGAATCAACAATTTGTTGGATATTTCGCCCATGGTCACGCCAAGTTTCTTGTTCAGAATCGTCCGCTTAGTGGGAATCTTGGCGATGGTAGGAAATACTTCCGAGAGCAAAATAAAAACCTTGTTCGCCACTGAGGTCCGTGCATTGTTCCCGAACGTATCAAACGCTTCGGTCACGGTAGCGTGCTTCCCATCGAGCGAGCCAAAATCATGGGAGAAACCGGCGATGCCAATCGTATCTAGACTGATGTCGCCTCAGTTTCAAGGCTTAAATAGCAAAGGGATCCATCGCGTACGAGGTATGATTCATCCTTGAAGTTGTTTAGAATGCAACTTTTCAAGCCAGGAAAGCTACGCACCAGTTCTGGACTTCAATGACCGCATTGCCATCCTTGCTGGATTCTATAGCAGTATCCCATGCACCCTTGACCTGTAGAATAAGCTCAGAGATGTCGCATTTCCGAGATTGTAAATCCTTACCTTGTATGCTGAGTCATAAAACACTGATGTAAGTCTCCGAATAGCTGCGTTGCTAAAAGCTGGCGTGAGGGCCTTCCGCTGCCTAATTCCCAGGGTGTTGATTAGTCACTGGCGCGAGGACAAGATTTGAACACTACCTCCTGTGGCTTTCACCGTGAGCCCATAGTAACCCTCTGCCGATCTGATGAGAGATATCAGACAGACGAAATCAGAAGAGGATATCAACATACCGAGGTCTCTAGGAGCACTGACGCAAGGGGCGTCTGCACATAGGTCCATGTCTCTCGGGCATAAAAGTGTGCTATAGCTTTTGGGTCGCATAGCACGATTTTAGTCTGCCCGAGGACGCTCGGAATCATATATACTACCCCATATTCATCCGCCCAACGTTCATACATTGCAGCAGTATCTGTAGATGAGACGAGGTCGTTTGAAACACCATATACGATGCTGGAACGAGGTGGACCCCGCAGTTGAGTGGTCTTCAATCGCCAGCGGAGTGCCCTTAGAACTTTGACAAAGGCCCAAAGTGCTGCAAATGAACAAGCGATATTGAATGTGCCAACTGAACGCATGGTTGTCCAGAGACTTGATGGAGAGCCAGGTAGTATAGAGAGAGTAGTAGAGATATTCATTCTTGTGACGGATTCGACGTGGAATCTGGCGGGAGATTTATAGTCACTTCTGAGGCTGCGGAGCGAGTACAAAGTCCACCGGCTTTAGCAACAGTGGAGTGCTTGCCGTGCGGCACCGTTGCTTATACATCAAGAGTCACTATTCAATAGAACCGAAAAGTAAGTGTCGCGTATCAGTGAATCCGCTAGTCACTCTGCAAGAGTAAAGAAGATGCCGTACACTGCAAATACTAAGTGGGAGGCCATTCAAGCTCAGACGTGATACGTAGGCTGGACGGCAAGGTTGCAGGTACACAGCCTTACGTGGAGATAAGGTCAAGCCGCGGCAATCCGTTGCCCTTGCGCTAAGGTGTAGGCCATATGTTTAGTTCCCAGAGACATCGCGGGACAATACGGTTCAATAAGACTAACTGCGAGGCGTTTGGAGTAAGCACTAAGATGGCTCCCAGCCTGGATGGGCGCTATGAAGAGCAGAGAGTATGCCTGGGCTGACAATGTTCATCAAGAGCGGCTGGCACGGGTAAGGGACGATCAATTTTGGGTGGGGTAGATCCATCCATGCGTTGATGAGCGTTGATCATGAATCTGATGCTGAATGATTAATGATGGGTCCGGAAGTTCGGTGATTCCGAAGCCGTCAGAGTTGTGACGCATCTGAGCGCTAAGCATTCAATGACTCTATAGATGCATGTGGTTAGGCGTTTTCAATCAAATGAATGCCTACCGAAGTGACGAAAAACATTTTAGCTAGCCAGGCAAATGGGCATTGTGAAAATGCTGCGGCAACTGCCGCGGCGTTCCAAACGTGAAGTTACCTTTATGCCGCCACTAGTACTAGCCACATGCTTCTCAGTGTCGTTTCTAATGCGTTTATCAACACCATCCTTCAAGACTTTACCACGATCGACTCACTCTGGACTCAGTTTGAACTGGTACACTGAAGGGTCCCCACTTGAGTGCCTTCATTGCCAGCAGATCTCAGCTTCCAGCTTTCTAAATCCTGATACTGGCAGGCTGGGTGAACATACTAAGCGTGAATGTGCAGGCACCATTTACTCGTAGCGCAGACTCTCACTAGTACTCGCGGTGAACCATGTCTGCCGATGAAATACATATGTTTAGCTACACACTTATGTATTACGAGATGAGTTCTGCATTATGATACGAAACGCCCTGCAGAAGAGTATGTACATTATAATATAAGCCACAAGACCATATGTCAAGTATATGTCATGTCGCAGCACACCGCAGCACCCCCCATATATGTACATATTCAGGTGCTGCGGTGTGCTGCGATTGGTACTATGACAAGTTGCAGTCACTAAAATGCACTCCAACTTGAATCATTGCATGGTGTGATGCTTGTTTCAATCCCCTCATTTTGACTCTTGAGCGAGCTCACTGTGCCTGTACGTAGACGTACAGGTGTCAGTAGTTTGTGACTTATTTTCAATTATTGATGGCTTGAGTGGCAAAGTTGTTCCTTCAACACGATGATTGCGTTCTTTAACTCTTCTAATCACTGGATAGTGGTTCCAGTGAAATTCATTGGGTGAAACCATGTCATAATTGTCTGAAATTCAGAGCATTAGGTACTGAAATCGAGGTGCTGAAATTGCCGTTTTTTACTCTGAATCTGTACTCTGAAAGCATACTCTGAAAAAATGCTGGTATCACGCTAAAATAATTGTTTCCCTACATGTCACATCACATGATCAAATTCACATATTAAATTTTGCAGTTCGCAAGAATTGAACGCAAGAGCTCACGCAAGGATAGGTACAGCATCATTACCGCTAACCCACAAGACCATTGGTATATCCTTACAATAATAGCAATATATACCAAAGTAATGTCACATGACAAAAATGCGAAAATTCCATAAGTCCTGAACACCAAACAAATTAGCATCCCGACTCGTATGGAGTTGAATCTGATTCAGTAAATTTTCTACTGAAAGGATGGTGCTGAATTGAGGGTGGTCAGCTGAAATTCAGAATCAGCACTCCAATGAAATTAACTGCATGCAGTTTCAGAGGAAGTTACTCTGAAACATTCAGCACCAGCACATTTTCCAGTGATTTTCATTGAAACTACTACCCACAGTGTAATCCTGCAAAGATTATGCACTAACTAGCAAGAAATAATGGTTTTTGTGAGTCCGTGCTTTGAATCTTCAGTGCAGGGACTCACAAGAACTTCTGATGGCAATGGCTTACATAATCTGACACACATAATTATAGTGGTGCAGAGGCGCCAATCCCTGACTGGTGCCTTCTCCACATTATATTTTGGTACATGATGACTAGTTGACTGGCTAAGACTTGTACTGCCTCATGCTTATCATCCTGCCATTGAGAACAGATGGTACAAACCAACCCAGCAGTCCAGAGTATTCCTTGGAATTAGTCCTTCATATATGAGAAACAGACATCATGACCCACTGGCTGCCACATGGGCATTTTGCTCTTGGTCTGCCACATAATTTTTAATTTTCACGTTTTCATGTTTTCATGTTTTTGTTGGTAAAGTTTTGCAGAAGAGAGTGAGTCCATCCTGCACATGAAACAGTGATCAAGACAAGACAAGAGGAAATCAGATTGCGAGCTGAGAGTGAAATCAACTAAAGGGCCAATATGAAGGACATGGCTAAAGAAACCAACATTACCAAGAGACAACAGCATGACAGTAAAGTTGCATATGAGCTCCAACAATGCCCATGTGTAAGGCTTCTTTGAATGGCCAGAGACTGATCCCGGGGCATGCAGAAATTTTGGCCTTGATCTTAGAGTGATGTGACTCATACGAGAATACCAACGCCTGGAGGGAGGTGACGAATGTCCTGCTCAGCTCCAGTCTCATATCAAGAGCCTGGTACGAAGCTGCTAGAGCAGTGATGTACAAGGATATTGAACATTCTCGAATCAAATCCCTTCGCCTACTCCTTCGCACTGTACACAAGAGCTTTGGCGGACATGGCCCTGCTCATGCCCTCCATTTCACATGTTATTTCATGCAATTTTTGTCGCCTTTGGGTGACAAAGTGGAGAGGAATGAATATCCGACGCTTGCAGGAGAGATTGTTGCCTGCTGTCCAGAACTTAGGCACCTTGCAGGCCATCACAACCCCTTGCACTTCACCAGCGACACATCCCTTCCAGAGTACTCATATTTGAAGATGCTGAAAGTATACAGGCAACACCTCTGTCTCCTTTACCTTGTCTGCACAATCTCGAGTCCTTCAAACTGCTTTGGGGCAAGACTAATGGCGATCAGCTGGACCATTGTTTGGTGCCTAGTTTCACCCTTTCGACTCTGTCGATAGCTCCTACAAGTTTATCCCTTGGTCAGTGCAAATGGCTGTTTGGATCCAGTTTCCAGAGCATTGAGTCCTTGAAGGTGGATGAGGTATCAGGCGCGAGCCTGGGTTACTTGTGCAAGGTCATTAGAGGTTGTCTGAGGAATGTCCGCCTCAAACATCTTGTGTTTTATGACACAATGGATGCACTATTCTTGTTTGTGGGCCTCCAAAGACTTCGTATAGATGGCTTATGTTTCGACTTGCAAGTTTCGTTTCATCTACCATCATCATTGGAAACATTCACATTCATGTTCTCGCAGGTGCTCACGCAGAGCGTGCTGATGCTGCTACTTTCGAATTGGCAACCGTTCCTATGCTCGCTGGATGTGTATTCATATCAGAGAAGTCCATTGGTTTTCTTGCAGATGATCATGGCATCCAACCAGTGCCATGTGGATGACCTGCAAGACACTTGTGCTGCTCGCGATATCCAGTTAAACTGGACAAGTTTGCTTTCATAAACCGATACCAGTATGCATGTCCTATCAATCCTATGGCGACAATACTTACATGGATCTAGGCTTTATCTTGAATTTACTTGAATTATTAGATAATTAAAAATTATCGGCTTTGAAGTCAGTATTCCTTGTTCTTTCCTACCTTTCACAATGTGCAGTTATTTTGCTGCGTGTAACACTATGGTCCCGTGCATAAATGGGCTACAGTCCAAGTGATTGACAAATATGTCTCAAACTTGCCACCAAATATACAGCTCATATGAACACTGGGCATGTGGGGTACGTGTATCTCTGTGAGCACACTTCAATCCTGATCACCATCTGACAGCTGATGGGAAGGTAAAGGACAATTTTGTCAATCATTTTGTGTTTGGTCATGGCAGGTGAATATCTCATTGGCTACCAATTTAAGTTGTTTATGGACTCGTGCAGGCACATTTGTCCAGGTAGGCTGATTGATGGTTCATCACATACATCTTGGGGATGACATATGCCCTTGATAGGTCGTTGGTTTGTAGAGAACGGTCTGTGGACTGCAATGGCTGCTATACTCGTTGTCTTGCGCATCGATCATGCCAGGGACTCAAATGGAGACAAGATTGAGGTGAAACCAGAAGTCACAACCGGCATGGTGATGTGAGTGACTTGGATGTACGTGCAAGAAACCTGCAGCTAACTTTGAGTTCAAAGTCACCTGCAGCCTTTCCTGTGCTTGTTTGAAAGCGTGAATACAACACGAGAAGGGCAGCTTCAAGAAACAATGAATTTGAAGTAGCCTACAGTTGTTTGCACTTGGTAGCATTCCTTGGGGTGTTCTCGGTATGTACATATGTATAATTGACCAGTGGCGCAGCATGAGCTGAGCACTGAGGTTTGTGGTCTCTGCTTTCTTGGTAGTGGAAGAGAATTATTTTTATTGAGATCTGGCCACGATACCTGAGCATAGAGGGCAAAATACTTGGTGAGTCTCATGATTATCTCATCTCTTGACGAATTTGACTGAGTTGATGCATTCATTCTGAATGTGTTTAGCTGTTATGATCAGCGTTCACCAAATGGTAAAGGCCTAACACAACCACTAGGACTCGTCAAGGATAAGAGAAATAGATGTTATTGAGAGTGAACGTCTGAGTCTACACTGGGTAGGAACGAAGAGGTTAAGTCTAAGGAGTACTACTGACTACGACCTAAACTATATACTACTCTTGGAGCGGAGATATTTGAGTATGAAAGGTAGTGATATATCTATATACGATCATAACATTGCGCCTAGGGTATAGGGCGTCTTATCAACCAATCAACTACAAGAAGGGAAAAGGGTATCGGAGATTAAGCAGGGTCTCAGGGTACTGCTTCTATTCAGGGTGGATGGATATGAAGAAGAGTGAGAGAGTTCTGTGACAAGAAGTCTCGAGCGGTGATTAAGGATCTTGATAGAGATAGGATCTGGAGATGTATCGGGTACGATCGGATCTAGGGTTTCTCCAGGGTCTTCGGTAATGAGCATGCTTCTCTATGAGTGGCGCTTCTGTGATAGGGATTCAGGGGTTCAGCTGTGACTGTGCAACAGGTTCTTATGTAAGGGATTCGGTGAATGACAGAGGTAACTCTTAACATGTCATGTGTGGGAAGTGAAAGGTCTGCAGTGTGAAGGGATGATGACTCTTCGAGAGATGGCTTGTAAAGGACTCTCGGTTATGGTTCGATCATAGAGGCGTGTAAATGCTTATGATGTAGCTGGTTGCCTAATCGTAGGACTTTCTAAGGATATGATGACTTCGGATGTCTAGGGTTACGGATATAGATGGATGACATCGATGTAGTATAGATGTGATGTAAAGATAGTGATCGTTAATCAGTTATCCATCTTATCTTATCAGGGATCTTATCTAATCTAATCTTATCGGATAGGTGACTTAGGGTTCGATAATCGAAATTTAGATGCAATTGGTAACATTCATGACATTAGCCTATGAGTGACCAATTGACTGAGTGCGAGACACGGCACTGTTCAGCTTCCTTCCAGTTACAGCGAGTAATATGTCGACACAATGAGCTTAACTTGCCTTAATAAGATGCAGAGCTTGAGAAGATGGGACTCTGGAGATATAGAATATCCAGAATGACCACTCACGGCATAATATACTCCAACTCATAGTACCCTGAGGTTGTATAGGGCAGTTTTTCTTTCTTCGGGAGACCTTTGGATCGTATGTAGCTTCCATTCATGCTGTCGAACATATATACAACATCGATTATGCAGTCGCTATGGCTCAGATCTTGGCATGTTAGTCTGGAACATTGAGGAGGTTGATGTGGGCAAACACATTGGTCCGTGAGCTGACATGGAACGACTGAAACTAGTATAACCATCACTGAGTAGGGGGGGGGAGGGAATACTAGTAGTCAGGTAGGGGTGTTGTACCATTAGCTGAAACAACCCATATAAAACTGAACGAGATCATCAGGAAAACCCTCCTGTGCTAAATTCACACAATTTCACAAAATTTGTATAATTCTATATAATCACTTGTATTTAGGAACAAAGTTGATCATAATATTGCTGCGAGATGCAATTATTTCAAAACACGCGAAAATTAGTGAGAATTATCTGAACATTGAAATATATGTTTTTTTGTGTATGAGTTCAACTAGAATAAAATCCATCGTTTTGGTCAGAATCAGATGGGAATGGTGTAAACTATTCAATGTGTACAAGTGTCAAGGTGAAGAAGAACATAAACTGTTGGAAAGAACAATATGGACAGATGGGTAGTAGCAGTAGCATCCAGATGGACAATGAATCTAAGTACAAATGTGTGGGACTTTGCGAAATTATTAAAAAGGACAACATATGTCAACAAATAAACAAGAACCTTCACTGCAGAAATGATATTTTAGCTCCACCGTAATCCGAGGGTGTTTAGGTGTATAACCCAATGTGGTACAGATGCAAGACCTATTCCAGACCCAAACTTGATGTGGATGAAATTCAAGTGTCTAGGAGTTGCAATACCACATAAACAGATGCAAATCAGACCTTGGTTCAAAAGTAAAATGTCCTAACTCAACCCAATGCAGACTTGAGTTTTTGCCTTTCTCTCCACCCTGTTAACACTCATAACCCAACAATATCCGCCCTCTGGAAAGACAATATTTTCACAACCCGACCCTCAAGTTTATATGAAGTGAGTTCCTTTGTTTGTTTTTTTCCTGCCAAGTCCCTTTGACCAGAACCATCATGCAACCTCATTGCAGCAGCACACTGCTTATCCTGCTGCCCACATGTCCCAGCTACCTTTAGCTAACTGGTTTAGTGTTGCAGAAGTCCAGTTTGGTCCAGTTCAACAGGAAATTTTGTGAACACTGAACTGGACCTCATGTTCGGTTCAATCATTTTGCTGAACGCTGAATCAGACACCATGAACGCGTTCAAAGTGTCTGGTTCACGTCTGGTTCAGTGTTCAAACACTGAACGCATTGTAAATCTACGCTATTGCCAGTGAAGCTAAATAATCTCATCATATGATAGTACTAAGGAGTACTGGTACATCAAGATACTACCATGAAGCACGACCAAGTGTAAGTAAGCTGAAGCAAGACTAAAGATCAGTAAGATCAACGCAAAGGTCATCTTCAGTCACATGGGTGAGAGACTCAACATGAGCAGCAGCCTCAGCTGCAGCCTGGATATGCCTGTTGCGATAAGCACTCTTCAACAATTGGAGTGCCTCAAAGATATCAGGTGCAAGCCGGTTGCATTGACTCTGATCTGTGATGCTGCCACTTGAAAAGGCCCATTCTGACGGAGTGGCAGAACCTTGAATTGCAAGGTAATCTCTTGCCATACGGGAAAGTGTGGGGTATGCCACAGAATGATGCTGGCAGGTGCATCAGCAAATAACTACCAGTCAATGCAATGGATATAACTTACCCCCCACCAATGAACAACATCTCCCACATCTTCCAATGGAGCCGTCAAATACATGGTAAGTTCTTGACGAGGATTTGCAATGCATTGTTCGGATGATTGATGAGTGAGAATTGTTGAGCACATCCATAAGTGGCCATATTATATAGGCCCGGACTTGGAGGATGATGTAACAGGTGTTGGCTGACATGCAGCTGCAACAGGAATGTAATATTTGTTGAACTAAACTAGTGTTAGCAGCAATCATGATGCATGCAGGCCTAGGTGACACAAACTTACAACAGCTTCAAGTTCTCTGACACCTTCATTGAAGGCATCAGCATTCCATTGTGATTGTGCATACTTGAGTTTGTAATTGGGGTCGAGGACTGATGGCAAGCAAAATTAGAAAAGAGAAAAATTAAGACGTAGTAGGAGTCACATACCCAAGCAAATGAAATATGCGTCTGTGTCATCTGTTTTCTGTGTCCACTTATCTAAATTCTGTAGGCCTGCTTCCAATGCATCAGTTATGCTCAAGAACTTCTTGTCGGCAACCATATTTTTCCAGCTTTGCTGCAGGAACTCCAAGACTGGAATCACTCGCCATACTGTTGGGTGCATTGAGCTTGAAAAACTTTGAGTCGCATCCACAGGTTCCTACAAGTTGCCATGAGATGGAAGTAAGTAGAATGGGTAGCTCCTACACACCTGAAGAGCTTCATGTAAAAGCAACAACTGTAGCCAGTCACTGTTAGTCAGCTTGAAGTCTGCATACTGCTGCTTTTGCAGCTTGGGCACTTTGTCACTGTCATCAGCAAGGCGGACAAAGCAGTTGACTCCCTGCTCATCATCAGCAACTTGCAGAATCATAACCACACACTAGATTATACTCACCTTTTGTAACAGAAGCAGGCGATCAAGGCATGTAAAGAGTGATGCCCAGCGGGTGCGGACCCACTGAACCAGTTCAAGGACTGGTACATTGGTCTCTGCGCATGATCTACGAAAAAAGGCCCAGGCTTGAGGTGATTTTCAAATCTAATAAATGAATGTCAGCTTCAGTGCTTGGATATAGCACATATTACTACAAGCTTAAATACCTGTGCAATGAGTGCCAGGGCCTTACTGAGTGCATCTGATGTGTTGGCAATGTCATCTTCCAAGTCTTCATCAACTTGTGAGCTTGTTGTTGAGGTAATAGCCTTTGCGAAATGGGCTGCTGCCAAATTAGTAGCGTGTTCCATGCACCTGCATAGTAAAGTTAAGTAAAAATATTTTTTCCATAGAAAATACAACTTACCGGACCCTACACTCATGATAGTCATTGATCTCTGCTTCAGGAATGGCTTTTGCGAGCAATTCAATGGCTGTATTATTGTTTGTTGCATTATCAGCTGTGAACCACCCAATCTAAGTCCAAATTGGGTGAGTGTGAGGCAGAGCAGGCTGTAGTATTTGCTTACCTTGTTGCGTAAATCATAACGGTCCACAACTTGAGTAAGTATGTTGCCAATATTTTGCCCAGAATGATTCCCTTCAATGGCAGTAAATGCAAGCTGCTCGCTCTGAAGCTCCCACTCATGCAGGGCATTGGCTGGTGCTGAGATGTAGTGTCCAGTGACTGACAAGTATGGGTCACTGGCTTCTGACGTCCACGTGTCAAAAGTAAAGTAAAGGTGCCCATTGATGTCTTTAAAGTGTTCATGAATATGTGACTCCATCATCTTAGCATGCCTAAGAATCTCCTCCTGCACTTTATCACAATGGGGAATATCTTTGTCAGACAGGCCTGGGTGAGCATAAGTGAGAAGATGCCAGAATGTACCCTTGTCCACCAGTAAGAAGGCTTCATCTTCAGCGACAATAAGTTCAACAATGTAGTCTAGAAGCCCAGTGTAGGGAGTATCCCTACGCTAGGCTTGTATCCACCGCTTTTCCAATGCATCAGGCATCCATCCGATGTCCATCTGACACCTATCCATTCCATCCGATACCCATCCACTTTGCGGATGACAAGCGGATACCTTCGGATCTCCCCCTATAGCTCGCGCATCCGCCACATCCGTCCTGTCCACATCCATTCTACCTCATTGGTACGTACTCACACGCATTTCCTTGTTACTGACTGAACACAGACATATCCTCTCACACTCCACTATTTTCCAGATAGCTCATGGCACAGTCTAGACTCGCTACCTATACCAACTGTTCCTTGAAAATACTGTACCCTATAAGCACAGAAGTTTTCGAAAAATACTTACTTCATGTAACTTCCTCCCACTTTTCCTGCACCTGACCAGAAGATTGCTTTGACTTATACCCACTATCCATCCAACCTTTAATGAACTTCCTTCGATTTTGATTCGCATCCCATCTGATCCGCAAGTGTCATCCGCTTTTGCAGATCCTTCATCCTATAGGGTCGCTTTAGACAGAGACTAGTATTTCCCCAGTAGCAATCCCCTTAAGGGTTGAACACGCTTGTTTCCAAGCGAGGCAGCAGGCAGCAAAGACCCAACTGTGTAGTAGATCGGATTTCTCGCTGCTGCACTTGTTGTACCCACACCGGCAGTTGTGAATGTTGGTGCATGCTGCTCTCATACAATGGTATGGTCTAAGGTTGTCTGATTTGAGCTAGGGGGTTGGCTGAATGGCATGTAATGCAAAATATATTAAAAGACATACCATACTAGATCATCTGAAGGGAGGGCTTGGTTGTGCGGCTTGACACCACACTTGCTGCAGCGTTCTTTGTAAATCCTTACATGGTCCTTGTGTCTGAATTGAAGATAGTATGAGTCAAGCTACGAAAACAGGCAGACAAAATATTACTTACCTGCATATATGAGCACACAGTGAAGTAACACTCCCCTTTAAAAAACAGAATTTGCGTGTTACTCCTTTTGCTTTGCAAACCTCACACCAGTGGCCAGTCTCTTCCTTGCCAGTATCAGGGTTCATGGCCTTGGCCTCACGAGTGAACACGGTCCAAATGTCTGCCATCAAATCGCTTTGCACTGCTTTGCACCCTGCAGAAATAATTAGCTTAACATAAGAAAGATGACACTTAGGCTTTAGCTTACCTGGTGGTTGGCATTACCCATTTCTTTGGTTTGTTGATATGTTGACTCAGACTTGGAGGGGGTGATGCCATCAATATCCATCTCATGATCCATGTCAGTGGCTGCATCCGTAATCACCCCGTTATCCTGGTCTCCTTCGGTCTCCTCCTCAGAGCCCTTACTCATGACCACTGGCCTACTAGCCTTGCATTTGTGCAAGATAGCGTTGTTGGGGTCAACAAGCTTGGGTGCAGGGTGTGGGATACAAGTGGAGCGCCATGCAGCAGGAAGCAGTGGAGTATCATCGTTGGGATCATTATACCATTGGATCTGACTGGCGTCAAGGAGAGTTCCATCTGCACCCAGGCCACACTGGTCAGCCATGTTGTGAGGGGACAAACTTGAAGAGAGTTGAGCTTACCTCAAAGTTGATTTGTTTGATCTATTTTAACTTGCACCAAGTTCATGAGTGCTGAAGATGTCATTTAGTTACCCTAGAAAAAAAACAACCTGTTAACAAACATATTAGCACTAAACCAAATTAACCAAAGTCTCCATACCTTTTCAGGTGCTTGCTTTGTGACATTCTAGTTGATGGTAGCTGAATAAATCTTCACAGACCTTGGCAGTGACAAGGTCCTTGCAACAGGGCGCCCCTACAGTACCTGGGGGCGAGAATATCGGATACCAAGTGAAAAAGTTGCTCATCTCATCTCATATCACTGGTGTGAGTGGCCTAAAATGGAAGTTTAAGTGGTTTATTCGAGTTACAAATGAACTAAAGAAACATGCTGAAGAATCATGAGAAAAGACAGGAGAGAACAATGTACAATATACACATCTCAGTGTCATGAACAAGAGGCCTGAGGTGTGATGTGCGATGCGTGACAAGATTAAACAAAGGACGGAAGTAGCCAAGCGAATCTAATAATAGAGACGAAGTTACGAAGCTGTAAAATCAATACATATCAGCATTCAAAAAGGTTTGGATGTGTTTGGATGTGTTCAATGCATTCAAGAAATGCCTGAACGCTGAACCAGACCATCGGTTCAGTTCAGCCTATACTCTGAATGTTGAACTGGACCGTGGTCCGGTTCATGAAAAGTCTGCTTTGAACTGTGGTTCAGAACCGAACCTCCACATCACTAAACTGGTTGCACATTTCTCAGTGGCCGTAAGCCCTCTGGCACAAGTCATGGTCCCAACTTCTTCAATGGGTTCTTTGGCCTTGATGACCAACCTAGCTGCATGCAAGTGCATTTTTGATTCAAGGAAAGGCACTTTGAAGCCTGAAGCTATCAAGGTTGAAATTTGGATTATTGTTTTATTCATGGGTATGTAGTACTAACCAGTAACACTGCTCTTTTGATCAGAATTGCTCATTTATAGCACATATAGTCACACCACCAGGTTGGGTAGCTGTCAAGTACAAGTGCATGCTTTCCATGATCTGTGTTTCTCCCTTTTGCTGATGCATCTGTTGAGCCCAGAAGTAGGGCTCCAGAGTCTGGATGACAAGGTTACATCTATCTGATGTCTGCTTGACAGGTGGGCTGAGCTTACTGGAGTTCAGTCTGATATGCTGATGGGTGCATACAAAATTGGTGCCCATTCAGTGTACAACTTTGTGTTAGACAGGCCAACCGAGGTACATAATATCCCATATTAAACAGGCCAGCAGACCATGGGCTGATGTCATAATATCCTCGATGTTGATGGGTGGGCTGATATGTATATAATACTCAATGGTAATAGATGGGCCAATGTTGCTACTATGTGTAAGGGATTTGATAGAGATGGGAGGGCCGAGATATTTGAATGATGTAGACTAGTGGGCCGATGGAACTGTTGATTGCATAGGTGGATGGGCCAATGGGACTGTACATCATATAGACAGATCAGCCGATGGAACTGTCAATTTTATAGACAGATGGGCCGATCAACCTGTAGATTGTATAGACAGATGGGCCAATCGACCTGTAGATTGTATATGGTGGCTCAAAAAACTGTCCGCATGTTTTCACATTTTTCACTATCTATGATATTATGTGAGAATATACAAACACATCAAGGACATGCTGGTACCACATTGTAGTACTACTTCAGGGCTTCCAATTGAGCCCTATGGCGTGGGAATCGGTTGAGATATGGTGGAGATATAAGGCTTACAAAATGATGACTCATGTGGACAGTTTTTTGACTCAAGTATTTTACAGTGATAATCAGGTATTCCAGTACATTGTGTGACCTCCCTTGGCTTTAATTACTACCTCTATCCTTCTAGGCATACTCTCAATCAATTTCTGGCAATATTCTGCTGTAATCCTTGCCCATTCCACTGCTACACTCTCCCATAGCTCCTATACTCCTTTAGAGGGGGTTTCATAGGCTTGAAGCTTCTTCTTAAGTGTTCCCCAGAGATGTTCAATGACATTGACATCAGGGGACTGTGCTGGCCAGTCAAGAACATTGATAATATGTTCTTTAAACCATTGTCTGGCTCTCCTAGATATGTGCTTGGGATCATTATCCTGTTGGGAAATAATGTCTTTTTCATCAATCCCTGATTCAGCTATGCTAGGCAGCAAGTGGTTGTTTAGAATGTCCACATACTGCTCAGCATCCATCCTCCCCTCAACTTCAGCAAGCATACCCACACCATTCCATCCCATACAGCCCCATACCATTAGAGGACCTCCTTGTTAAGACCGTGCTCAGGGGTAAAGCAGAGTCTGAGGGGCTTGGCTTCAGCTCGTATGCTGTGCCCCTTACCTGAGTATGTGCCCCTAATTTTGGAATGTAGTCCGACACAAATTTACTAGGTGAGTGTGGGAAAGTCGGGTGGGGGTTGTTCCGCTCGACAGGAGGGAGGCTACTGCGGTCGGAACCAACAGTAGAAGCGGAGCGGAAGGAACTGCTTGGATGAAGTCCAAAGCAGAGCAGAATGGAAGGGATGGATGCGAGAGTGCGGGGTCTAGTTCTGACGCACGGGAAGTTGGAGGAGCAGAGGGACAGAGGCACGGGGGAATGGGGGAACGGGGGAACGGGGGAACGGTGGAACGGGGGAACGGGGGAACAGGGGAATGGGTGAATGGGGGATTGGAGGATCGGGGGATTGGAGGATTGGAGGATGGCCAACCTAGGGAGTCAATCCCCTAGGCCGGCTTAAACAGGAGTTGACTAGGATCAGGCCCAAGTCAGAGAACAGAAGAGCAGGGCTTAGAAAAGGTAATATTCAGACTGAGTATCTACAGACAAATGTATATATGTTTATATACTCTAAGTGATGAGCATAGCATAGCAGAGGGCTATGTGCTGAGTGTACAGGATTACAATAGGATGACTGAGACATACAAGAATAAGGCTTGGGGAACAGTATGTACACGACAGATCAGAATCGCTAGGGTATAGGGATTACCGGTGATCTGAAAAGTGGAACTATGATACTAAACGGGGATAGGACCAGTTGAGTGGTTCCTAGTCTAGGAGTGGACCGGTGAGGCAGTCGGACGGACTAACAGTCAGGTGGGGGAATATGAGCGGAACTGAAGGACCCCCGTGGGTCGGAAAAGTGGAGGGAGTAGGAGTAGGATCAGGCGGACCAATAGGGCGGAGGAGTGGAACCCCAGATAGGGTCGGATGGAAGGGGTATGGGGTCGGGGGACATAGGGGTAGTGTCGGAAAAGTGGAACGGGGTCGGGCAGAGGTAGCAGGGCTAATCCTGCTGAGATGCACTTCATGCATTGTCAGGGAAGGAGGAATGGAGCGGACGGGGAAACAGGGGGTTGGACCAGGGGTGGGGATGTTCACAGGTGGTATTGGAAGTGCTCGGATCCAGTATGTGACACTCCTCCAAATTTGACAGTCTCACTAATCTCTCTGTCTGTTAGAAAATCCCTCTTCTTTTTCCATACATATACCTTCCCATCTGACCCAATCCTATTGCTTTTCGTCTCATCTGACCATATAACATGCTTCCAATCCTCTACAGTCCAGTTTTGATGGGCCAAGCCAAAGGTAGTCTTCTCTGCCTATGTTTGATAGAGAGAAGAGGCATTTTTTCTTTGTTACTGCCTTGAGATGAGCTGCCTTGAGAACACTCCTCACAGTTTGTGAAAAGACAGTGGTGGTGATGGTGGAATTGATATAATGGGTGGCTTGGACAGCATTATTAGCCTTTCCTGTAGTGATATGTTGAATGATAGCCCTCTTATTAGCAGAGGTGGATGTCCTCCACAAGAGTTTTCCTTGTCCAGGTGGCTTTCTTTGATACACATGGCCACAGTAGACTTGCATACTTCAGTTCTAGAGGAAATTTAATGAGCAGAGAGGCCAGCACAGGACAAAGAGAGGATATTATCCCTTTGAGCAGAGGAGATGGCTTTCATGGTGATTATGACCATGACACATGACACATTCTGGTTTATATAGTTAGATATAGTTTTAAGAGTATGCCTAGAAGGATAGAGGTAGTAATTAAAGCCAAGGGAGGTCACACAATGTACTGGAATACCTGATTATCACTGTAAAATACTTGAGTCAAAAAACTGTCCACATGAGTCATCATTTTGTAAGCCTTATATCTCCACCATATCTCGACTGATTCCCACTCCATAGGGCTCAATTGGAAGCCCTGAAGTAGTACTACAATGTGGTACCAGCATGTCCTTGATGTGTTTGTATATTCTCACATAATATCATAGATAGTGAAAAATGTGAAAACATGCGGACAGTTTTTTGAGCCACTGTAGATGGATGGGCCAATGAAACTGTTGATTTTATAGATGGATGGGCTGACAGGACTATACATTACATAGATAGATGGGGATTTGAATGATGTAGACTAGTGGGCCGATGGAACTGTCGATTATATAAACGGATGGGCCAATGAAACTGTAAATTGAATAGATGGATGGGCCGATGGGACTGTACATTACATAGATGGATGGGCTGGTCGACCTGTAGATTGTATAGATGGATGGGCCAATTGACCTATAGATTGTATAGACAGATGGGCCAATGGGACTGTATATTACATAGATGGATGGGCCAATTGACCTGTATATTGTATAGATGGATGGGCTGATCGACCTGTAGGTTGTATAGACAGATGGGCCAATCGACCTGTAGATTGTATAGATGGATGGGCCAATGGGACTTTACATCATATAGATGGATGGGCCAATGGAATGTCAATTGTATAGATGGATGGGCCAATAGAACTATTGATTGTATAGACCAATGGGCTAGGAAGGCAGATATTGACTCGGTGACACTGGACATTAGAATATGTTACTTGGTGCTTGGTACTCAGGCCTGAATGGTTGGTTATGGGTGGTCAGGACCCAGGACTGACTTGGTATGTGGTGCTTGGTGATTGGTGCTTGATACTTGATGCTTAGGACATAATACAAAGTATTCAATGCTCAAGATTCAGTTGGGGCTTGATCGCTTTGTCAGAGGTATGGAATTTATGAATATACTAATGACCCACCCTGGCCGATGTTTCACCAAATGGAATCTTTACTGAATCCATCATGGCCCATCCACATGAAGGAACACCTGCATACATATGGACAGAATCCCTCATATACTATGCCCAAGCAACCTGATCCCCTGCTACTTCATGAACCCCATGCCTGACTATCCTTCCTGAAAATGTGATCATGACCCCAGGATCATACATGAACTCCAGCTGAAGGCTTGGCATGCTCATGCAAGCATTAGAATAATTCCCCACAGTTGTGAGAATGTCAAACCACTTGGGAGATGATAAGTGGTCTCTATGATATGGGGTTTGCCGATTAGAAATGACAGAGAGAGTATTGAAAACGGAGGCCTAGAGCTTGAGGGTCTCTGACATGTTTGGAAGATTCTTGGTTTTGGCTGACTTACCAAGGCTTGAAAAGACTCACATGCCTGCCCAGTACTGTCAAGGATGCATGACCCTGAGTGCTGCTGAGGCAATAGCCACTGGCCTCGCAATAGCCTTGAGGATATCCTCAGAAAGTGGACCCTTCAATGAAGCAGATACCTCCAGGTCTGAGACAGTCTACAGGATTGGTGAGTTTAACTACCAAGGAACATTGGCATATCATGGCATCTAACCTCATGCCCCTGCTGAAACCAAGCCAGGGATATATTGATGCATCCGGCAGTGATGTCACCATTCCTGGAGCCTTGGCCAAACCACTCTTCATTGGTCCTCCAACTGCCCCCGACTTTGACACTTTTTTCATGTGTGGGAGTCAGCAATTGCGAGGCCTTCCAAATTTCTTCCTGTAGTATATCCAGTGGTCTGGATCCATCGGGCGATGAAGGATCTGAAATACCTGGGTGGTGTCCTGTGAGTGCACCTGGGAGATACCACACGATGATGGCACCGGTGACATCGAGAACTGTGGCAGGAATGTCGACAGACTTGGTACCCTCATGGCCAGGAGGAGACCTGTCAAGCAGCTTCTTCTCTCTCTCTTCATTATGGCCAGTGTCCTTCAGGGATATCAATTTGCTGTATCTTGCAATATCGATCTGCATCTGAACTGTGATTGAGGAATCTGAATGATCAAATGGAAGATCCAGATCTGCATTCCGACTCACTAGGATTGTGATATGCTTTTATGAGGCAATCGACCAATCAATCACAAGCCATCACCAGATTGGTGTCTAGATGAGGAGAAGGTACAACCGGATCCCCTCCCGTCTTGTCTGCATTGAATTTCTGTTCTGTATATTCACTCACCTCATGAGCAATGGTCAGGGCCCAAGAGATTCAGAAGGATATCTCAATCTCAGAGTCTGGGGACACATTCATGATGAAGGGATGTATTTGATGGTGGGAAATACGATGGCAAGTATAATATGCTGTCTACAGTTTGGCTTTAAGGGGGATATCAGATCCAGTGTGGTGGAGATTGCGAGGATCAGATAGGGTGACATGATGCATGATCATGATCTTGGTATGGAGCACCAATGACTGAATATCAAACATCGAGTATCAAAGATGCACAGAGTTCTGGTGATTCAACCGATAGCTGAATACCGAGTGTCAAGGCACCAAGTACCAGTGATTCCGGATGAAGAAGTACTGACAAATTCAGTGTTTTCATGCAGTATCACATGGTTGATGCTCCATACTGAGGACTGGGATGTCCAGGATCATGGACCGAATACCGAGTAAGGACCAACTACTGAGGAGTTCACCGAGTCTTCAGTACCAAGTGCTGACAATGGACCACTGAATACTGAGTCATCAGACCCGAGTCTGCAGTAACAAGTGCCGAGCACCAAGCACCAACTACCAAGCACTGAGCGTTGGGCACTCAAATATTCATCCTTGAGGCATTCAGTGCCAGTAATCAGTACTGAGCACCGGGACCTAGGACCCGGGAGTCCTTGGCTCTCGGTACCCCAGTAAGCAGTGCTGACGGGTCGGTCCTCAGTGCCCACTACACATGTGGGACTTGGTGACTCTCTCAATGTGAATATGTCTATGGTATATACATGATAGTGTGCTGAAGCATTACAATCTTCCTATGGATCCTGATCAGTCCTGCAATCCAGTGCTGCACACCTCCCTGGCTCTCTGCAATCGGGTGAGGATACCAGTGTACATTTGTATCTCACCTATCTTATCTCGGATGCCCTCCCGCTGCTCCTTGATCAATGTCACTAAGTGTTCTTGAATCTACCGAAGTCCCATAAGAGATGGGATCGAGGTTTGATCATGTATGAGCAGCTGATGGATGGATGACATTTTCAAACTCCACCATCATTCCCATGACACAACTGAACACCAGGCCACATGATGATTCACATTGTCAGGATGTATGCCAGAAATCTGTGGTGGTCAATATTCATTCATCTGCGGGATCTATTGGCATCATTGTAAGATCCTGAAAAGCAGCCTGCACATCCTGTTGTAAGGAATGTCATTCCTTTAGCTACGTATTTCCCTTTGTACCTACCGGCTACGAAGTTCCCCTTTACTGTTCCGAAGTACTAACCCACTGACTACTTGTACTGCCACTCATTTACATATATAAGTTGCACCTTACCTTCTGTACCCCCAGTGAATGCATCCCCCTCACTCGTATCTCTTCAACTGGAGATCCGTCAATCCACTGTCGAACTAGACGCAGCATTACACTGTGCAAGTAATGAGTACATTCAGGATTGTCTTGCTGTATAGCAGGCATGACCCTGAAGCCAGTTTGCTGATGACTTTCTCATATGTGCATCCCATTGGGCTGCTTTGCATGAGAAGAAGTTGCATGTCCAGTCCATCTCCAGTTCCACCACCATAAGTTCTTCAATCCATCAATCCCTCAGGGCCTTCGCTCGAAGCCAATGAACTCGGTAAACTTCACATCAGTTGGATCAAATCATCCTTGCATTTGGAAAGGATGCCCAAACTCACATTCATCATTCCACAACTCACTCAACCCTGATAGATCAATGTCGAGAGACCATAACCAGGCCAGGGACTCATTCCGCTGACCTCAGGCATTTGGATCACCAACTGCAGTGCTGATTTTGAGCTGTTCCCAGAGCAGAGGTTAGTATTTCTGAAGATGGTGTTGCCCCGGACCAAGTTTCATCATTTGCTTCCATGTCCTGTTGTATATACTGGCATTCTGAGACATGGCCTGCTCCACTGACATCACCTGGGACCATGCCCGAGTCTTCAGAGCTTGGGACTTGGCCTGCCTAACAGTGGTTCGGAAAAGGACTGCCTTGTTGCACAAGTGAATTTGGAGATTGTGAAGGGCATCATTGGCCTGTCCTTCATGAAGCGACATCTCCAACAGAATCAGATCCTCTGCTAAGCAGTGTTTGAGTCGGTCCAGCCTGACATTGGATGGCAATGGGATGATGGTGAGTTCAGGGGTGTTTGGGTGGGTATCAAGAGTCTCAGTGAACTCATGTGGATTATCATTGAGATCATCGAGAATTGCACAATTCAAGTCCTCTGGATCTTCATTACCATTGAATCCATCTCTGAAATGCAGGTGAGCGGTGTGGGGAATACTCCCACTGTAGGCATAAAACCCTGTCAATTCCGCATTGTCTCACATCAGTTCCGCATATTCTGTGTTTCCCACACATCATCCGATGCATTCTGCATTCCCACACATCCTTTGGAACACACCCACACTATCTGATATTCCTGCGCATTGTTGGACAACCTTCGCATGTCCCATCCCCATCCTTCCAGGTCCATTGGTACACTGTATCTCTCTTCCCATTGCTTCTAACGTTATCCAGATCACACTGACACATGCCCTTATGGCATGGACCCCTATTGCGGAGTATTGTGCCCATGTGCACTGCCTGCCTTCACTTCCACTTCCTGAGAACTTACTACCTGTACCTCGGTGTTCCTCGAAAATAATGTTCCCTATAAGTAGTGGTACTTAGGGCTTGGGTGTTTTTTTATCGAATCCCATCTTTTACCTTCCCACTTTTCTCCCACTTTTCCTTCACCTTACTAGAGGACCACTTTGACTTATGCTCACTATCAATCTAACCTTGTGATATACTTCCTTCAACTTGATCAGCAAGTTCTGATGGATCTGTGCATTCTACATTTTATCTGTTTGAGTTCTGCTTCGTTCTGCTTCATTCTGCTTGAGTTCCACTTGTTCTGCTTGAGTTCTGCTTGTTCCACATTTTTGTGGATCCTCATCCTACCTGCAGTAGGGTTGATTAGGGTCGCTTAGACAGAGATTAGCACTCCCCAGTAGCAATCCCCTTTAGGGTCAAACGTGCTTGTTCTCAAGTGAGGCAGCAGGCAGCAAAGACCCAACTTTGTAGTAGATTGATTTCTCACTGCTGCACTTGTTGCACCCACATTGGTCCTCCGTACTCAGTGTAGTGGCTCAGATCTCAGCATTCAGCACTCGATGCTCAGTCCTCCATACTCGGTGTAGTGGCTCGGATCTCAGCATTTGGCACTCGATACTTGGTCCTCCGTACTCGGTGTGGTGGCTCAGATCTCAGCCTTCGGCACTCAATGCTTGGTACTTGGTGATCAGTACTCGGGTCAGTACTCCATACTCGGTCTAGGTGCTTGGAACTCAGCATTTGGCACTCAATTCTTGGCACTCTGTCCTTGGTACTACTTGCTGCACAATTGATGCTATGTACTTGGTCCTCAATCCACAAGACTTGGTACTCACCACCCGCCCCTCAATATTCAGTACCCTCAGCACTGGGTACTCAATGCTCAGTGCTATTCACTTGGTGCTCAAGTATTAAGGTTGTGCTCAAGGGAAAGACAACTCAAAGGGCTTTGGCTTCAGCTCATGCGCTGCGCCCCTTACCCAAGTATGTGCCCTTAATTTCCAAGGGGCAGAGGGGAAGTCCGACAGAAGTCCGGGAAGTCCAGAGGTCAGACATAGGGGGGAGTTTGGCGGAACTTCGGAAGGATAGGAATGGATAGAGCAAGGCTACTATGGACAAGTCTGGAGTAGAAGCGGAACAGAGTTAGACTACCCTAAGGTAGAGCCGGAGATTTAGTCCTAAGGTTTTAACCCTGAGACTCAGAGGTAGACAAGAGATTAGACTCAAGTCCAGAGAAGCAGGAATGAGCAGAACTAAGATGATAGTCGAAGGTACAGTCAAAGGAATCAATCCTAAGACTTGGAGATTGACAAGAGACCAAGCTCAAGTCCGGAGATGCAGGAATGAGCAGGAATTAAGGTGATATTCGAACTGAGGAGTTCCGGAGTTTTACAGGAGTTTATATACTGTAGGTATCATGTAAGTAATCAGTCAGCACAGTAAAAGCTATGTCCGAAGCATATGGAGGGTCTATTAGTAAGTGTACAACAAATCAAGGAAATGAGGTCAGAAATGAAGTGCAAACAGATGGATCAGTAAGCAAAGTGGAAAGGTGTACAACCAGTAACTGGAGAGCAGTATTCTAAAAGGAGATAGGTGTGAGTCCAGAGATGAAAGTGGAGCACTGGGTGGACAACAGGACAGAAAACCGGACTTTCATAGGGGAGAATCCGGACTTCCGGATCCAGAGGTATGGGATATAGTGTCAGAGAAAATAGGGGTAGTGTCGGAGAAGTGGAATAGAGTCGGGCAGAGGTAGCAGGGCTAGTCCTCCTGAGATGCACTTCGTGCATTGTTGGAGAAGGAGGGATGGAGTGGATGGGAAAACAGGGGGTTGGACTAGTAGTAGGGATGTTCACAGGTGGTATTGGAGGTGCTTGGATCTGCTATATGAGATTGAGACACAATACTTACTATTTGGTGTCTGGCCCTTGGTATTCACTTGGTGCTTGAGACACTATCCTCACCCCTCACCCCTCAGCGCCCGGCCCTTGGTGCTCGAGACACAATACTCATTACTCAGTACTTGGCACTTGGTACTCGCTTCTTGATCCTCAGTCCTTGGTACTCAATTCACCATGCTCGATACCCATTAGTATGACAGTACTTGGTACTTGATCCTCAATACCTGATAACTCCTTGATGCACCTACATGATGCCACTTATATGCATAATACACAACTACTTCATCCCAGTTGTCCTTACAACATTCATTCACCTCGTCCCACCGGTTCATCTAATATACATCTCCCTCAGCCCATCCATCCACATGATATATGTCTTACTTTGGCCCACCCATCAACATGATATATCACTGCCTCAGCCCACCGGTCCATATGATATCCATCTCCCTTGGCCCATCAGTCTATATGATACACCACGACCTCGGCCCATCTGTCAACATGATATACCACTACCTTGGCCCATCCATCTATTTGATATACATCTACCTTGACCCACCAGTCTATATGATACACCACTACCTTGGCCCATCTGTCTATATGATACACCACTACCTCGGCCCATCCATCAACATGATATACCACTGCCTCGGCCCACTGGTCTATATGATATCCATCTACCTTGGCCAATCCATCTGATATACACCTACCTCGGCCCATCTATCTATAGGATATATCTACCTCAGCCCATCCATCTATCTGATATACATCTACCTTGGCCCACTCATCTACCTTGGCCCACTCATCTACTGTATTCTACTCTCAATATTACCTAGATGGGCCCACCCATCTCCATCAGAAATAATATGCCTCTCGGCCTACCCATCATTGATGAGGATATTATTACATCGGCCCATGGTCCACTAACCCATCTAACATGGTGTATTATGTCCCTGGGCTGGCCTGTCTAAGACGGAGTTTGGTCACTGTAGTATGTGACAGCGGATCTCTAAGCTTCCAAAAAAGCGCTCATTTGAGGATGTGTTGGCCGACCTTCAGCAGTGAGTTGGTATTTTTCTGATGCAACTTGTAACTGACATAATGCTCAGAGCCAACTTGAAGAGCATCAATGACCATGCCCAAGATGAAATTAATCTTAAGAAAGGCAGCTGCTTTTGGATGAGTTTAAGGCTGGAATTTGGACAGTCAAGGAATATCGTATAAAGCTTGTAGAGCCGGATCACCAGGATGACTTGGACTCAGTTGAACCACCCCCCATGAAGAAGGCCTGCTATTCTCCTGACTGGGGCGAGATCAAGTGACATTGTATTAAACTTCTTTAATCACCTTCACACTCCTTGATAATTTGTTTGTTTAGTGTTCCCTCCATTCCTTTTACCATATAATACATTATAATTTTACCTATTGCTGTTGTTGCATCTCTTTGAATGCCATCAGTTCATCAACTAACAACCTTCATTTCTGCTCTCCTCCACCCTCATCAATGCCTTCGAGTGCTATATCTGCAAGTCCCTGATCTGCCTCTTCCTCAAATTGGGTATGAACTGGAGCGGAGTGTGCACCTCACACAACCCCCTCAACCTCAATAACAACATTGTGCAGGATGATGGCAATTGTCATCCATTGACAAGTCTCTTTGTGCTGTCACTTTGAGTTAATAGTGGTTCTTAACCCATATAGGCATTGTCATCTCCCTTTTAAGGCACACATGCAATGTTCTGAATATACACAGAGGTGTGCAACCACATGGTCAAAGGCAGTGTTTTCAGGAAGAAGGGAAGCTGGTCATTTGTGTACTGCAATTGAATGCAGGGTGACTGGATAGGCAGAGTCCATCCAAGCAAATTCACTGCCTTCAAAAAACCAGTTGGAGTGTTTGACTGCAGTGGTGTGCTCAAATGCAGTTGCATCATGGGATGAGCATAATCAATGATTCAAATATTTGATGGCAGGTTGCCAACCTATACATAAAATCAGAAAAGGTGAGTGCACAACCAATCATCTTGCCTGAAGATTGAGTCCATAATTTGATTTACCAGTAAAATAGGCATCTCCATCAATCCCTGGTTTTGTACATAGGACTATGATGGTTCCATCATACATAACCCACCCATTTCTCCAGGAACCCCTAAATCCAACATGATCATCTATCCACTGCTTCTCATACTCTTTTTCCTGAGCAGTCGGATGACAAACAAATGCATTGTGGAGTGATTCAATTGCATCAAAACAACGCCTTGAATAGAGTTCAACAGCACCTTCAGAAATGCCAGCAAAACAGGCAATATCCTCAATAGATGTACTGTTACAGTTCTACCCTTTTCCCTTCTATTCTTAATCATTCCATGACATTCTATTGTACGATTCCTCTTCTCATTTCTTATCGGCTATTGTATTCAAACTCCGCTTCAAATACCTTATTTAAACTATTGTCTCTACTTTTGTATCTCTGACTTGACCTATGCAGACCAGGGCCTGCAATCTACTAGCTTTCTCGAACAACTTGATATAAGGATACTGCTAGACTTCGACTTTTGATTTACAAAGACGTCTTGTGACGCCAAGCATAACATGCACCATTCCCATATCAGCCCATCTGATATAGTGTGACTCCAAGCTGCACCTAGACCGGTGCCTGTGCATTGTTCAAGTTGTTATGAAAGACAGGATGATCTTCAATTAAGCCAAGGATGACCTGAAAATTCTTAGGTGATATATAAAGCATGTTGACAAAGTGTGAATCATGTACTGGATTGTGTGCATATTCCCATGCAAGATGAAGTGAGCCAGCTTTGAGCATAAGAGGTCTTTCTCAGAGATAACGAAAGTGTTGGATTGTGAGAATGCAGGTGATATCAAGGTTAAGAGATCAGAAAAGCTCAGTACTGTCACAATCCTATGGGCATTGAGTGGTGATTACAAGCTAGTAGAGAGCACCATACTATCTGTCAATGTCATCCATAATCTCTTTGGATCATGCCTCACTATGCATACATCCAAGATATAGTTGTACTCATGCAACAAGGTGATCTTTAAAGATGCCCTTGATAATCTGATGCAGCAAGTCTGGTGTGATTAGCTTGTAGATGTCTGCACATGGGAACTTATTGGTGAGTGGCTAAAAACCAACACATCAACAAAAATAAATCAAAGCCCTATGATGAAGCCCCATTTGTTCCATAAAGTCCCTAAATGAACTTCTTCAATCAATGCATCCAGGAGTTCATATGATCATAGTCCTCTATCTCCATCAAGATCTGATGACTGCACTGTACACCCACAATCACAATAAGAACTACACAAGAATATTTTTGAACAATACACTTACTTGCCACACCATTTGTGGACTATTCCTGCAAGAACAACTTGCTCCTCATTATCTGCAATGTAAGGTCCAATGCCATATATAACACATTGGTAGTGACCATCTGCACATCATGCAACCTCTGGAGTAGTCATGGAAGGCCTTAGGCTCTTGAGGATCTGAATGAGCACAGTATGAAAAAGTTCCTTCTTGAATTTGTGATAGCATGGATCAGTGCTCTGTTTTTTTGTTGCTGAGACATATCAATTAATTTGAGTAACATACTTTTTGGAATTGCAAGGGATCCCACAAGAACAACAACATTTCCATGAGCCCACCTGGCATTGTTGCAAACATTGCCAATCAATAAATACAGGGGGTAGTAATCATTTTGACCCATGACAACTGAAACCATTGTTTTGTCACTTTCAAGAATAATGGGAACAAAGGTTGATCCATGGGTTGCAGGATCTGCAGAAATAATATTCTGACAGTTGGGGTGAGCAATGATAGTGTGGTGAAAGGAGGAAAAATATTACTACTTTTTCCCAAGCCCAGTCTCTGGACATAAAATCTCTCCACCAACAGTTATGACTTCCATCAGGCTGCTCCTCTCATTCACAATATGGTGCAAAATCCACCTCATCCTTGAAGTCAGGATTGGGCAACACATTCTGCACAACCTTGTAAGGGTCATAATAGAACACCTTGTACACCTTGTTCATCCAGGGTGTTTCTCTGCCTGACTTGTCATTCATATACTCCATTTTGAAACACTCCCAAGGCACATCTCCAAGTGGACATTATTTAAGTCTTTGTGATTAGAAAATGGTGGGCTATCACCATGAACAGCAAGAGTGATACCCCCAAAATGAAGGAGCTTGTCAATATCAGTGCCAGAAATATGTGTTTTTTAAAATAGAAATTCCACTGTCTCAAATGCCAGGCAATTGTGATATGGTGTCTAATAATTGGGGGACTTTGTGGTGAAGACTGGTGGTGAAGTTTTGGGGTCAAGAAATTGACCAGCTTTATTACAAATGTGCCCTTAGAAAAAAAAGGCAAATATTAGCAAGAGTGAATGTTGGTTCACTCACCATCAAGGCTTAGATGATAGTCTCTTATGAAGTTCACTTGTCTGTGGTCATTTTCAGGCTGGTCTGGGACTTCTTCAACTGTGACAGAGGGTTGATGTACTGTATGCAAGTGTTGTGTGAGCACACACTGATTCTTTGGTTGGCAGCAGCAACCAGGATGAGTGTAAGGTAGTAGGTGGACATTGAATTGATGGTGTTGTGTTTGGGGCATTTTTGGGGTGGGGTTGGTAGTATCAAGGATGTATTCAGATTGCAACTGAGGTTGGTCTGTATCAGGTTGTCAGAGAAGGAATTATGGCATAATATACTAGTAGTACAAAATATTTAGTACCAAAACAAACTTTGAGTGAACTCTATTGTATCCCACATCATCCTTCTATATTTCTCACTGATGGCCATCACAACTAGACCTTCAAATGCAAAAAATGTGTTGTGAAGCCAATACTCAATGCCAAGCAGTGCCAGCACACCAAAGCTCATATTGAGGCTGATAAGCACATTGCTGAAGAGAAACAGAAGAGGATGAGACAAAAAGCACTGCAAGGCCTTGAGCAGATTGCTGGAATCCAGAACAAGGAAGCACTTACTGTCTTGAAGGCACAAACAGCTCCTAAACCATACCTCTGTCCATATCCTCAGTGCAGTCACTTGAAGCCTAGTGCTACTCTGAGTTTATCTAGAATGTTGACATGACCAATATGGAGGTGGAAAAAGTTGTTGAAGAGGAAGTGCTCAACCTCCAGGATAAAAACACCCCAGTGAATCAGAATCAGACCTCAAAGACAAAGAAGAGGGATAAAATGCCTCATAATGATGCCATTGATGCTATTCACAATGCTTCACATCAAGATAGTCACACTGCACATGCATTAGACACTGACAAGAAAGGCAACTTGTTAAAAATATTCTTACCTCCTGTTCACAAACAATCATACAGGCCAACTAGAGGATGATAGAATGGCAGGGTGGAATCACATCTGCAAGCATCAGAATGATCACAAGTCTTGTTACTTCTGACAAGGCATATGCAACAGAGGATGAATGTCGTCAACTTGGGGAATTTTGGCTGTAAGAGAGTAGCAAATTACAGTGCATTAATACTCTTTTAAGGTGGTTTCAGGACTTTACTGGGATTTGGAAATCTCCATTTATTTTACAAAAATCCATGGCCCACTTACACTACATTTTAGACACTATTAAAATACCTGCACTTGACAGCAACAATTTCTGTCCCAGTGTTGCCCTTGCTCTTGCAGCTGTTGTGGTACATTGTGCTGACTTGCCTTGTGTTAATGAGAAATAACCTGGACATTTAGGTCAAATGTGCCTTCACACTTCTTGCTGAAAACAGCATCACCTTTGAGGTTGTTGAACCTTCTGAAAAGGGTAAGAAGAAAGCCATTGATCCACAGGAAAATGGAAAGGCTAGTGTGTATGAGGCATTTTCAAAGGAACACTAGAGACATGATGCCAACCACCTGCTTAAAGCAATGAAGTGCATTCCAGAGGACACATGTCATGGCATTATTGCTAAAGCATGTCAGTTCATAAAGAACTCAGGACATAAGCAGAGGGGCACTTCAAACTCTAATGATGATGACAACAGTACAGAGGATGATGTGGCTGACAACCACAACACAGAAGATGAGTATACAGACCTCTTCACATTCCGATAACATTTTTGTAAGGACCTGTGCACCCACTCCATATTTCCATGACTTATTTGTCCTACAAGAAACATCATTTTCTACATGGAATTTCTGGCATCAACTTGTGCATTTCCTCCTTATCTGCTGGCTTGTCATTTCTCTATCCTTCTCTCTACTTTTTTTAATACATGCCTTTTGTGTGCCATTTTTCCCATTGCAATTTTCTGCAGCTTGTGCTATGCTAATTGTCCATTTCTACTCCATTTTACTAGACCACCTTAATTTGTTTTCTCAATTGCTTTATCACTCTTGGACTCTACTAGTTTAGTGCTTATAGAATTGCTTGTTTTGCCTTAAAAATTTGATACTTGATGACCTTGAACTTAGTTTGTCTTGATCACACTCTCAATGGATTAAGTCATTCAAGCTTGATCAAATTGAATTTAGATAAATTAGGGTTTTCCTGATGGTCCAACATCTAACATATACTGCAAATAATTATTGAGCTCAACCATCTCTTCAGTGGTGAGGTTATCAAAAGTTGACACAATCTCCTTGAATTTTTCTTCATGGTGTTAACCACCAAAAGTGTTGACTGTGATGACAGCTGATTGTTGTTCCTGCAATGTACAGTGCATAGTACTGCCAACCAAGGCCATCACATATCTCATAGCCTTCAGTAATAAGTTGTCAAGAAAGACTTCACATCCTGAGTGCCACACAAATCAAATGACACTGGCCATAATAAACATATTTTGAAATTTTGCATCTACAGTGATATTCCCATGCTGAAAAAACCCTATAGTCAGTATAAAGTGTTAGAAACTTGTAAGATCAACATACCTCATCTACAGAAGTTGTGTGCATAGAGAGTAAAAGGTCAGCGCCCCAGATCAGTTTGTTCACCATCATTATGTGACGGTATTCTGCTGTTGCAGTGCCCCCTCATAGGGGGAACAGCTTGTATAATACAATGATGCCATCACATGAAAATTGAATGATTTTCCTGTGTGTGCTAAATAATGTGTTCAAGACCTGTCTAAGGTGGATATTATTGATAAAAAATTTGACCACAGCTATGAATATCAGTGGAATGATATGAAGGATATGAGAATAAACTCACAATTAGCCTCCAAAAATGAGGGGTTGAATCTTTGATTGTGTCCTCAAATTGAGTGATGTGGTTCTTTTACTTCTATATCATTGTGTGTTTGGTAAACATCACCCACATGATCAGAACCTTTGCCCCCTTCACAGCACAAGTGATATTGTCTTTGGACACATGTATGGTCTTTGATATCACTGCCAGATGTTCAATGATGGGTGTCTGCAGTCCTGTGGTGTTTGTCTGCAGTTTTGTGATGCTGTGAGGGGCTTGCAGCACAAAGTATGGTGTTCTGGGCAATGTAGCCCCAGTGTTGCATTTCTTTGTAGTGGGTGCTGACCCCCCCTATCTGTGCAACTGTTAGATAGAATGAGTGAAAAAGAGGGAATTCACATGGACAACCTCATGAGGGATCTCCCCTCACTGGATCAGCATTAGATCCATGGCCAGAGGGATAAAATCATTCCCTCAGTCTATGATACCAACTCCTTTGTCAGGTGCTTCATCAACCCATTGTAGTAATGATATTCAATGCACATGGGTGTTGCCCTCCTGCAGGCCCCTATGCATTTCAAAGTTAGGTAAGAGTGAGCTGTTATCAGAGAACATGTTCTGTGGAATTTAATTCCTGGTAGAACTCAAAGTGTACAGCTGATCCCCCATGGAGCTAAATTGGCCCTGACCATAAGTGTTGCCCTTATAGATGGATATACCATCATTGTCATTGTCATTGTTATTGCCATCAGGGAAGAGTTCAGGCTGCATAAAATGATTGTTGTAGGGGGGTTGAGGTTGTATGAATTGAGTGCCAATGAATTGGGGCTGTGTGAAATAAGTCCTGGTATAGTTATAGGCATGCTGCATATCATTATATTGCTCCCTGCTGGGGCCAGATGTGTACATGTCCTCATAAGAGGCTTGACTGCCTTCCTACATGTCATCTTGACTCTTTTCATGTGGATTGAAACTAAACACTGACATGGAAGGTTGTTCAGCTGCAATGTTGAGTTGTTTAGCAGCTGGAAGTCCTGATGGTTTGAGCCCTGATTCTCTAGCTGGCTTGGGCATGGCAGCCTTGCCCTTTTGTTTTAAAAGACAGTTAGTTGACATACAGGTGGTGGTCAGAAGAAAAAAGAGCTGGCAATTGAAAACACACTGTGGGAAAAATAAGTCCTGGAGTGGGTGGGACAATTGTTGGGTCTTTCTGCCTGCTGCTATATCTGCAAGGAGGTGCATTCAACCCTAGAGGGTTTCTGGACTAAAGCTAGATAGTACTCATACAGAATAGAATATCATCATAAAAGTTAGTCACTCCAGATTGATGCTAGTAACTGGTGAAGAATTAATTGCTTATCTGAGCAGTAAAAATGCAAAGACAAACTAAGGAAAGTGGTGTATAGAAAACTAAGTAAAAACCCTAAATATCAGCCCAGCCAGATACTGACCCTCATACTGGGACAATGTCATAATAATGGGTGAGTCTATGGAGAGAAGAGTGGTGTGATCCAAGATAATGTTGTGCAGCCCTGCGAAGAGGGTCCTTGTGCTTATTCATGGAGAAATCCATTAGTGCAAATTTATTGGTCTCAATGCAAGAATTGTGTGCTCTTGACCACTTGTATCCCCACCTTGATGCTTCAGCATGTCCACCAACATAACATAAGCCATTGCAAAGTCTTTAGCAACTGGAACAATTTCTCCATTAGGTATATACTTTCCCCTTTGGTACATAACTCTTACTTCCTGGATCACTGGTTATCCCTATAGCCATCTGATTACTGATCTGTCTCGTACATATTGATATGCACTCTGACATGTATGTTTCCCTCAGTAAACTTACTTACATTCTGTACACTCAGCACATAGCTTGCTGATATGCATTACTGATCACTGCCTCCTCACTTAGAAGTATATAAACATATCCTGTACCTTTGTAGTTTCCTGAGTCTTAATATTACTTGTCTTCCCTCAGTTTCTACTGTGGGAACTCTTCATAGGACTTTGCTCACTTCAGACACAAGTCTCATCTCGTCATTGCCTCTGCTCCTCTACTCCTCTGCTCCAACTCAGAGCCACGCTCTAAGTTATTATACTTACCTCCCTCTGTCCAATATATCCTTACCTCCTTCCACTTGATCCCTTCCACTCCAACACACTTCCTCCACTCCATCCACCCCGCTTCCTAGTTGGCCTGCCACTAGAAGCCTTTACTTCCTGACCCTTAAAGTGATCCAAAGTGGTCCCATTGTCCTATTGTTGGACAACATTGATTCTGCTCCAAATTTGGGGCATGTACTCAGCTAAGGGTGCAGCGTAGGAGCTGAAGCCAAGCCCCAACCCCTTCACTTCTCCATCTGAACACTGTACCTAACTGTCACGAATTCCTAATACAAACCATTTTTCGTTTCTCGGTTTTCCTTTGGCTACTTCCAGTACCCGAGCTGGTCACGTGACTCCGCGTCATAGGTCACCCGTTACTTCTCCAATTGGTTCCCCTACTCCACGGGCTAGAACAATCTCGCTTCCCAAAGAAGAACCGGTCGGAACTTGGGTTTCTGTTTAGTTGCCGTCTTACTCATCTGCTTATATATCATGAGTCATCTTTAGTCATCCGCAGTAGTCGTACGACTCTTTTCTTATTGGCTGATTTCTTTCAGACTCCTATTCAATGTTATGTATAAAAGTAGGGTAGTTAGCGTGAGAGCTCCTTAGACTTAACCTCTTCGTTTCTACTGTTGTAGTAACCTAGACGTTCAACGCTCAATCCAATCCTGTTACTCATCGTCATCTCTGACCGAGTCCTAGTGGTCGTGAACTCTCCTTCAACATTATTGTTGGACGTGGGTCATAACACTAACACCATCACACAGCTCCAATGAAATGTATTGGTTAGCTGTCCAAAGGTCATTACCTTCAATATCTTCGAGCCAGTCCACCCAATGTTGCTTCTTTGTTGATATCATTCCTTCTGCATACCAGTTCTGAGCAGCTGTGAGTTTCTTATGGCAAGTGTGGAGAGGTAGGCCCCACATTTGATAAGCCAGCTTGTTGAGCTCCTTCACTCAGTCCCATATGTTAGTCAGGCAATGTGTCCACCAGCACTTAGAGTGTGGGCATGGCTTTAAGTAGGGAACACAAGCTTCAATGGTGTCTATTATTTCTTGGGTAAGATGTTAAGTGGCCACTTGGAATTCATTGTTAGATGCAAGTGGGAAGGCAGGGCTAGTGGAGATATGAGCTGAGAGGTACTCATTAAAGGCTTCCCAGTCCACCTCCCTCCAGTTCCTTTGTGGTTCAAGATTGACACATGGGGCCTCCAATTAAGACATTGTCAGGGTAAGTCCAGTTGCCAGTGCTGGTAGATTGGAGAGTCAGGATTCCATGGGGCAACAGCTGTAGCATACCATAGTCAGCAATATGGTCTATTAAGGGTTGATCAGCAGAATGTTCCTTGATGAACATGATCAGCCCTTGGTGGCTTATTTTGCCTGAAAGCATGCTGGGCCTGCTCCAAAATTGGTAAGTTGACGTCAGCAAGAAATATTGGTATGACTTATAGATTTAATCACCAATCTTACAGGGCCCCTTTGCTTACAATTACTACGTTCCTGGGCCCAACACCCCCTTGTCTATGGGGAGATCCTCTGATGATTTAGATCGGGCAGCCAAAGAGGGTGAAAAGGTATACTTTGATGGTATCCAGGTGAACCCCTAGCAATCCCGCCAGACAACAGGCAACTTACTGCAGAGGATAGGATGGCGTGCTTGCCAAGGTCATGGTGGCTGTACAAACCCTCCTCCACCACATAGATGTCCATAAAAGCCCCCAGGATGGACACCATGGCCAGGAAGACCATCTCCTGTAATATGTTAAGGTCGACGGCATTCAGGACTTGGAAGACCCATGTGAAGATGGCACGTGTAGGAGCTTTATCCATGCAGGTACTGAATACGTCTATGAAGACCATACTGTTGCATCCGAGCGTACTGGTGCCAGACACCTAGTACATGCATGGCCAGATCAGGCCCATGATCCTATCATTGTGAGTACAATCTACCCTGCCTCTACGTTACTTATGCATTTTCTAGCACAGCCTTCATCCCTCGGCCGACATGGTCTCTAACGCTCATGGGGCCCTACACGTCCATGCATATTTTGAGGACATCCAAGAGTTGGCCATTCTGTTGGGAGAAATGTTCTGGGTATCATTTCCAGCATTCTACACCAAGTATGAAGCTGCCTTTCTCGCTGGCTGTTGGATGGTAACTGATCCAGGGCCCCTCCTTGGAAGAGTCCTGGTGTGGAAACTACAAGTCATGCCCCATCAGGACGGCTTAGATGCGGGTCCATCTATCATCTTCAACATGGGTAAATTTACAGGTGGAGAATGTTACATCACCGATCTCAAGCTCAAACTCAAGTAAGCCTTTCACTTTGCACAGCTTATTGGGCTCATTCTTTCTAGATACTGTCCTGGGGATGTTATAATCCTCATGGGCGGAGCCCTCTACCATGGGATAGGACTGTGGAAGCCACTCCCTGGTATTACTGAAGACGGCATTACACCAGGACGAGTATCTAATGTTTGGTTCTTCCCTCACTCCTCATTCCAAGTCTTGGAAAACAAAGAGCCTGGTTTGGCGCTCAAGTTCACCAGAGGTTTGAGAGGAACTGATGCAGAGTTGGATTCTAGTGACTGGGACTCAGACTCAGACTAGAGTCTCAAAGGTATTGTTGTTCTCCCTTTGTATACATTTCATTCACATCTCCCTGTCTCAGCATACATACTATCTGAAAGGGCTGGCACCTATTGTTACTATTACACTGTTGTATCAAGTACAATACAAAGTTCACATCCCATGGTTCTCAATAGTGTTGCAGACCTCCAAAAGAATTCTGCTCTGCTTATCAACAGCGTCTTGAATCACATTCACAGCTTCAAGCATGACTGCTACATCGCCTGCAACCTTGGCCAATGCCAGTGATTCCCAACAGTCAAACTTGGATTCTTGTCCTAGCTTCCTGTGCTTCCACAGTACTTCTATAGCTGGCATTGATGCTGCCCATACATTGGTCAGGTCCTTGCCAAAGTTGCTCAGTGTCTACATGAAGTGTGAGCATGAAATTCAAAAGACTGACATTGACAAAACTAAACTGGGCTCACACACATCATTTGAGTCAGATCTCTTTCACTTTGGATGAAATGGTAACTTACCAGCATTTTCAGAGCCTTTGCCCTGGCCCTAACTGGCTTCCAATTCCTACAGTTTGGACCATCAGAATAACTAGGCATAATTAGCAGCAGATGACTTACCTGCTCCAGTAGTTTGTCTGAAGTCTCTAGGTCTGGCTGTGAAGGTTGGGAGCATTTGAACCCTTCACTTCTGCTGTACTTATAATGTCCACAGGAATATGAGGGGGCACCTTGCCCATGTGATTGATATCCAACACACTCGGCTTTGTGGCTTTCTGGAGTGGCACTCCTTGAGCCATCGTCCTCCGAGTCTTGGCTTGTGCTGACACTGCTAAGAGCCTCAAACTCGAACTGAGCAGAGGGATGGTCAAATGACATGTTTCTTGGGTCCTCCAAAGTTCAACTATACTAGTAGTGGTGGATTATAGGTATTTATCTTCTTGATGTTGAATTGTATAACATTGAACCCTGGGCAGATCTCATAAATCTGAAGTCTCCTGATCAACCAAGCTCTGCAGGCCTTGTCTGTATGGGCCTGTTGACTAAACTTCAGGACCAGACTTATAACTAGCGACTGGTTACTCCACACTTTTGTATGTCAAGATAATGATCCGGATTATTTTATTACTCTAGTTCTAACCTAGCTTCAGGAACACCGTTGGAGGTACTGGCCTGGGCCAAGTTGCCCCCAAAGTATGACTATTTACAGGCACTTTGAGTCAGGCTATACTCCCGCAGTAGTCGGTCGTATGTCTTGGATGCTCTATAATCCAAGCTATCCCTTTCCTGAGCTATATGACGCCATTGAAGGAACGGCAATCTTGCCTTGGGCAATGAGTGAGCCACACATTTGAGTTTGAGTTTCTTCCCCTTCCATTCATGCCGCATCACAAAGTTTCTGGCCTGCCAGCCAAATCACCAGCAATGTCATTGAAGTCAGACAGCGATTCCACATCCCAGTCAGCCTCTAGTATATCAGATGGAACCGCCTTATCATCTCCAATTCCAAACCCTAAGGCTACGTTCAAAAAGGGCACCAAGAAGCACATCAAGTAACCATACTGTGACACTTAGGCTTTACAATCACATGAGAAAACTGACCTGATCCATTGAACTGATAGGGTGGCAGTGTCATATCCCATCCTCTGGATCCAGAATTCCAGATCTACTTCATTAAAGTCCGGTCCTCCGTCTTACTATTCCACCCGGCGCTCCGCCTTCATCTCTGCACTCACCCCTAACTCCTTTTAGATTAGCTATTGCTCCGGTTACTGGTTATGTCCTATTCCACTATGCTTACTGATCTGTCCATTCTTACTTCATTTCCGACTTCACTGCTTTGATCTGTTATACTTAGTAATAGACTTTCCACATGCTTCGTACATAGCCCTTACCTTTGCTGACTGATTTACTTACATGATACCTACAGTATGTAAACCCCTGTAATACTCCAGAACTCCTCAGTTCAAATATCATCTTAGTTCTGCTCATTCCTACAATCTCCGGACTTGAGTCTCATCTCTTGTCCACTTCCGAGTCTTAGGGGTTAAAAATTAGGACTACTTCTCCAGCTCTACCTTAGGGTAGTCTAACCTCTGTTCTGTTTCTACTCTGGACTTCCATAGTAGCCTTACTCCATCCCCACATAGTCTTCCGGAGTTCTGCCAAACTCCACCGACTTCTGTCCTCCAGAATTCCCCGGACTTCTGTCGGACTTCCCCTCTGCCTCCCAGAAATTAAGGGCATGTACTCGGGTAAGGGGTGCAGCACATGAGCTGAAGCTGAAGCCCTTTGAGTAACCTCTCCCTTGAGCACAACCTTAACAGGCAGTAAATAATAAAAGGTACACCAACTTGATACTCAATAGTGCAATGCCACATTATAGCTCACCTTATACAATAGAAAAGGCAATATTGCTCCATGGGAACAGTGCTTGCATTTTGCATGTTGGATTCCTCGGGCTGTTGACATGTTCTGCATCCTGAATGATATGTTCTGCATTGCCATGTTGATGGAAGAGGACTAGGCTGCCCAGGTGTCAGATAAACCAGAGGATGAATCAGTCAAGGCACAGAGGAAGGAAGTCTTGTCTCTGATGTAAGTGCTTCATTTTGTTTCATTGTCTTCAGCTGCTGGATAACATTGCCTTTACAGAAGCGAAGATTCCCAAGAACGGCATATGAAAAACTTTACAAAGATCTTAGCAGGAGCACCATACCTGCGCATACTTGCATACGGAAGCATCAAACAACAGTTCAAGCTACTGGATGTCCTGACCAAGGTTATCCATTACATAAATGCACTTCACCTTACATTTGAGCTCCAAGAACTTGAAGATGCAGGGCATTATGAGTCAGGTACAGTCAGATGATACCAGTCACCTGAAAACTTGCATTGGACAGTATGCCGCCCCAAGGCCTACAGATGAGGGGCTGAGCCCTACAATTTTTACTGACAACAAATCTTGTGCTAAACTTGGCGTTAATCACCCCCAACTTGCAGCGCTGCTGTGTCCTATCAAGCATGTCAAAGCATTTCATGAAGATCCAAAAAAGTACATGCATGTTCTTCAAAATACCCAACCATCTCATTGGTGACTTTTAGAGTACAAGCCCAACTACAGAATGCAGTGATCAAGATGCAAATGGCTGCATGGCCTGCATTTTCATATGCAGGTGATCCACCTGGCGCAGATTTTGACCCAGACAATGTTCAAGAAGGATTTTTACAAAGTTATTATTTGAAGCGTGTGAGTATCTCCTCTTCTCTTGTCAGTAAAGTCTCATGTATCTAGGTTTTCTGTCACATATTCACTTCCCCATCATCTGCGCTCCTCCCTGATGGAGATGCGAACACGATCCACTCAGGTAATGCCAAATTACATGGCATGGAGAAGGTTGAGGCTGAGCATATTGCATATGCATTCATCCAGGTGTGTTCTGCAATAGAATTTATTTATACCACTATCTAACAGATGTTATAAAGTCGCTTCAGTATTGCCACGCATGATAAATGGGTAGAGACTGATGGCATGTATCGCTATCCTGAGGCATATACCTGACTCATCAAAGCAATCCAAGATGCACCAGATCAAATGTGGGCAGTGTCACTGCTTGAATGGTGGAACAAGTTGAGTATCCTTGCTCCGTCTTACATTGATCTGGTGTGCTAATTCTATCAAGGGTGGTTTTTGATCACAAGAGGGGCCTTGTTGCTGTTGATTTGAGTGATGACGATGTTGACAATGGCGACAACCTTGCCTTGATGAGGAAACAGCACAACATGCATATGGCAACTGCACATCATAAGGTGTGTTGAATACATTACTCTACAACATTCTTAACTAACTAGCTTCAATACCCAGACAATATTGCCTGAGGCTGCAGCTGCTGCTGAGGTCCTAACTGACCCCACTACACAACAATCCCAGGCTGCCAGCACACCAGTCTCACCTGCTGGGTCTCTGCTATCACCTGTTCCTAGTATGACACCCAACTTCCCATCTACAGCCTCAGAAATAGGGTCCGGCAAGCGAAGGCTGGACAGAATTGAAGATGACAGTCCTCTCACTGAAGATGAGACAGAGGTGCCCACTCTGAGTCCACCCAAACATGCCAGGAATGTTGGTAAGACTACTGCTGCCTCCAAGAAGACTCGCAGCTTGAAGGGCAGAAAGTAATTCTCATTCATGGGTGTGTTTTCTGAGTCTGATTAAACAACATTTCTGCTTTAGACTGATGCGCTCCTTAGTAGGGTTCATGTGCACCATTTTTTCCTAGGCAGTGCCGTATACGCCTTTGATCTCCTCATTTGAAGTTTTTGTATCATTCATACATTCAGCCCCCATCTTGATTCTTTATTTCATACTTTCAGCTGCCATGTATCCACGCTCAGAAATTGTACTATCAGAATGATATGTGTTTATATTTTATGATTGGTCTGATCATGCGTCAGCAGGATATCAGAGCATAATCAGCATATGATCACACATTCAGTGGTCTGACTGTAGTAGTTGAGCACTGAGCAGCAAACTACTTGTATGATGTCACAATATCTGAATGAAGGCAGTATGGCAGGAGTCCAGGACTTAGATGCAGCCAGCATATGACAGGATGTCTGGCAGATAACTCGTATTGAGCATTAAAACCAGTCTCACAATCTTACAATGTCTAGATGACAACAGCTTGGCAGGACTTAGATACAACCAGCATGTGATAAGATACTTGGCAGTATGACAGCGCAATGAACATCAAGTGAGCTTTCGGAGATGTCAATATCTGGATGATTTTGAGCTGTTGGTACCTGACCAACCGGATGCACCTGTTCCTTGGTGCTGCAACTAGCACTTGCCTGCACTTTCCATATCTAAGTAGATCTAGGTTTGGGACTTTTGGTGATGCTATGGTAGAGTCTACCCACATACTCTACTACTCTCAAAGTTCTGGCAACTCTGCTCATTACCTCGCGATGTAATAGAGGTAAGTAAAACCCGTGAATTAATGTCTGACAAGGTCTTTTCATTAGTGATGGACCTAGTGTAAATTTCACTAGGTGGCTTCACATACGAATGGTGGCAGGATGGGAACAGCTGATGTCCCACCATGCGGTTGTCCTTCCATGTGGCCCCAGGCTGGACCTTCTCATGTTTGTTGTTGAGGCAGTTGGTGGGAGAAGAGTCACATTGTTTGTTTGGATCTAAAGCTTTTGGTAAACAAACTGCAGGTCCATTTACATCCACATTACTTGTTAATGACGATGACCATAGAGCCGCCCTTGGATACATCAGACGACGTTTCCCAGAAGATCACACAAGTTCCCCTACATGCAGGTCCTCCGACAAGAGAAGAACTGCTCTCACACTATCCAGCCAAGTTCACATGGGTCCAGCTCAAGACCTTTGTGAATTCTGGGTATATTTTATCGTCGATGTGAACAAGACTGACAATGCTGACACTACAAAATTGATCAAGGGATCTCAGGCTGCTAAAGCGTGATAGGGTACTGCAAAAGAGATATAACATGTGGTCTCCGGGAATTGTAAAAGAGTGTGGCTCAATGGGTGTGTGTCATAGAGTAAGAACACGTCGAGAACGCTCAATGGCCTCAAATAAACTACCTTATCAACCACCGTCTCCAATGGGGAAAGCCTGATACTCTTCGCTCTTACCCTCAGTACTCAATAGTGATACCAGGCCGAAGGAAGTGTCTATCTCACACTCTAAATCTGACTAGCCACTCCCACTGCTGCCCCCAGACGCACCTGAATACTTCAGAACCGATATCCCTGTTGACTCAGAGCTGATCAGTATTATTCAGAATGACTGGCCTTACTCTGTTCCTATCGAAATTGAACACACTCTTATCTGGTCGCAAGTTCCTATCTTCCACCCGGCTCTTATTCCTGCAGAAATTGATACATAGATTCAGTAGGATGGCAGGCTATACTGTTAAAATTTAGCATAATACTCACTGATTAGAAATGGTATGGTTTTGTAAGTTTATTTGTAAACCATCAATCCCCTACAATTAAGCTTAATGGCTTCTGATTCCTTTGGTGATTCTCAGGCTTCCAAGAATAGCACTACCACCGGAAAAATCACCAAATTGGGATATTCCAATAATCTCACTATTCCCACATACCTCCCTGGCTCTACTGCTGCACCAGAGCTTTCCCCTTGCTCACTCATGTATATAAGTAGTAGAATGGCATGTACATACATAAAATGATACAATAGACCGCTTTTTTCATTGTACAGCAGTCATGTATAGAATACATTGTAAACTACTTAAATATACTATACTAATATATGTTGTGAAGGTAAAGGCAATGTGGAAGTGTTGTGGTCTCAATTTGTTGCATTATTATGGTGAGACCACCCATGCATAGACTGTTGGTGCATAGTACTTTTTCGATGTTTGAACTTTTTGACTTTCCCACGACCTTTTTCTTATCTATAGGATTCCCCTGCTGTCAATTATTCATGGATCCTTCTGGTAGTCGAGAACTGTATTACTTGGTATATATAGTGTACTCTATAATAGTCTGATTATAATATTTTACTATATTCATGTCTGGGAATTCTTATCAGTGAGAATAGGAGATATGTGCTTGATATCATTACTCTGACATATTTCTACTTGATCATGGCCTTGGGAGGGCTTTATATATGTACTATAAGGGATATATGAACAGCTGGTATAGTCTATGTAGTGAGAATAGAGTGAAAAACCTCAAAAATGCGAAAATATGTTACATTGTAGGCAGGAAGTGACTTTGGATTGTAGACAAGGATCCTGGTATTGTTCTGTTATACCTATGTGATAAATATATTCCATATGTTCATAGTAACAGACTACATACCATCCTAGAGAGCCGGAGCTGCAGGAAAAAGTTTCTCAGGGGGTGAACCACCAGGAAGATGACAATACATATGACCCCAGGGACTGATCCTACTGACATATACTCTTGATATATTGTATATACTAGTGAAGAGATGTTAGGAATAATATTCACCAGTCTATATACCTAAACACTAAAAAATGCGAACTGGTTTATGTTTTTTGAGAGGTATTCATGAATTTAACATATCTACTGATGTAGGACACTTCAGAGGCTCAAATAAGCGGTGTAATATATTCATTAACACTATAATATATGATATATACAGTCAGAATTGCTTCCCTGCTAAAGGGGCAAAATATCGAATATGTTTTAGTCCTGGGATGCACATATTGTAGTCAGCACTGTAGACTGCTGTACAAGCTCTCAGACAATGAAAAAAGCGGTCTATTGTATCATTTTATGTATGTACATGCCATTCTACTACTTATATACATGAGTGAGCAAGGGGAAAGCTCTGGTGCAGCAGTAGAGCCAGGGAGGTATGTGGGAATAGTGAGATTATTGGAATATTCCAATTTGGTGATTTTTCCGGTGGTAGTGCGATTCTTGGAAGCCTGAGAATCACCAAAGGAATCAGAAGCCATTAAGCTTAATTGTAGGGGATTGATGGTTTACAAACAAACTTACAAAACGTACTGTGTATAGTTAGACATGGTTAAGTATCACCCTCCCATGAACAGGTGAGGACGGACTATGTGGATTTACAGGCAATGACGAGCCTCCACCTCCACCTTCACCATCCACCCTGCCGAAATGTCTGCCTGCAGTGACCGAGTGGGGAATCACAATGGAGAATTTAGTCCGCAGCCCAAAAGGCACTCCAGAGATTGAAGAGATGGCGAGGAATACTGGAAGGGAAATAGATGGTTTTGTGGATCGGAGATGGGCAGAGAGCGAGTAGGAAACTGCGTGGTTTGTCAATCCCCCAGTGAGCGAACGAGCCTAGGGTGATGCTTCATTAGATGCTGAGCATCCTGCAGAGGCTTCAAAGCATTTGTGGACTAGTGCATATACACGTGTTCGCATCATCCGGAATATGTAATTCAACATTGTACGTGCCCATATGGTCCCTTCATAAGTACCCATATCTGGAGGGGTTCCAAGTGTTTAGGCAGGACCTCGAGTCCTTCGAGATACTTCAGATTCACGGTGATGCCCATGTCCTAGAACATAGTTTCATCGATATACCAGACAGACTTATCTCCTGGTCTGTGTAACTGGCTATTCGCATCCAGTTCCAAAAGCATCGAGTCATTGGATGTTACGGTTATCCTTTTTCCCCTAAACCTGTCACAGTCACACTATGTCACACCCTTCACACTTTCACATCTTCACATATCACACTTCTATTATGTGTACTTCTAGAACATTCTATCGTACAATTCTCTTTCTCTTTTTCTCATTGGCTCATTACTATTTAAGCTCCACTTCTATTATTCATTCGCCTCTTCAATACCTTTATATAAACCTCGTACCTACTGTTTGTACTCTTTAACTTGACCTACGCAGACCAGGGCCTGCAATCTATCCTCTTACTCGCACGACTCTAACACTAGGGTGTTAGCTAGAACTTTTGACGACTTTTGATTATTGCTAAGACGTCTGACGACGCTGAGCGTAACAAAAGGTCAAGTTACTTTTCAGACCGCCTGTCCCCCGACTTCGGCGACCACCACGAACCCTTGACTTAGCATCCGCGGTTTATACTGCTGTTGCTACCCGATAAGTCAAAACGGCCACACACGGAAAGCAGTACCCCGGCTTCACCTGGGATGCACTATTAGGAACTTGGACCGCACCTGACACCGACGACAATGTATTCACTATCCACCAGTGGAGAACCTTCAGAAACAGCAAAGCCAAGAAAGGAACACATTGGGACTTTGACACCCAATCTTATGTCGACAACGACTACCCAGAAACCCCACTCGTCTCTCCTATCCCCGCACACGTACCACTTCCCCCAGTCCGCACACCACTTCCCCCAGCTCAACAACCACCCTTAGACGAATCAGATCTAGAACCTACCTCAGACGACGACGACGATATGCCCAAATTGATAGGCAATGTTCCCCCTGCCTTCAACGGTGACACCCGCACCGCCAAAGGATGGCTTCTACAGGTAGAAGCCTACCTTGATATCAATGACTCCGTATACACCATCAACAAACAGAAAATCGTATGTGTACTATCCCTCATGACCAGAGGAGAAGCCGCTAAATGGGCGGAAGGGCAATTTAAAGATGCCAGCACTACCAAAACCTATGGAACCTTCGAAAACTTCCTCGAACAATTCAAGAAGACGTTTCACCCAAAGAACGTCGTGGACACAGCAATCCGTCGCATCTCCACCTTGAAACAAACAAGCAGTGTACCAGCCTACACGTCCATCTTCCACACCATCCTAGCAGACATGGGCATCACGGAAGAAAGCATGAAGATTATGTTCTTTAGAAACAGACTAAAGAAAGAAATCGTAAATACCATACTAAACTTCGAGAATGTACCGACAACCATAGACACTTGGCTTGAAAAAGCCTTAGAAGTAGAATCACGTTGCAACTTTACCGCACCCACTAACTACAAATCCCGAGACCCCTACGCTATGGACATAGATAGGACGGAAGTAGAAGGAGAGGAGGAAGAACGGCAAGTAAAGAAAGCCTACCTAACCCCGCAGGAGAGAGAGCGTAGACGCAAGAACGGCCTCTGCTTCAAATGCGGAAAGAAAGGCCTCATCAAAGACTGCCCCAACCATCCGGCGTTTACACCACGCACCCAGACCGCTGCCAAGAAGGCGAGCAAAGATGACGATGAAGACTACAAAGAGTTTTTAGAGTGGAAGGCATTCAAAGTGCGCCAGGCAAAGAAGTCGGAAGAGAAGGATTTTGCCTAGAGGAGACTGAACCGGCATCAGTATCTCCTGGAATCAGACTAGTAGTACAATTGATCGGCGACTCTAATTCTATACGTTTGCCTTTAACCTTTGACTCTAGCATCGCCGAAGCCGCAGCTCTAATTGACTGTGGAGCAGAAGGGGAGTTCATCGACTGGATGTTCGTACGACGGAACTCCATCCCCACAGAAAAACTAAGAAAACCAATAAAAGTTAGGAATGTTGACGGGACGCTCAACAAGCAAGGTCAGATCACACATGCTTGTAAATTATCATTCCGAATCAAAGGAATTCACATGGAAAGACGTTTCCTTGTAACCTCTCTAGGAGGAGAGGACATCATCCTGGGAATTTCCTGGCTAAAAGAAGAAAACCCTCAAATAGACTGGACAAAAGAAGAAGTAACACTACACGAACGAAGCGCGTATATCAAAGAAGTCGAAGACAAAGAAGAACAAACATTCTTCGACACTCAGGAAACCCTAGAAGATGAATGGGATCCTGCTATGGAAAGTATCCCGTATTCCTCCGAAATTCCCAAACTCCTTGACCCCAAACCTGCCGACGACACAGAGGAAGAATTGGAACCTGACGAATTCTTGATCGCATACTGCAAAGGCGATCACGTCATTGGAACCTATGAAACCTTTTAATCCCCTCTCACAGATGAACACATCCCCGCTGACCACCGATACTTCTCTACCCGAGGAACTTTAGTCAGGAAAGCCGACAATATTTCTCAAACCCTCGCCCAGGATGCCGCCAAACCGAAGAAGACGTTCGAAGAACTCGTACCCGAGGTCTTCCAAAAATACAAAGACGTATTCGGAGAAGTAGCTAATGGAACTCTCCCACCGGAACGCAAATTTGACCACAAAATCGATCTGAAAGACACCTTCGAACCGCGTAAATGCAAAATTTATCCACTTAATCCCGCGGAAGAGAAAGCCATGAACGATTTCATTGACGAAAACCTCGCTAAAGGCACCATCATCCCCTCCGAATCTCCACAATCATCTCCATTCTTCTTCGTTGGGAAGAAAGATGGTTCCCTCCGACCCTGCCAGGACTATTGCTACTTGAACGAACATACAGTTAAGAACAACTATCCACTTCCGCTAATCTCTGATCTTATAGATAAGCTAAAGAACGCAAAGATCTTTACCAAAATGGACATCCGATGGGGATATAATAACGTCCGACTTAAGAAAACCGATCAATGGAAAGCAGCGTTTGCAACGGCTAGAGGGCTCTTCGAACCCACGGTAATGTTCTTTGGCATGTGTAATTCTCCCGCCACCTTCCAATCTATGATGAATGATATGTTCGGAGATATGCTCCAGGAAGGATGGCTAATCATTTACATGGACGATATACTGATTTTCTCAGACGACTTCAAAACCCATCAGAAACGAACACACTGCGTATTAGAAAGACTTCGAGAACACCGCTTATACCTCAAACCGGAGAAATGCACGTTCAACGTAGAAGAAATAGAATATCTCGGCATGATCATCAAACCTGGATCGGTAGCTATGCACCCGGCTAAACTGAAAGGAATCTCTGAATGGGAAACCCCGAAGAAAGTCAAAGAAGTCCGATCTTTCCTTGGATTTGCCAACTTCTATCGTCATTTTATCGCTGACTACTCAACCATCGCTCGTCCCCCGATAGATCTTACAAAGAAAGACATGCCGTTCGAGTGGACCAACGAACGCAACTCCGCATTTCAAAAGTTGAAATCTATCTTCACCTCCGCTCCCATCCTCCAAATCCCCAATCGACACTCCCCATTCGCCATCGCCACTGATGCCTCCTTATATGCCACCGGCGCAGTACTCCTCCAAAAAGACCCTAACGGCGAATGGCTCCCCTGTTCATATCTTTCCCAATCCTTTGCCCCCCGCCGAAAGAAATTATCAGATCTATGACCGAGAACTCCTTGCCATCATTCGAGCGCTCAAAGCTTGGCGCCATTATCTCTTAGGCTCTCCCTTCCCAGTAGAAGTTCAAACTGATCATAAGAACCTCACTTACTTCCGTGACGTACAAGATCTCAATAGACGCCAAGCACGTTGGCAAACGTTCCTCTCTCAATTCGATATCCGTTTCAAGTTTGTACCAGGAAAAGACTTAACTATTCCAGACGCCCTTTCCCATAGACCGGATCACCTTCCAGACGATAGTGTCGAAAAGGACAACTCTAGTATACAACTCCTTCCTGATTATATGTTCATCAATTCCGCTTCTCTTTCTGAACAATTACGTATCTCTTCTTCCATCGACCCAGTAGTTCAACTGGCGCTTGATGCACTTCAGAACCCTAATATTCCTCCCCCTCTCTGATCATCATTATCTGACTGGAAACTTTCCGATGGTATTCTTACTTACAAAGGACTTACTTATGTACCCCCAGGCGACCTTCATCACAATATTACCTCTCTTCATCATGACTCCCCTACAGCAGGCCATCCAGGACAATACAAAACCCAGGAACTCCTCTCACGAGACTACTGGTGGCCCGGCCTATCCACGTTCATAAAGAACTTTCGTCGACGGTTGTAGCATCTGCCAACAGAACAAAGTAAACACGCACCCGTCAACTCCACCCCTGTGCCCCATTCCCGCACCAATATCTAACCGACCCTTCGCCCATTGCTCTACCGACCTCATAACCGACCTCCCACCTTCCAATGGCTACGATAGCATTATGGTCGTGGTAGACCATGGCCTTTCGAAGGGAGTAATCCTCACCCCATGCAACAAAACGATAGACGCTGAAGGTGTCGCAAATGTTTTCTTTTCTAAAGTATTCTCTAGATACGGACTTTATGATAAGATTATCTCTGACTGAGGACCCCAATTTGCATCCAGATTCCAGATCGAACTCGGAAAACTCCTCGGATACAAGAACTCCCTTTCCACTGTGTTCCATCCCCAGAGTGATGGAGAAACCGAACGAGTTAACCAAGAACTCGAAGTTTACCTCCGGATCTTCTGCGCAAACGATGTGACTGGCTGGGCATCCATGCTCCCTCTTGCAGAGTTCGTCCATAACTCCCGCCATCATTCCGCTCGTGGAACATCACCATTCTATCTCATGATGGGCTACCACCCCAAACACCTTCCCAACCTCCATCCAAAGAGCGATATCCCAAACGTCGAACAACGTCTCATCATCCTCAACAAAGCACGTGACGAAGCTTTAGCCGCTCATGAATTAGCGCGCAATACAATGAGACAACGAATCACATCTAAGTTCGTACCATTCAACAAAGGCAATAAAGTATGGCTCGAATCCAAAAACCTTCATCTTGGATATCCCAACCATAAACTCGCACCTAAACGAGAGGGACCATTTACCATCTCCGACGTCCTATCCCCAGTTACCTATTGCCTCTTACTCCCCACACAATGGCAGCATACACCCAGTCTTCCACGCCGCCCTTCTATCCCCTTATAAAGAAAACAATACTCATGGTCCAAACTTCGTCGCACCACCACCTGACCTAATTGACGGCGAGGAAGAACAAGAGATAGAAGCCATCAGTGGGACATCGAGGTTCAACCTCACGCAGATATTACAACGTAAAATGGAAGGGATTCCTGAGTTCCGAGAACGAATGGATGACAGAGAGACAAATGGGTAATGCTTCCGATATCCTTTCCTCTTATAAACGAGCACATCATCTTTAATTATTCTTCGTAGTACTCAGATTATCACCTAAAACAGGGGTAATGTTACGGTTATCCTTTTTCCCCTAAACCTGTCACAGTCACACTATGTCACACCCTTCACACTTTCACATCTTCACATATCACACTTCTATTACGTGTACTTCTAGAACATTCTATCGTACAATTCTCTTTCTCTTTTTCTCATTGGCTCATTACTATTTAAGCACCGCTTCTATTATTCATTCGCCTCTTCAATACCTTTATATAAACCTCGTACCTACTGTTTGTACTCTTTAACTTGACCTACACAGACCAGGGCCTGCAATCTATCCTCTTACTCGCACGACTTTAACACTAGGGTGTTAGCTAGAACTTTTGACGACTTTTGATTATTGCTAAGACGTCTGACGACGCTGAGCGTAACATCAGGAAGTGCAAGAAGTTGGTCTGAGCATGGGTCACTTGGTTGAGGTCATTGGAAGTTCTGTGAAGCAGCTACACATCAAGAGGTTGATGGCGCAGAGCGACGTTGAGACTATTAGAGCGCCATCTAGGTTCACGGGCCTGCAAAGGCTTCGCATTGGTGGATGGGATTTCGATACGGAACCTTTCTTAATCTACCATCATCGTTGGAGACATTCGCGATCTCCTGCGACGCCATCCCTACTGTGCTGCCGCTGCTACAGTCGAATTGGCAACCCTCCCTGCAATCGCTGGATGTTTGTCCTGTGGCAGTGATCTCCATCCAGAAGGTCCTGCGTTTTTTCTCGCTGATCTGCAGAAGGCTTGTGCTTCTCGCGGTATCCAGGTAAACCACCTAGAGTGATACCGGTATACGTGTCCTACAAATTCCATGATGCTGGGACTCACAGACCTCCAAGCTTTTATACCAGGACATGTATTTTCTAGTATCGATCGCAAGATCATTGGCCTCGATGTCGGTATTTCTTGTCTTCTTATGTCCGTCATCACGATACGCAGACACTTGTGGTCGCGTGGATGAGCAGACTATACAACCCGAGTGATTGACTGATATCCAAGACAGCTATATGAAGAATTCTTATGCTTGGATATGCGTGCATCTTCCGTTTTTGAATATTATGTATAGAGCCGCTTCCTCGTGAAGCGCACGTCTTCTGTCCTAATCGCTATCATTGCCATCATCCCTATCATCATCATCCTTGTTTTTCAATTATATTGAAATTTCTCAGCAAGGCGGGCTTGCGTCCCGTTGAATGAACCATCCCTTGAACCTGAGATCTGGACGAACATCGAACGACAGGCTCCACTCCCCAAGCCTTTCATTGCATAGAGAGCCAATATTAATTGAGTGGTAACGATATTAAGCTACAGGTACTTCTGATCTGAATACAATGCAAGAGCTCCAGCCGCGGACAAGTGAGGAAAATATTTAAACCTGTCAGCAACCAATCATTCGTACCGACGAACGCGTAAAGGTACCCCAATACCATCCTCTCCAACAACCCGCGGACGAGGTAAAATCCCCCTCGCAATCTCAAGCTGAGTATCTGGTCCATCCCGCATCTCAAACATGAAATTCTTCACCAGAACCGATAAAACCGTCTATATCGCAGTGAGTCACGTCGAAACAAGTGGATGCGTAAAAATCACCTTGAATTCCGCAAGTGCAAAGTCTTTTCCAAGACATGTCCTCGGGCCGTCGACAAATGTCAGCAAATGCCTATGACCTTGGACTTCCTTGGCCTTCCCACTGATGCCCCCTTCAGTTAGCCAACGGTCAGGCTTGAATTCCTTTGCGTCAGGTCCCCAGATGGATAAAGAGCGATTGATTGCTCCGGCTGAGATCGTAATCAATGACCCCTTGGCTACAGATATATTGTCGGTCATTTTCCCGGACGCCGTGCGCACAGGTTCACCCAAAGGAATAACATCGTCTGCGGCGGCCTGGCGATCTACTATCAGGTGTATATTCAAAGTTAGGCAGGCGCACTCACAAGCCGAACGAATTCGGATACCGGAGGATGGAGTCGTAGAATTTCATGGACAACAGCATCCAAGAACGGGAGGTTGGCTTTTAATTGGTCATATGTCGGATCAGCACCAAACACAAGCAGTTCCTCTCTGAGTCTGGTTTGGACATCGAGGTGTCGCGATAGTTCGATCAGTGCCCACTGATCATTCCATGAATATTGTGCACAGACATCATCGGACAGCAGACTAACCGTAAGACTGACTGGCAACGAAGAATCAGCCAATATGATAGCAGTGGAAAAGAAATCGACTCACTGGATGTCGTCTCGTAACCCGCGAGAAGCAAGACCTTCATCTGCATGACGTTAGCTTGAAATCCGTCGCTAGAATAGTCTCCACGGACCTCAGCCACTACTTCCTCCTCGGACAGGCGAAGCTCGGCATCCTGACCTTCGGCTTTGACTGTTGTCGTGACGTAAATGAAGGGACTACGATAAATTCAGAGAACGTACGCAACAGTCCAATAACGGACTTCTCCTCTTCTGCCTCGTTCATATTCGCGCCCTTCTCCTGGCGACTGCGAATCAACAATTTGTTGGATATTTCGCCCATGATCACGCCAAGTTTCTTGTTCCGAATCGTCCGCTTAGTGGGAATCTTGGCGATGGTAGGAAATACTTCCGAGAGCAAAATAAAAACCTTGTTCGCCACTGAGGCCCGTGCATTGTTCCCGAACGTATCAAACGCTTCGGTCACGGTAGCGTGCTTCCCATCGAGCGAGCCAAAATCATGGGAGAAACCGGCGATGCCAATCGTATCTAGACTGATGTCGCCTCAGTTTCAAGGCTTAAATAATAAATAGCAAAGGGATCCATCGCGTACGAGGTATGATTCATCCTTGAAGTTGTTTAGAATGCAACTTTTCAAGCCAGGAAAGCTACGCACCAGTTCTGGACTTCAATGACCGCATTGCCATCCTTGCTCGATTCTATAGCAGTATCCCATGCACCCTTGACCTGTAGAATAAGCTGAGAGATGTCGCATTTCCGAGGTTGTAAATTCTTACCTTGTATGCTGAGTCATAAAACACTGATGTAAGTCTCCGAATAGCTGCGTTACTAAAAGCTGGCGTGAGGGCCTTCCGCTGCCTAATTCGCGGGGTATTAATCAGTCACTGGCGCGAGGACAAGATTTGAACACCACCTCCTGTGGCTTTCACCGTGAGACCATAGTACCCCTCTGCCGATCTGATGAGAGATATCAGACAGACGAAATCAGAAGAAGATATCAACATACCGAGGTCTCTAGGATCACTGACGCAAGGGGCGTCTGTACATAGGTCCATGTCTCTCGGGCATAGAAATGTGCTATAGCTTTTGGGTCACATAGCACGATTTTAGTCTGCCCGAGGACGCTCGGAATCATATATACTACCCCATATTCGTCCGCCCAACGTTCATACATTGCAGCAGTATCTGTAGATGAGACGAGGTCGTTCGAAACGCCATATACGATGCTGGAACGAGGTGGACCCCGTAGTTGAGTGGTCTTCAATCGCCAGCGGAGGGTCCTTAGAACTTTGACAAAGGCCCAAAGTGCTACAAATGAACAAGCGATATTGAATGTGCCAACCGAACGCATGGTTGTCCAGAGGCTTGATGGAGAGCCAGGTAGTATAGAGATAGTAGTAGAAATCTTCATTCTTGTGATGGATTCGATGTGGAATCTGGCGGGAGATTTATAGTCACTTCTGAGGCTGCGGTATGAGTACGAAGTTCACCGGCTTTAACAACAGGGGAGTGCCTGCCGTGCGGCACCGGTGCTTATATATGAGGAGTCACTATTCATAGGAGCCAGAACCGGTGTCTCAAGCAAGTGTCGTGCACCAGTGAACCCGCTAGTCAGTCTGCAAGAGTCGAGGAGATGCCGTACGCTGCAAATACTAAGTGGGAGGCCATTCAAGCTCAACGTGATACGTAGGCTGGACGGCAAGGTTGCAGGTACACAGCCGTACGCGGAGATAAGGTCAAGCCGTGGCAATTCGTTGCCCTTGCGCTAAGGTAGTAGGCCAGATCTGGCCATATGTATAGTTCCCAGTGACATCGCGGCAGAATACGGTATTCAATAAGACTAACTGCGAGGCTTATGGAGTAAGCGCTAAGATAGCTCCCAGCCTGGATGGACGGTATGAAGAGCAGAGAGCATGCATGCGTGGGTTGACAATGGTTATCAAGAGCGACCGGCACGGGTAAGGGACGATCAATTTTGGGTGGGGCAGATCCATCCATACGTTGATGAGCGTTGATCATGATGCTGAATGATGGGTTCGGATTCCGGAAGTTCGGTGATTCCGTCAGAGTTGTGACACTGATCTGAACGCCAAGCATTCAATGACTCTATGGATGTATGTGATAAGTCAGCTGGCTATGGCTAGGCGTCTTCAATAAAATGAATGCACACCGAAGTGACGAAAAACATTTTAACTAGCCAGGCAAACGGGCATTGTATAACAATGCTGCGGCAACTGCCGCGACGTTCCAAAGTGAAGTTATCTTTATGTTATCACCAACCACATGCCTCTCAGTGTCGTTTATCAACATCCTTCAAGACTTTACTACGATCAACTCACTCTGGACTTAGCTTGAACTGGTGCACTGAAGGGTCCCCACTTGAGTTCTGTCTTTTCGTGCCTTCACTACCAACAGATCTCAGCTTCCAGCTTTCTAAATCCAGATACTGACAGGCTGGGTGAACATACTAAGCGTGAATGTGCAGGCACTATTTACTCGTAGAGCAGACTCTCACTAGTACTCGCGGTGAACCATGTCTGCCGGTATGTCTAGCTACACACTTACGTAGTTCCGGCCTCCTATGATGACAAAAATATACCATTAATGCTTTGGAGTTTACATTATGACGTGTATTACGAAGTGAGTTCTGCATTATGATACGAAACGCCCATGTACCGCAGCACGCCGCAGCACCTATCGCAGCACCCCCCATATTTAGGTGCTGCGGTGTGCTGCGATTGGTACTATGACAACTGAAATGAAAGTTGTTCCTTCAACACGACGATTGCGTTCTTTAAGTCTTCTAATCCTGCAAAGATTATGCACTAACTAGCAAGAAAACAATGGTTTCTGTGAGTCCGTGCTTCGAATCTTCAGTGCAGGGACTCACAAGAACTTCTTTCATTTGATTTCAACCTACTGGACTTTGAACTCGCAATATATTTTCGTTCTTCGCTTTTTACGTGGTTCTGCTTCATCCAGCATCACTTTATGTACGTTGGCTGTAAAGGTTGCTTCCCTGTATCCTTACCATCGATCTCGTTCGGGTTTCTACGGGTCGTTTCAGCTAATGGTACAACACCCCTACCCGACTGCTAGTATCCCCCCCTTCCCCCCTACTCAGTGATGGTTATACTCGTTTCAGTCGTTCCATGTCGCGGGCACCGCACGGACCAACGCGTTCGCCCACATCAACCTCCTCATCGTTCCAGACTAACATGCTAAGATCTGAGCCATAGCGACTGCGTAATCGATGTTGTATATATGTTCGACAGCATGAATGGAAGCTACATACGATCCAAAGGTCTCCCGAAGAAAGAAAAACTGCCCTATACAACCTCAGGGTACTATGAGTTGGAGTGTATTATGCCGTGAGTGGACTATTCTGGATATTCATTGTCTCCGGAGTCCCATCTTCTCAAGCTCTGCATCTTATTAAGGCGAGTTAAGGTCATTGTGTCGACATATCACTCGCTGTAGCTGGAAGGAAGCTGAATGGTGCCGTGTCTCGCACTCAGTCAATTGGTCACTCATAGGCTAAACACGTTCAGAACAAATGAAAAACAGGCGTCAACTCAGTCGAATTCGTCGGGAGATGAGATGATCATGAAACTTACCAAGTATTTTTCCATCTACGCTCAGGTATCGTGGCCAGATCTCTCAATAAAAACAATTCTCTTCCAATATCAAGAACGCAGAGACCACAAAACCCCAGCGCTGAGCTCACGCTGTGCCGCTGGTCAATTATACATATGTACATACCGAAAACACCCCAAGGAATACCACCAAGTGCAAACAACTGTATGCTACTTCAAATTCATTGTTTCTCGAAGCTGCCCTTCTCGCGTAGTATTCACGCTTTCAAACGAGCACAGGAAAGGCTGCGGGTGACTTTGAACTCAAAGTTAGCTGCAGGTTTCTCGCACGTACATCCAAGTCACTCACATCACCATGCCGGTTGTGACTTCCGGTTTCACCTCAACCTTGTCTCCATTTGAGTCCCTGGCATGATCGATGCGCAAGACAGCGAGTATAGCAGCCATTGCAGTCCATAGACTGTTCTCTACAAACCAACGACCTTCCAAGGGCATATGTCATCCCCAAGATGTATGTGATGAACCATCAATCAGCCTACCTGGACAAATGCGCCTGCACGAGTCCGTAAACAACTTAAATTGGTAGCCAATGAGATATTCACCTGCCATGACCAAACGCAAAATGATTGACAAAATTGTCCTTCAGCTGCCCGTCAGCTGTCAGATGGCGATCAGGATCGAAGCGCGCTGCGTCGGGATACGTGTCTTCGTCCCGGGACAGCGCCCTGAGGCATGCTCAACTCAAGTAATTGTATAAACTGCGTCGTAACATACCACTGATTAACCATTACGACCGTACCTGATTGAACCACAGATCAGTCAACGGGAACTTCGACTCGTATGATTTCGAACCTTTGGGGATAAAGTACCCGCCATAAACATCATCATTTAATGTTGCATGTGCCATTCCTGTGCAAGGGGTCAGATATACGAATGTAAAGTTATAGTTATATGACTGCGGACCGACCTAGGGGTATGGGAGGACACCATCTCAGAACCTCACGGAGAACGGCATCAAGGTAGGGTAGTGACGCTCTATCATCAATACATGGCATTTTATCATGCCCCACGACTTGATTTATCTCTGCACGGGCTCGGGCTTGGACGTCAGGATAGAGAACCATAGCCAGCAGGAATATCTGCAATGTGGATGTAGACTGCAGGACATCCAATGTAAGGAAAGAAGCGATCAGGACTCCCAAAATTAATGGCTCACCGTGTCTATACCGCCTAAGACACCGATCCGCATCAAATGACGTATGTTGTGTATTTTAAAAAACCCTTTACCTATGTATGCCATTAACGCAACAGCCTTCATCGTGTCTTCCTCAGCGTCGTCGTCACATTGACCGAGGAAGTCGGCGACTAATGAATGTGAAGCGATACCATTTGCCTGTAGGCAAGAAGATCAGGTAATACGAGCATGCACAATGCGCAAACGTACCATCTGCGTCTTCACCTCATCAAAGGGCTCGTTCAAGAGCTGCTGACATAATTCTCTACTGCGTCCCATCAGGGCATAAGCTCCACCAAAGCACCAAATTGGCAACTTTTCGACTGCAACCAACACGCTGAATGTTAAAATTGACGTCGTCGACAGCATTGAGATACTTACGGAAAGGAAAGGCTGCGAAGATGGCGGCCCTCTCGGGGGAAAGAATATGTTTGGCGATATCAACGAGTTCATGCGCGCGGGCAAGGAATGGGTCATCGTGTCCGCGAGCAGTGTGCCCGTATGTTACAGCCATGATTAGGGATCCCGTGTATCTGTCAGAGTTGTTTGATCGTCAGCTGGACCAGACGTCACAACGACTGAATTAGGTACGAACACTTCAGTGTGTTTCTGCATGTCACTGGTGGCATCCAAAAGATTGACGACCAGTTCATTCGCGTGGCGAGAGTACATCCCGTGGTATGAAACAGAGGCTTCGGCCCTGAGAACTTGATGGAATATCTTGCGATGTCGTCGCAAAGTCTCGCCATATGGAAGGAGCGCAGTATTGAAAGCCAGTCCAGCTCTGCCTCGTTAGTTGATCAAGAACTGGCTGAATCATAACCGACAAAACATACAATTCATTGGTGCGAATGACGGGGCGATCCGAGTAAATTGCAGATCGCTTGTCTAACAACTCCCGTGCAATATTTTCGGAGTTGATGACAACCAAGTCGATCCCAAGGATGCGGGAGTGAATAATTTTTCCTATGATCAAGTATGAAATCAGATCCAAACATTCGACGAAGTCATTGGGGCACCAACCATATGTCTTTCCCCACGCAGTATATGTGAGCCAAGGTCGTTTAGCGTCCAACTGGAGCGCGTTACCCAAGAATGGTAATGGACGAGGGCCAGGCGGCAGAGGCAAAGGGTAGATGCGTCTGCGACTCAGATGCAAAGCAGCAACCAGGGAAACAATACACGGGATCGCTACAGCGAGAATATGAGCGAAGAGCATGTGGTGGGATTATAGTCGAAACCCAGACATGGTGTTCGCCTTATAAAAGGGTCTAAGTTGATCAAACGTTGATGTCCGAAAATGTGACCTAGCCATCTTGGATGAACAAAGAGATATTCTGAGAAGAGGAAGAGAGTACTAGGCAGTATTTGTTGAGCACTAAATCTCATGTACTCGTACACTGCTGGAATCGATCATCACCGTTATCTGAAACGAGTTTCATGTACCCTGTTATCATGGACCCACGCCTCAGCATTGCGAATATCACAAAGACCTCGAAAACTAGAAAAAAAAATACTTACATGTATGTGCTCAATTAATGATGCCTCGCGAACTCTGTTGTAATGCCATATGTTACGGTTGAAGATTCGAATTCGGGAGATGATCAACTCCATATGAACACCGGGCCTTGAGTACTTGAGTTGCCGGTCATTCCGATTTCGTCTTGTTAGGTAAATTTGACCTTATATAACCGGCATCTGATCGAGCGAAATTTCCGCGAAAAAGTTGACAATGTCCATGATATCAGCAAGGACATCATGTCCAGGACGGTGGGTCACCGGAAAGTACAGATGAATTTCGAACTTCCTCCGGTTCAAGATGCAGAGATACACGTACCACACATGCCCAGTGTTCATATGAGCTGCATATTTGGTGGCAAGTTTGAGACATATTTGTCAATCACTTGGACTGTAGCCCGTTTACACACGGGACCATAGTGTTACACGCAGCAAAATAACTGCACATTGTGAACAGTAGGAAAGAACAAGGAATACTGACTTCAAAGCCAATAATTTTTAATAATCTAATAATTCAAGTAAATTCAAGATAAAGCCTAGATCCGTGTAAGTATCGTCGCCATAGGATTTATAGGACGCTGTGGGGAACATCCCCACTGTAGGCCCGTATCCCGTATAATTCCCATGCCTTCCCACCATTTTCCCATGCATTCCGCTACCCATCCACATCTTCCCCGAGCCGTCCGCTACACAGAACCAAGCGGAACCCAGCGGAACAATCACGTACCACACGCATTATATTCCTTTAGCCTTCGGAACATCCTCCTCCATCCTGTCCATGTCCTTCCATCCTCACTGGTGAGTACTAGTTACATTCCCCGTGTTACTAACATGTTCCTATCTCATTTCCTATGTGTTACGGTACTTATACAGATCCTTCTGCTACTTGGGACCAATTCCTTATCTCACAGCCTCACCCAGTTGTAGCATAGCGCATTTTGGAACCCCTTCCTATATAGGTAGCAATAGATGGGATCTTAGTTTTTTACCTTCTGATAGACTCGACTCCACTTCCACTTACAGAGTACTTCCCAGTACTCCACTCACTGTCTAAAATATCTTCCTGAATCTATTCTTGATCACATTGCATTGTTCCCGCCCCTGTGAGTTCCACTCGAAACACCCTGACATCAGATCCGACGACTTGGAGCAAGTACCAGACACAAGCCTGGTCCAACTTTGCCCAATCATCCTCCTGCAGGTTTGTAGTTTCTTTTCCCTCCATTTAGTCCACATTAATTCCATTAGTTCCGCTTGTCGGGAACCCTCCACATCTTTGTGTTCCCAGTCCTAGTAAGGACCGGAACCCTTCGGGTTGCTAGACAGAGTCTAGTCTTTGTTTCCTCACACTTATTTGAGGACTCACTACCCAGTAGCAATCCCCTTGGGACGAGTATAAGCCTCGCACCCTTGTTAGACTTCTGATCCACACAGAGTCTATTTTCCTCACCCACAACGCACATACTGGTATCAGTTTATGAAAGCAAACTTATCCAGTTTAACTGGATATCACAAGCAGCACAAACATCTTGCAGGTCATCTGCATGGCACTGGTTGGACGCCACGATCATCTGCGAGAAAACCAATGGACTTCTCTGATATGAATACACATTCAGTGAACGTAGGGATGGTTGCCAATTTGAAAGTAGCAGCATCAGCACGCTCTGCATGAGCGCCTGCGAAAATATGAATGTGCATGTTTCCAATCATGATGGTAGATGAAGCAAAACTTGCAAGTCAAAACATAACCCATCAATGTGAAGTCTTCAGAGGCCCACAAACAAGAATAGTGCATCCATTGTGTCATCAAACACAAGACATTTGAGGTGAACGTTCCTCAGACAACCTCTAATGACCTCGGACAAGTAACCCAGGCTCGTGCCTGATACCTCATCCACCTTCAAGGACTTGATGCTCTGGAAACTGGATCCAAACAGCCGTTTGCACTGACTAAGGGATAAATTTGTAGGAGATACCGACAGAGTTGAAAGTGTGAAACTAGGTACCAAAAATGGTCAACCTGATCGCCGTTAGTCATCAACAAAAGAACCGCCTGTGTGTATGGCCAATTACTGCCTTTTATGGCTTACAAACCCTGAACAGACTGGTAGATGGTATGTATGAGATTGTACCACGTACACAAGTAGCAACAGATATGTGTGAAATGCAAAGCTTGTACTGAAAGTGTGTGAAGCTTGTAAAGTAACAAACAGAAGTGTGGAGGTATGCATGAGATTGTAGCCTGTATACAAGTCTTAGCAGATGTGTGCAGAATGTAAGGTTTGTACATGAAGTGTGCAAAACTTGCAAATAAACTAACAGAAGTGCGTGATATTGTAGCATGCATGTATGTAAGTCAAAGCAGATATGTACCAAATGTAAAGCTTGTAAAAGTTACAAGGTAAATCAGATGAAGTTAAAACATTACAAGATCATAGGCTCTTCCTCGCTTCCTCGCTTGTTAGGTAACAGTCTGTTCTCTGTTACCACATTTTTGGTCTAGTTACATGCTAAATACAGCTTGTCCAAGACTATACTAAACAGGGTTTGTAAAACGATGCTTGAATGACAGTTTCAACTCTAGATGTGGAGAGATTGGTAAAGTGAATGGTAATGAGTGGGACAGGACGATTTGATAATAAACAAAGTATATCTCAGTCTCTGAAGGAGCTCTTTGTACGATGTGGGTACAACAAGTGCAGCGGAGAGAAATTGATCTACTACACAGTTGGGTCTTTGCTGCCTACTGCCTCACTTGAGAGCAAGCACGTTCGACCCTAAAGGGGATTGCTACTGGGGAGTACTAGTCTCTGTCTAAACGACCCTAATCAACCCTCCCGCAGGTAGGATGAGGATCCGCAAAAATGCGGAACAAGCGGAACAAGCGGAACTCGCACGGAACAAGTGGAACCCGAGCGGAACTCAAGTGGAATGGAAAGGAATGAAACGGAACTCAAATGGATAAAGTGCAGAACGTACTGATTCGTCGGAACTCACAGGTGAAGTCGAAGGAAGTATATCACAAGGTTAGATTGATAGTGGGCATAAGTCAAAGCGGTCCTCTAGTAAGGTGAAGGAAAAGTGGGAAGGTAAAAGATGGGATTCGATAAAAAACCCCCAAGCCCTGAGTACCACTACTTAAAGGGAAGTTTATTTTTAAGGAACACTGAGGTACAGGTAGTAAGTCTCTCAGGAAGCGGAAGTGAAGGCAGGCAGTGCACATGGGCGCAATACTCCAGAATAGGGGTCCGTGCCATAAGGGTATGTGTCAGTTTGATCCGGATAACGTTAGGAACAGCGGGAAGAGGGATACAGCATACCAATGGACCTGGAAGGATGGGGACAGGACATGCGAAGGTTGTCTGACGATGCGTGGGAATATCGGATAGTGCGGGCGGGTTCTGAAGGATGCGCGGGAATGCGGAACCCATCGGACGATGCACGGGAAATGCGGAATGTGCGGAATACGCGGAACTGATGTGAGATGATGCGGAAAGGACGGGGTTTTACACCTACAGTGGGGGAATTCCCCACAACGAGCCTAGTACCTGATAATAAACAAAGTATCTACGGCTCATTAGCAATGTAAAGTAACAGGAAAAATTGTTGGAGTCAGTCGAAATGAGAGAGTCAGAGGAGAACGGACCGGAAAGATGAAAGTGAAACCATATGAGCACAATGTCCAAGTACAGTCAAGGATGGCTCAATGACACAGGATGGCTCTATGAATCATTTTCCAAATCACATCACAACTACACACTTTTACACATTCAACACACCTTGATTCCCTGCTGAATACATGTCTCTTGGACTCTCAAAAAACACGACTGAAATTGATCGAGAAAAGATAATGAAATTGTGTGATTACCATTTGTGACAAGCCCAAATTTGGCCCAATTGAAATTTCTGCTTTGCCATGTACAACTCCATGGAGCCCAAAGCCTTCAAAAACAAATGGAATATGATGAAGAACACCTCAGGTATCCATCCCATTTGAATTCATAGAAATAGGTGAATTTTTGCAAGAGTAGCAAGCAAATCATGAGAGGTTTGTGGTCCGAGTCAGAATTTGTACTAGGCCAGGGTCCAAGTCCAGCAAGCTTTTCTTACCTAATTGAGGCTGATTCATTGAGCCATGCTTGGCAAATTAGGCACCCATTCACTGTTGTTGATGCTGTGCTTGAACAGCTCACTTTTTTTTCTTCAAAACATATGAAGACCTCAACCAGAGGTCTATGTATGGGGCAAAATTATTTTGAAACAAATTTATGCAGTTGTTGTGGCTTGAGTGGTTAAATTTTAATGTTGTGGTTCAATGAGGCATCCATAACTGTATGACGAGGTGACACGTTGACGTTAGCCGAGGCTTGTCAATATTGAGATGTCTATTCCTATGTTACAGTAATTTACTTATCTATGCTAACCATACTATAAAGAACGAGTAGCATCGACCGAACATCTCAGATCTTTCGTAGAGTCTGAGATGTATGTTTTTATTCATTTCTACATTAACCTATAGAGCTAACATACCATTAGATACATTTGTCTTTCCAGGTACTATAGTCATCCAGAGATCTTTCCTAGAGTCTGAGATATACATTTGTCTTTCCAGCTCCCTCTTTGTTGCACCCGCTCGCATAATCTCTTTAAAAATAACTGGGGATTACATCTCAGTCTCTGAAGGAGCTGAGATGTTCATACGAAAGTAATCAACTTCTTATAGTAGGTTAGCATAGAGATGAAAAATATATGTATCGTAGCAAACGACACATTGTAATATGGACGAGCTGCTGCCAACATCAAAGCGTTGCTTGCTCAGACCACTTTTGGTTTCGCTCGCATCTTACGCTTCAGCCATCTTCACTGCCTCAGACTCTTCGGACTTCAACAATTGGCTCATTCATTATGTCCTAAAATACAATATTCAGTGTCTGTAGCCTATGTTACATGTGTGATTTGAGCAATTGTGGAGTGCCTAAAAATTGAAGACCAAATTTGTCGAGTTTGCTTGTCCGCAACTGTATAGCTCTTACTAAGTTACAAGTCTTATATGTATTAGCATTGATGATTGGATCCAGACTTGACCTGTGATGAACTCAGCCAACAGCAGTTATTCACCCAGGACCCCAAACTTGAAGCTTGGGCTTGACTTCAAGATCTGTCTGGCTCTCTTTCCTCACATAAGTACTACACCGTTACCTCTTCCAACTCCTGCTATGTTCTAGGTGCTGCCACCCTTGTACATCAGGAAAAAGGGTTATTGCTATATTAGCTCATATAGCACTATATATGAATATATAGCATCTATAGACGTCATAGCATCTAAAGCAATCCCCCCCTCTATAGAGAGGACATATAGTCACATATAGTGAGCTATAGATCCATATGGCATTAATTGTAGCTAGGAGTATATATATGCATATATATTCAACTTCCAAAATTTGGAGGCACCTCAATTTTTTTCCTTTAATTCACTATATTTTTGCTATATGTTTGCTATATGTCTGCTATATTTGCATTTATATTCACTTTTCACGCCAAAAAAAGTAGGACCAAAGACAAATCAATTCAAACTATAGTTAATCATAGTGACAAAAATTTGGAATATACTACTACGCCTTCCCCTGCTTGGATACCTTAGCTGCTGTCTCTAGGGCTGAGAAATCAAATATTGGGGTAGGAGTGTCAGTTGATAGAGCAGTGTGGCCTTTCCTGTATTGGCACTGTTAGCAGAGTCTATACACGTGAAAATCATGGACGCACCAGAGCCCCTCCTTCAGCTCATCCCAGACAGTCTCCAAATAAGTCGGACATTTGTTGGAAAATTGTGTGAGCAACTCCATAAAGCACTCCCACCTGTGATAATGCATTAGATATGTATAAAAAATTAAAATTAAAAAATCAAACCGCGTTTTGAAGTAACTTTCTGAGAAGTCTACCAGTGATCCTCTTTTTACTCCAAGAAGGACACACTCAACCTACAATCATCATCAGTCACACTCAAGCATGAAGGATGGTGACTTACTGCACAACCGATAAGAGCCAGGATAGGAAGATTATCCGTGTAGGCATTTCCCTTCCTACCGCACCTCCTACCTTCACCTTTGGGACCCCACCACTGAGCCTCCAGTAGTACTCTGAATGCTGGGTTTTTGAGTGGTGCCTGTGCGTCACAGGTGAGATTCTGGGTATATGAATTATTAGTATTAGTCCAACTCTGCTTTGGTCTTCCAAGTTGAAGACTCACCCTCACATCCATGCCGCCATTCATAAACCTCATATCATCCAGCAACCACTTCAAAGCTTCCTGGAGGTCATCATCAGTCCAGTCGGAGCCTGCCCCAACTCCAAAACAGGCGGGAATACTAATTCTGGCTTTGGCGACAAGCTCGCCCCTTATCTGAGTGGCGCCTTTCCATGTCTGCAAGAGTACTAATCAGCTTACAGATACAAGAAAGAGAAAGTCACTTGCATAGTCAATGAGCTGAGCCTTGAGGGCGTCATCACCTTGTATCTCCTTCATCTTCTCCCACAACAACTTGTCTTGCTTGGACGATTCCAGGATGAGGTCCCAACACAGCTGGTCTCTATCAGCGGAGGAAGGAAAGCCTTCTACTGTAGCGACATGCAAACGTAGGGCCTTGTGGCCAGAGATGGCAATGCGTTTGGTGCGGGGGCTTTCCATATGACCGAGCATAGCTACCTTTGATACCTTTGATCTGGGAACGCTGGTCATAATGTATGGCTCCGAGCTTACTTGCACCTGGTGGTAGTAGTCTGTTAGCTATCTGTATCAAATCACAATGAGCACTTACCTCTTCACCAGAAAATTTAGCATGCTCCCCTTCCACCCCCTCCATGTCTTCCTCCCCTTGTCCCTCCTCCTCCTCCTCACCCTCACCCTCACCCTCACCCTCACCCTCACCCTCACCCTCACCCTCACCCTCACCCTCACCCTCACCCTCACCCTCACCCTCACCCTCGCCCTCCTCCTCCTCCTGCTCCTCCTCCTGCTCCTCCTCCTGGTACTCCTGGTCTTCCTTGTCCAACTCATCCATGCTATCAATCTCCGAACCAAGAATTGATTTTACCATACCGGTATCTTGAGAGTCTGCGAAAGGTGAGCTTGATCGCTGAATCCTCCTAACTTTTGATGGTGGTAACTGCACATGGTGGGCATCTCCTTCATCTGCAGAGCCAGAGGACTCCTTATCTGTCTCATTGGACAGAAGATCTGCTGCCCTCTTGCGTGATGCTATCGACAACATATTAGCATACTTTGCTTAGAGTGGTCTAATGCTTACCATTCTTGACATTTTCAGCTGCCTGAGAAGCCACTGCTTTCTTCTTAGCAGCGAGCTCCTTTAACAGGTTTTCCTCCTGAGCAGAAAGGCCACCAGGAGTCGCAGACTTGGACTTGGCCCGAGATGCCCGAGATGCCCGAGAGGCAGATGAGGAGGTATCCCTAGTAGAGGTCGGTGGTGTGCTGGTGTTCTTGTTGGTATCCACTGCACCCTTCTGAGCCATGCCTCTACCTCTTGGTGCAGTTCCACGTCCATTTCTACGTCCCGTTCCACGCCCAGTTCCACGCCCGGTTCCACGTGTTGAGGATGTTCCACGAGCTGCTGAGGAGACTCCATTACCACGGATGGGGACAGATGAGCCTTGCCCTGAGGCACTTCTAGTGTTAGGCCTAGACATGGGTAGAATAAGAGAGAAGGAATGGGAAAGTAAAGGAAATATTAGTAGCACGCACAGAATTACATAAATGAAGTTCGGCTCAGAGCAAAGAGACACGGTTCCATTACCTTCTGAATGATAAGCTCAGAGGCAATGCGGATAGAAGCTGCTTACTCAAAATAAGGGGAAAGTAGACTCTGAGCATTGGTAACAGTTAGGTCCATGGTTGAAAGATGAGCGACTGTTGGACAGCAATGTAAGATCTACAGGAGTCTAAGTGGAATTGAAGCACCCATGATCCTTCCAACCATTGCGATTATCCTTCCACTTCTGAAACTCTCCATCTGAATGAAGTACCAAGGAGGCTCTTTCGCCTATGTAGTCCAAGTTGAAATGTGTTGTTTCATTGGACCTAAAGCAAGCAAAATCACCGTTATGCATCTCAACAACAACTCCCTGCTCCCTCATCACCAGTCCACCCCCTACAAAGTTACCAATGGGCAGTACTAAACACAGTCGAAAGTCCTTTCCATCTTGATGACCTATTGTGCAGACGTTGATGTTCACTACCAGAGACAAGAAAGGTTTTATCGGTGATCCACCAGCGTTGGGAAGAATATTAACAAGCTCAGCGAGAGCAGTATAGTCGTCTGGAAGATAATGAGCAACCTAAATACATTATGCATTAGAGAATGTACTACAGTCTGCAAAAATCACTCACTGTCTGCTCTATCCACTCAAAAACCTCCCTTAGGTTATTCTGGATGTTGAGATACAGTTGCTCGTATTCGAAAGTTTCGCATGACATGTAAGGCAGCGTTTGCGTGAGGTTAGTTCTGCCTGATGTAGCCACCAAATCATGAGGGTGTGCGTCAGCAGGTGCCGTGTTGCCCTACTAGACGTCAGTGTCTGCATATCAATGAACATAAGCATGTACTCACTGAAAGACCATATCTATTCCAATGGCTAAAGTGAATGCAGCGAAATGGTTCGTTTGCTTTGGATTGTAATACAGCCTCAGGATCCTGGGTCTCTTGAGATATAGACAACACGGTGCGATTCATGAACACCTCTAGGCAATCAAAAGCAGATTTCAGTAATGGGAAAAGCGTATCTCGCATTGAAGGAGGCATGAAATTGCAGATGAACGCCATGAGGCTCCCATCCAAGTTGCAAATTTCCAATGCTCCCGGAAGGATAGACATTGGAATCCTGATGTAGGCGTCCAGTTGTTTGATTCCAGAGGGGTAGAACGTGGATAGCTGCCCCATACAAGACCTGTCAGTTGCATACGATTCCCAGACCCATGAAAGCTCACCTTTGCCTTTAAATCTTCTGTATCTGTGATTGTTACTGCACTCTCCTCAACGATCTTTCGCTGCTTGATAGTCCACAGCAAGTTCTGCACTTTGTCGCCGTTAACCGGATTGCGTCGGTTCTCTGGAGCGTTACGGTTAAAGGCTGTCTCTATGGAAATCAACCTTGGGAAGGTCTTGATGGAGGTAGAGTCATCGAAGAATTTGGGTAAGTGTGGTAGTCTTGCTGCGCCTACATCTCCAAATGACCTGGTGATGCACCCCAGGCTCAATGTATCGTCCCAGCAAGGGTCTAGACAACTTCTCCACGCTGATTTGCGATGAGAAGGGAGCTGGTAATTACTGAAATAGATATAATTAGATACCTGTGTGAACAGCGATAAGATGATCCTTACTTAGTATTCACCCCATCAAAAAGGCAGTCAGTGTCCCTAATGCATGTCCAGTCCACCTCCCGGTCCAGGGCTACAAATGCACCAGCTATGCTCAAAGGTAGCACTTTACGCAGACGAGATATCATCGGTATAATTCTCCTTTCTATGAGAAGCTGTAAATCGCTTTCTGTTCCAGTTTTTTCAGGTACAGGAACCGACTGCTGATATGGGCTGGGCGGGACTTACCGCAGGAATTCGGCCTTCTCAACATCTTGGCGATTTCCCAGGGCACATTGGCTTGCATTCTAGTTACAGTCCATCGCAGGTCTTTGGCGGCCACTAGAATTAGTAAATAGAATGACCCCCCTGCTGCCAAGTGCATGAACTTGAAACCGGTGGCAATCCAGAACAGAAAGGTGCGAAGAGTAGGTCTGTCCACTGGTAGGGTATTGTATAAATCGCTGTAATTAGTAGATGAATCTATCATGCTAAAGCCCATTTGATTAATGATCATGAAAGTAGAATGAATGTTTGAAACGCACCTCTGGCATTTCATTGCTAGCTGGATGTAGTTCACCATGGAAATCAAACTCCACCCAACACCCTTTCCACCCCATCCTTACACCGGTAAGTCAAAGATGTCACAGTAGCACCTGACAACTGAATCTCAGATGCCACAGAGCGAATACTCTCCATCCACTGGGACAGATCCGACTGAAGACCAGTGTCCATGGCCGCAATCACCCCAATGAAGGCTTCTGCAGAGATGTTGGAAGAACGGGCCGTTTTTTCACCAATGGTCCACCTTCCTCCCATAGCCAAATTCCTGGAATTCCTCAGGCAAAGACGGTAAGGTTGCACCCGGTAAGATCCCTTGCCACCCGAAAGAGCACGTCCACCTGCGTATTGTCTGCCTCCTGTTGGATCGTCTTCGGTTGAATGCGGTGAAGGTGGGGTATGGGTAAGTAAACGATTAGCAAGAGTCACAGCTAGCTCGCTTTGCATGAGTTGCAGGGCATCCAAAACCAGAGAAAATTCTTTGTCGTCAAAGGAAACTTGAATAGACGTCATCTTTCGAGAGCTCATTGTTCTGGATGGTGTGCGGGCAGCTCCTTATTTGGTAGTGAAACATTTCACAGTAATGCACGCTGGATTGATGGGCGGGAAATTCCCACAAGGAAGCACCTTACCATTAAGGCCCAGCTTGACTCACTAACGGTTATTGATGGAGTCTGGTAAATCTGTGAATGCAACTCATCTTGATCGCCTCGAACATTGCAGTTGTATAGAAGACTTACTTTGTTGCTCTTGTTGATATGGATGTATGAGCGCATCTGTTGACAAACTGATTAGTACTAACCTTTTTTATGTGGGATTTGGGTTGCTTGTTTGGTGGACACTCCACCAGACTGGAACGGAAAATGTTGCACTTCTCCCCCAAACTGACACTACTCCTCCAAACGCCAAAGAAGAGTTCAAAAGAGTTCACTACCATGGCAGTTGGACCATCATGCCTTGCTCACTTTATTGATAAATGCCACCAGATGGGTTCTTGTGTCCATAACCTGGATGCAAAGGGACCACTCCGGGCAGATACTCAATATTGGGCTGTGAAGACCCTAAAACACCGCGCCTTCCACAATAACAGATGTTGCTCCTTGAATACATTCCCTCTTCTGAATGGCAGCGTATCCATGCCATCCTTCCTCAATGAGGCCAATTTGCAGGCTGTCAAGCAAACTTGCATCAACAACGGCCGATATTATGATCTGTTCACGCGCCTCCGCACACTATTTCTTCTGCATTCTGTAAACCTCACAGACGACACACTTCAGGACATGGCGCAGAAGATACATGAAGTAGGCTGCAAAGTGATGTCAAATAAAGCGCCCAGCAAGAAGACGCCATCATCCACCGATATCCTTGTACAGACCCAGATAGAAACCCAGAGAGTGAATACTGTACTTCTCAGTGCTTTGATGGAAGTTGCGGATGTTGCTGACCTTGACACAAACGCTGCGATCACAATGGCTGTGACTAAGACACTTGTCACAGAGGTATGTGCATTTTGTTTTCAGACAACATACCCTCACAATCTCTCATTGCAGGCACTAAACCAAGCTGAAGGATTCGTCGTGAGTCATTGGTCAAAGGATGTGTGTCCTTGGCTGTATGGTCCTTCCGATGAAGTGCGCCTGGTTGAGTTTTTGAACAAGGTGAGTTTGCATCCATTGCACACGGATTTTGCAACTCATTCCCAGCGCGAAGACATGCTTGTGGGTGGATCGGTACCTCACAGAGCTGGGAGTCATACAGCCACACAATTCCGACGATCCTCATCGCCATTGGATAAGCACAGGTACCACATTCTTTCAAGCCAGATCAGGGGTGGCGGCATCATCCAAGACAAGCTGGGTTGGCGCACACAAGCCGGATATCACCCTTGTGACCAACGACTCACACAAGTGGTCCGATGTTAAATCCGTTATTGATGTCAAGTATCGCCACTCCAAGGTTCTTCTCAAGGCATCCAAGGAGTACATGGTAGAAGTTTCCCGTCTGGTCTTCACCAACCAAGTGCATCGTCGCTTCTTCATAGGAGCTCTCTTGACTGGACCAGAAATGAGGATTGCTCTTTTCACTCGCGATTGTGGGGCCTTTTCTGAACCCATCGATATCTACACTGATCCCATCAAATACATGCAAGTCTTATCTTGGTTCATGCATACCGACCTTCGCTATCTCAGATACGATCCCTACTACCAAGCTCCCACTTCCACGAACAACTTGTCCTTGTGGTTGATGAAGGCAAACAGTACCACAGAAGAAGACATGGTGCTGACTTCGGTGCTTTCAATCATCTATAGTGGTATTGCCGGATTTGGCCGCACCACTTGGGTGATGGCGGTCAGAGGCCCAAGACAGCAACCGGGGGTTGATCAAGAGACTTTGATCATAAAAGAAGTTTGGCAGGTTGACCATTTCTCACTGGATGGAGAGATCCATCAACTTTTGGAGGACAAGGAGCGCCTTCAAAAGGCTCGCATAAAACTAGGTGCGTTCTGAACTATCTGTGCCTCATTGATCTGCATCTCATTTCGTTTAATAGAGCAAGAAAAGATTCTGTATCCTGATGTTATTCCTGACACTGAGGCTGAGAAGAAGTCACAGTCAGTCTTGTTCAAGCGATGGCCCAAACCTGCGTGGGATGATGAGGACAAAGAAGGTTCCTACCCCAGACACCTCCCTATTCGTGATCAACGCATGTCCATGCACCCTGTTATGATGATTGACTGTGATGGGGCACGAGTACCAGACAGTGTTGCGAACATCATGAAGCCCTTGTCTGCAGAAATCTATCCCCTTGTGCACTATTGAACCGTCTTCAAGACCAACGCAGTCAGGTGTACCTGGTTCTCCTGTCGATGGGAATTCTTCTCAGGGTTGATAGGTGCTTTGAAGGGTGAGTGCATGTCTCAGTCCGAAATTTCAGAATGCTTAGAGTCCACAACCTAGGTCATCTCAACACTTGGTTATGCAGGTTAATCCACAGTGATACCAGTGATGGCAATACATGGTTTTGGGTGCCCATAGCGGATCAAGATCACACTGTGCCTAATTGGTGCATTGATGAGGGCGTGCCCAAATTCTGTGGAGAAACAGTAGAATCTGAGTGGTTTCCCATGCGTCCTGGAATGATTGGGGACTTCAGCTTAGCACTGGACTTCTTGGATGACTCAGAGAAAGCTTTGGAAGAGAAAAAGAAGTGGACTACAATGGTACGCTCATCCTTTTTTCATGCTTTTTGCTGGAGTGCTCATGAAAGTAGGGAACTTTCCCTTACAGTAGTGTCGACTGAGAGCATCCCCCCAATATCTGCCATGATTTAGAGTCATTTATCTTTCTCGCATTCGTGCTCGGGGTGAACATTACAGGTCCTTACCATCAACTTCAAGATTGGCCTGTCCCTGTTCGTAATACCGATCCCATAGAGATGGGGATTTCCACTACAGTTGATTCAGCCAACCTCACCGCAAAGAAGTTCAAACATTCTAATGCAGGTTGGGGCGAGAATAACACACCCCCCCTCACATCGGCACGCCGCGGTCATACCAGAACTACTGCACACACAGCCACTTCTCCGGAACTTCTTGTGCATTCTTGTTCGGTGCCTCAATGGGCGAAGTTCGGTGTTACCAACTCAAGCGTTCCCTTGATCCATACTGGAAGGTCGGCAACATGATGGCAATATGGAGGAAGATCTACGACTTGCTGTGGCCTTTTCCTGCACAGAAGTGCTGGAAGCTCACTCATGCCAAGCTGATCAACGTCCTACGAGAGATGATCGATGCAGTACTGGTGGACAAGGATGATGCACCAGACAGGTCATTGATCATGACAGCGAGGGAGAGATACCACAACTTGTTGACTAACCTGACCTCCAAGCAGGTGGTCATGGTTAGCCAAACAGAATACCTGCCCGCATCCCTACCACCTTCAGGCACCCGTATCTCTGCATCTTCTGGGTTCACCGGATTCGAAATCCACACTCCCAACAAGATGCACCAGGGCTTGCAGACCTCAGAGAACACCTCGGGATCGAAGAAGCGCAAGGCACTTTTATTGCAGGACAGCGACAGTTCCAGTGCAACTACTTCATCATCAGTCTTCCCATCATCTGGTACAGCTGGCACGTCTGTCAATTCATCCAATCTCTCTGGGGAAGGGAAGCATCAGAGAAAATCCAGAGGATAAGATACTTAGTGGTGAGGTCACTTGCATGTATTCAATGGCTGGGCTGAGGATCGTGTTTTTTTAAACCTTCATTCATGTACTTCGACAAACATTCGCCCAAGTGGTTTTGTAGCAATCATTTTGTAGCTTTCATATACGGTTTTGCAATAATTGGGTTGTGAACTTTCCCAAGTGAGGCGGGATGATGAGCGCACTGTCGGTGAAAATTGTCGCAGTATTGGCGTGGGACACAATGCCCGACACCTTCTCTTTAGGATAACCCTATATCCGCTTCTTATCTTTTGATTGTAAGCTCAACATTTATAGACCATCGCATTGTCTTACCATCTTACCTTTGCCCAGATGACAGGCTTTCGTTCTGCCCTGCAGGCTTCAAATGTGAATGTTGAACACACTCGAGCTAAGGACGATGACCCTACAGTATGTCCTGCTTGTCACAAGCGCCTGAGGACAACCCAAGGACTGGCTACTTATCTTAGTACCGCCAAGTCTTGTAGATGGTACAAGAAAGGGAAGCTGAGGGCTTTAACCCTTCCAGGAGAATTCGCAGTTGATGAAGATGTACTGATGCGAGAAATAAATGAGCCTCTTCCGGATGGACTGGAAGGACAAATGGAGGAGGAACCAGGTCAAGTTATGGAAGACTACCATGATAGACTCTTCGATCTCATTCCGATCAGGAACCCACCTGAACACCCAAGATCCCCCATCCCATCCTCTGCTTCAGACATGCAAGTTGAAGATGTGCATCCCACTGCAGGCAAGGTGATACATATGGATGAAACAGTGCATCAGAGATGGAGGAGAGAATTTGGAGGATCTGATGCCAACGGAGACATGGAGATGGAAGATTTGGGAGAGGGGACATCCATGACGACGAACATGTTTGCACCTTTTGAGTCTGAGCTAGAGTGGAGAGTTGCCTGCTGGGCCATTCAGGACGGCATAGGTCACAAATCATTTGATTGACTCATGGCAATACCTGGGGTGAGCATTGGTTCTATTTTACCTCACGATTGTCTTTCTGCTTAACGCATTCCAACAACAGGTCTCTGAAAGACTAGGTCTCTCATACCATAATATTAGGGGATTGCACAAGATTGTCGACAGTGTACCTCCACGTGCTTGCTGGAAGACTCGCTGAACTTTGGTTCAAGAATGACCCAGAGCACAAACATACCATCTATCATCGGAATCCGATTGATGCTGTCAAGACATTACTTGGAAATCCAGCACACGCAAACAATATTGTCTATAGACCCAGGAGGGTTTCCACTAATGCTTCCAGGGATAGTAGAATCTACAATGAGATGTGGACTGGGGACTGGTGGAACACTGTCCAAGTGAGTGTCCAATGACTTCTACATACTGGTTTACTGACTCTTCCCTTTTCATTGCCTCAGGACAGACTTCCAGCAGGGTCTTGTGTGGCTCCAGTCATCATCGCCACTGACAAGACCCAGCTCACCCAGTTTGCTGGCGACAAGAGTGCCTACCCTGTCTACCTTACGTTGGGGAACCTTCCCAGAGCCATAAGACGGAAACCATCCCAGCATGCCTGTATCCTTGTCGCATACCTTTCTGTCAGCAAGATGGTTGGCGTTGAGCTCAGCAAGAAACAAAAATCTACCCGCATTCAACAGCTCTTCCATGACTCTATGCGGATAGTTTTGGAGCCGCTAATAGAAGCAGGAAAAAGCGGTGTTGAGGTGACTGGAGGAGACGGTAAAGTGCGTATGGTGCACCTGATACTAGCATGCTATGTGGCAGATAACCCAGAGCAGTGCCTGGTAACTTGTGCTAAGTACGGTACCTGTCCAAAGTGTGAGGTGGATAATAGCCAGATGGGAGATGAAGACCCCAGTCCATGGAGGACCCAACGCAAAACCTCCAAGATAATAGAAGCTGCCAGGGCCAACTCTACGTCTATCAGCAACTTTCAGGAGCGCTGCAAGCAGGACAACATTTCAGGAGGGGTGAGGCGCCCATTCTGGGAGGGGTTCCCACATTGCGACATACACATGTCCATCACCCCTGATGTACTGCATCAGTTGTACCAGGGGGTGGTAAAGCACCTCGTCCACTGGTGCAGCAGTGTGATGACTGACGCTGAGTTGGATGCTAGGATTAGATCGCTTCCTCCTTGTTTTGGTATGCGACATTTCAAGAACGGATGGTCTCGCCTGGCTCAGATATCAGGGAAGGAGAGGAAAAACATGGGAAGGATACTTCTGGGGTGCATAATAGGGAAAGCTCCATCTCAAGTGAGTTCATTGGAGTTCATTGGGAATCATATACTCACTCTCGTTTAAAAATTATAGATGGTGGCCTGTTATTGGGCACTACTGGATTTTATATATATCTCTCAGTATCCTTCACACAACAAGGACTCCCTGGGATATCTTCAAGTGGCCTTAGAGCAGTACCATGCCAACAAGTGCATCTTGATTGATCTAGGCATCCGCGACCACTTAAACATCCCTAAGCTGCACTCCATGCAGCATTATGCTGAGTGTATTAGAAATTTTGGTACTACTGATAATTACAACACAGAAATGTTTGAGCGTTTCCACATTGACTACGCAAAGGAGGGGTGGAGGGCTACCAATTTCAGGGATGAACTACCGCAGATGACTCAGTGGTTGAGTTGTCAGGAAAAGGTCACAATGTTTGAAACCTACTTGAAGGACTATCAGCCGACTGAAGTAGAGAGGGAGCAGGAGGAACAGGATGCACTAGAGTCTGAAAAGCATCCAGGAGTAGGGCTAGCCATATCCAAGAAGCCAGCATCACCTTCTCAGCCGCTCACCAGCATCATATCAAAACACCGATGTCCTTCTTTTTTGCACCATTTGAGGGTGTATCTTAATCACTTTCTTCCCAGAGGGGAAGCCATATCATGCATTCAGCTCCCTCACGCACACTTACCCTTCCATCAACTGGATGTCTGGCACACCTTTAAATTTTCATTGGACACTCTTGGTAACGATGTAGATGGTCGGGAGGAGATAGATTCAGTCAGGGCTAAGCCAGGGAAAGGCAGAGCTGAGGACGTGGGAGATGGGAGATTTGATGTTGTAGTTGTTGCGCAGTCAGATGAAGCTGAGTCCACTGGACTTCATGGTGCACTACCTAATGCTACTAGTACTTCCTATCAAGTTAAGCTTTACTGACCAATACTACATTTGCAGGTATGAAAGTCGGAAGGCTAAAAGTCATTTTTCACCTTCCAGACTCTATTCCTTTCATGGATGATGCTATAGTTGCCTGGCCTAAGGAACATCTGGCTTATGTGGAATGGCTCACACTCTCTAAACAGCCAGGACGACACCATAATATGTATTCAGTCACCAAGGCTATTGGGCAGAACAACAACATTGTTCCAGGTGACATAGTTTCTCTTTCTACTATACGTTAATCTTGTCATCTTATTCCTCACTTGGGTCCTAACATTAGTTGGCCTTCCAGCTGGAAGTCTGCTAATGTTTTGGACTTATGCAACAGTTTTCTTCTTAACAATTGGTCAAGTAAATTTGCTTATCAGACACTTTGGTAGTCAATACTTAGTATATATATGATTTGTGTGATTTATAGCAAGGGTCTAACTCTATATATGATTTGTGTGATTTATAGCAAGAGTCTAACTCTATATCACTCAAGTTGTTAATATAGCATACATATATTTAAATATAGCCCTTAGTGTCTCTATTTGCATAAACAGCCCAAAAATGGCAAAAACCCTTTTTCCTGATGTAAGTCCTTTTCTTTATTTTCCTCTTGATATTGATAGTACTACTCAGTGACTCTTCCTTGCAATACACTGCCTACCACGCCCTACCGTGACCTCATAAACCCTGCAGCTGCCACCTCTTGCATTCTGCTACCCTCACAGTACTGCACCCTCTTGCACCCTCTTGCATCATTTTAGTGAGTTTTTCCTCTTTCTCTTACTAAAGCCAGTTTTTCCTGCCATCTTCTGCCCTCATCTATCTGCTAACATCCCCCACACTCAACTCCATGGTAAGTTTTTTATTCTGTTTCTTCCTTTTTTATTCTCTCCCCTCAGGCTCATGCACCTGCTACTACCTTGTGCATGTAAGTTTTCTTTTTTCTCTTTGTCTTCTAACTTTCATGCATCCCCCTGCATCATCTGAAACCTTCCTCTGCCCTTTCTCACCATCTTGCACTTTCCCCGCATGCTCTTGTGCCTTCTCATACCGCCTAGCATTGTTTCACATTGTCATTGTCTGTTAAGGTCGCACTCAAGGGGGAGGTTACTCAAAGGGCTTTGGCTTCAGCTCGTGCGCTGCACCCCTTACCCAAGTACGTGCGCTTAATTTCCGGGGGCAGAAGAGAAGTTCGATGGAAGTCCAGGAAGTCCGGAGGTCAGACGTCGGGGGAGTTCGGCGGAACTCCGGAAGACTATGAGGGAGACGGAGTAAGGCTACTACAGACAAGTCCAGAGTAGAAACAGACAGAGGTTAGACTACCCTAAGGTAGAGCCGGAGATTTAGTCTTAAGGTTTAACCCCTAAGACTCGGAGGTAGACAAGAGATGAGACTCAAGTCCGGAGATGCAGGAATGAGCAGAACTAAGATGGAGAGTCAGAGGTATAGTCAAAGGAATCAATCTGAAGACTCGGAGATTGACAAGAGACAAGCTCAAGTCTGGAGGTAAAGGAATGAGCAGGAACTAAGGTGATATTTGAACTGAGGAGTTCCAGAGTATTACAGGAGTTTATATACTGTAGGTATCATGTAAGTAAATCAGTCAGCAATGTTAAGGGCTATGTATGAGGCATGTGGAAAGTCTATTAGTAAGTGTATAGCAGATCAAAGCAGTGAAGTCGGAAATGAAACAAGAACAGACGGATCAGTAAGCATTGTGGAAAGGACATAACTGGTAGCTGGAGCAATAACTATTCTAAAAGGGGATAGGGGTGAGTACAGAGATGAAGGCAGAGTGCCGGATGAAATAACAGGATGGAGGACCAGATTTTAGTGGTGGGGTTCCAGAGTTCCGGATCCAGAGGTACGGGATATGACATTGTTTCTATATAGTGTGACTTTCACTTTCACTTTTTCTCTTGTCTCCACCGGTTCACACATCATGCATCATGACTACCTTCGCCTTGTCACTTTCATATTCAGTACTTGCCCCTTGCATATTTGTATCTTGTATCTGAGTCTCTACTTACTTTACTCCTGTGTTCATTGGCTATAGTCAAGTGTACTCTAGCTACTACAGTGCAATTTGATGTGCCCATTATCATGATCAAACAGAGCCTACAATAGGGCGACAGGACCAGTAGGAGTATGTATATAAGTTCATTACCCACACAAGGGACCACCAGGAAGCACAAATGTCACAAGAGTTGTAGCAGTATGTATCGAACATCCCCCAAACAAGGGTCTACTGAGTGGTACAAATATAACAAGGCTGGTAGAAGTATGCATAAAACCTCGCTGCATGCACGGACTTACATGATAGCTGACAAACTCAACACAAATCTGTCATGTGCTTGTGTGGAAGGTAGCAATTTCACACCTTGTACTAGCTGTTACTGGCCTGTTACATGGTATGCATGGTTTTGATTTTTTTTGTTGATGGTCTTGCCCCAACACAACACCCTGGGGGGATAATTCATTAAGTCTTACAATTACAGTTAATGTACACTGGTTGAAACAGCAAAACATGTTTTTGATGTGTCACGCATTCACAACACCATTTCAATATTTAAACACATTTTTCCTGTATAGATAGACATCTCATGAATGCATCCACGTCAGTTTTTTGAGGAATGGCTCTGTGATTCACCCACAAGGTTGACTTCAATGGGGGGATGTCATTTGTGGGCTTTGTCACTGCTTGAAACACGCAAATAATTTCCTTATTGGGCTTTATCAAATAATAATTGATCCTTATCATTCATCAATCATTCATTGTCACTATCCTCTGATCCTTCATCATCTAGCGCTATCACCTCTTTGCCACTCTCATTGTCATCCTGTCCATGGGTGCTAAAAGTGGGCCTAGGAATAGGTGCACGCAGTTTGCCCAAAACTGGCTTCTTCATCACAAATATCTGCTTTGCCAGCTTTGCCTTTGCTTTCTTGTCTTTCCAGATCTCCAGCGCCTCATGATATCAAGCATGTTGCTCAATATTCTCCTGTTTTCTCTCCTCCTCAAGTGTCTTTCATGCTGCCAAAGCTTCAGCCCTCTTTTCTCATTCCTGTTGTCTGGTCCTCTTCTCAACAGCAGCCCTCCTCTGTTTGGTCTCTGCCTCAACAACTCTCTCATAAAATTCATCACTGGACAATAGCCGTGGTAAGCCATCACCCATCAACTTCCCACCTCTTTTTTAGAACACTTTTTCGACTCTTGGTTTGCCAGCTGCCCCCTCAATTTTGAACAATAAAGTTCATTGAGGATATTTGCTGCCTGGAGCTCGATTATCTGACACTTTAGGGCTGTATTTGCAGATTCAGCTTCACAAAGTGCAGCAAGAAAAACAACTTCATTTTGTGTCTGGGGTTCGATTTCAAGAAGACCTGTCTGTTTTCGTTTTGTGGGAGAGATGGTACGTGAAGTGCCATGATTAACTTGTGTCTCTGATGTCAATGGAACACCAGAAACAAGGCTCGACAAGGATGTTTTGCTGAGTTGTTCAATCAGTGAGTCAATTTCTGATACCATTGTTGCTATAGTTGGAGATTCTGATATGGTTTGTGATTCCTCTGAGTTCGTCAAATGCTTGTCTATGTTTGACAGCTGCTTGAGGAAGCCAGCAATGGCTCGCACAGGTGTTGAAGACATAATAGAAAGCAAACCCTGGCAAGAAGTTTCCTTACTAGGTGCCATCATTTTGTTGCCAATGATGGTGGGATCAAATGGCCAGACTCCAGTTTTGCAAAAGGCAGTGCGGATCAAATCTGGAGTGAGAGCTCAAAGGTGAGCCTGTCCATATATTGTGATCCCCTCGCCTTTATCTCTCTCCCACCGGACCTATTCCTCGCTCCAGCACTTTTTTAACACCGCAAAAACCATAACATCAAGTCCTTGGTACACATGTATTGAATGTGATGGATAACAGATGATGTGGATGCCTGTCATATACCGGATCCGAGTACCCCCAGTACCACCTGTGAACATCCCCACCCCTGGTCCGACCCCCTGTTTCCTCATCTGCTCCATTCCTCCTTCCCTGACAATGCATGAAGTGCATCTCAGCAGGATTAGCCCTGCTACCTCCACCCGACCCCATTCCGCTCTTCCGACACTACACCTATGCCCTCTGACCCTATACCCCTTCCATCTGACCCTATCTGGGGTTCCGCTCCTCTGCCCTATCGGTCCACCTGATCCTACTCCTACTCCCTCCGCTTTTCCGACCCATGCGGGTCCTTCAGTTCCGCTTGTATTCCCCCACCCGACTATTAGTTCGTCCAACTGCCTCACTGGTCCACTCCTAGACTAGGAACCACTCAACTGGTCCTATCCCCGTTTAGTATCATAGTTCCACTTTTCAGATCACTGGTAATCCCTATCCCATGCATTGGAACTAGACCCCACACTCTCGCATCCATCCCCTCCATTCCGCTCTGCTTCGGACTTCATCCAAGCAGTTCCTTCCGCTCCACTTCTACTGTTGGTTCCAACCGCAGTAGTCTCCTGCTTCCCTCCTGTCGGATGGAACAACCCCCGCCCAACTTTCCCATGCTCACCTAGTAGTCCATTGATCCTCTTTCAGAGGACCCCCGTTCCGACGTCCTGTCGGAACCCATAGAATTTGTGTTGGACTACATTCTGAAATTAGGGGCACGTACTCAGGCAAGGGGCGCAGCGTATGAGCTGAAGCCAAGCCCCTCAGACTCCGCTTTACCCCTGAGCACGGTCTTAACAATGCTGTGGGCCCAAGCATACTTCAGGAACCCAAGAGTGTAATGGGAATTATGGCCATCAACAATGTTTAATTGATCTCGTCCATTTGCCTTCGGTTTTGTTTGTTGATCAAAGTCATTAATATACTCCACTTTGATTTCTCCATCTGTCCATCCCTTCTTTGAATACCCGATGCTGTGTGAAGTTTCAACACCATGATTTAATTTCGATGCAAAAACTTACAAGGCATTTGCAGGGTTATCTTGCTGCCATTTCACCTGATAGGCATTGCCTTTCAATATGATTGCAGGTGCAAGGGATCTTCCATCAGCACAGATTGTCACAATGATGGCAGTATTTTCTCGACTTCCAGTCTGCTGTTCATACTGCGGACCAGGCTGATGCCCACCAATGACATACTTGTGCATTCCCAATTGAGGTGAGATGCCTATTTCATCCACAGTGTAAATGCAATCCTCATCAATGCACTTATCTTCCAGTACTTCTCCTAGGAGTTTAAACCATTCTCTATTGGTGTTTGGGTTGATGGCACAGCCACACTTTGAATCCAATGGTCGTGAACGTGAAGTTTTGAGTCAGTTTGCATGTTTTTTGATGAATTGGTGTGACCAGCACTGGCCAACACCAGGAAATGTGTCTCCAAGACGTGCAGTCAGTATTTCATTGACATGTTCTTGAAGTCGTCAATGACTCAGCGGGAAGCCTCAATTGCCAAGTTCCTCCACAAATGATAACACCACCTCAGTTTCATCATCTGTCAGCCAACTCTTCTCTGCATTGACTTCAGCCAATGTTTGGCCACCAGCAGCAAGTTGTATCAGTGTAGAATATGATAGTTTGATCAGATTGCCAGTTGCCTGCATGTTTAATTGCCCAAAGTCCCTGCAAATTGTGTGTGCACCATGACATTTGATTCCTGGTGCTTTTGCAAGTTCCCTGTGGTAGGCAAGGACTGCTTGATACATGAGATCATCATGTGATTGACGAGCCTCTTGCTTCTTTGTCTTTGCAGATTTGGCTCGTCCAGCCATAGGGAGAATTAATGTGGGTTGGCACTTGGTGTTGTATTGAAATGCAGACCTAGTATTCAATATTCTCTGAATCTCAGTGGTGCCTTGAACTCGGCTAAATCACAAGAGCTTGTACAACCTTCAGTTGTCTATAATACTCACTACACTGCTTCAATTTTGACAATAGTACACTCTAATGAGAGCTAGGATGGTACTCTATTAAGTTTAGATGTTTTTTTTTTGAAAACTCAAATCTGTTCTGTCAAGAGAAGCACATGAAAATTGAAAATTTGAAAGTGGCTGATTTGTCATCTCAAAAGTGTTTGTTTGGGTCATTCTCAACTTAATTTACGGGTAACCTGGCTGAAGTTTTGAGGACAGGCAAGGTAAATGAGCACTTTGCAAGGCCCAGGTAAAATAGTATGGTCCTTTTGTGTTGTTGTGTAGTAATAGACAAAGTGTTTCAATGACATGTACTGTTGCAATGAGTGTTCAATGAGTGTAACTTTACAGCATCCTGTCATATACCTGATCCGGCTGCTCCGATATTGATATCCGCTCTGCTTTCCGACCCCCTCCGCTCCATTCATCCTCCGCTCCGTCCAATCATAAGTCCGCATTCCGCCCCTACACTTCTGCTCAACTGCTCAACCGGTCCCCTTCCATAACCTCTCCATTCAACTGGACCTCTTTCCCCTTTTAGATATATACTTTCCCCTTCAGTACATAGACCCTTACTTCCAGATCACTGGTAATTCCTATTACCGCCCGATCACTGATCCGACGCATACATATTGATATCCGCTCCGACTTATGTCTTCGCCTGTGTAAAGTACTTACAAACTATATCCTTGGTACATAGCTTTACAACATAGTATCCTGATCACTTCCTCATACATAGAAGTATATAACATATCATGTACTTAGATATTTTCCCTTAGTCTTAATATTACTTGTCTTCTTGCAGTTACCTCTTGTGAGAATTCTCAGTAGGACCTTGCCTCCTCTGGACACAAGTCTCAACTTGTTGTCACCTCTGACCTTCCGACCCTCTGCTCCGACTTAGAGCCGTGCTCTGCATCACTCCCCGCCTTCTCCGCTCCGCTCCTAGTCGGCTTGCTGCTAGTAGCTCTTACTTCCCAACCCTCAAAGCGGACTGAAGCAGTCCACTCGTCCTATCATTGGACAATGTCGGACCCGCTCCAAATTCGGGGCACATACTTGGCTAAGGGCGCAGCGCAAGAGCTGAAGCCAAGCCCCGACCCCTCTGCCTCCTGAGCCGGCACGGTACCTAACACATCCTTCAAATGTGATATGATTTTCTATAGTATTAATGTCATAATGAGAAATCAAAATATATCGAAAATACATACCAATGGCCCTGGGTGTTCCGATGTAAAATCAAGGGTGTAAGTTGGCCATCCAGACAGCATATTGTTGAACTCCAACACAATGACATTGTTGCGGAAGTGACATTGTATTGGCAAGGTTGAGGTGATCTTCAGTATTAGTGATGAGCATTATAGAGACAATTAGGATGGTATAAGATTGAGGGGAGATAAGGAAAGATCAAGGTGTTATTGATGCTTTGTTTATTGCTGGAAAATACTGACTGACTTTGAACTTAAAATCACACTTGTCATTGCATTCTCACCTGAAGCCATGCCCTTTCATGTATTGTGCACACCATAATGATATCTATTTCTAAATTACCAGCATTACAGTGTGACTTGAGACTCGCCATGCTAGGCAATGACCTTTCCTTTTTCATCACCACTTACTATTACTTGACTACTAATGTTGTCACCTCACTGCTATCCCCTTCCATTGTCTTCAACACAACACCTGTCTTCAAGCCCCAAAGACACTATTCATCACTTATCAGTGGTGTTTGGAATGAGCTGTGCCACCATGTGTACTTTGTGTAAATCAGCAGTTATGGATGACAATGACATCTTGATGGAGGATGAGATTATGGCTGACAACAGTGAGGAACTTGATGATAACATACTTAGGGAAGAAGGCTATGGCACCCTTCAGGTATTTACTTGAGTTTCACCCATATCTATTTGGAATTACTCTACATAATACATTGAATATATCTGAAAGTATAGTCAATCACGGGTCATTGAAACACCACAGGTCATTGAAACACATCCTCATTTACTCAACAACCACACAAAATATATGTCTCAAAATATTTGGAATAGATGAAGATCCTGTAGACCTTGTCTGTTGTCAAGTTTGAAGCAAACTTAATTTAAGAAAATGCTGGAGACAGAAAAGATGGGCGCTTACACAGCGCCAAATTCGGTAGTTTCAAATTTTCACCATCCAGTCTCAACTCAGAACACTCATATTTCATCAAAATATTGCATGTATCAAGTCTAATAGCATGGTGGCTACATGGAGAGCATACTCCTGTTGAAATTTGACTGATATAGCACATGGTACAGTTCAAGGAAGGTTTTTCAGGGTCCACATGATACAGCATTTGGGAGAACATTGAAAACAAGATCTGAACTACATTTCCACTCAACAAGTGAGCTTGCCCCACCATATATTCACGTTTCCATGGCTGGGCGAGCAAAATCTATGATGCAGGAGCAGTGAGAAGCTCACCAGGCACATGATGATCTTATGTTTTGAGCAGTGTATGCCTTCCACAGAGAACTCGCTAAAGCACCAGGGATCCGATGTCATGGAGCATGGACTGTATGCAAGGATTTCAAGCAGATCAATCTGCAGTCAACAGGCAAGCTCGTTAAGCTCTCATATTGCACACTGATCTGGCTTGCTGCAGGGGGCCACAGTAAGGCAGAGGCCAATGCAGCAGACAAAAGCTAGCTGACAGAGGAAGAAGCCGAGGTTGTTCTATCATTTACAGAGGAGACAGGAAACCGAGGCTTCCAATTGAGCCACCGATGGCTGCAGGAGCATGTTGTGGGATGCTGATCGGCACCGACATAGTACTTCCTTGCTCCGCCAATCCAGTGCAATATACACCTGACCATCCATGCTCTATTCGACTCTTTGCCGATCAGATTCCCACTCATACACGCTCAAGTCGCTCATGGTGCAAGTTGGCCGACAAAGAATCAATGCGCATCATTGGTCGGTCATGCACATGTTTTACCCTTCTAGCTCACAGGTACTCAGACGAACCCCATATCCATCCATCCTTGTTCACTGGTGTGTAGTACACTCTTCTTTGGTATATCTGACGATTATAGTACTCTTACCTCTCAATCTCCCTATATTACGTCGCCATAAGTGGCCTGGACTGATTCTATGATCAACGTCCCTGTCCATACTCTTGGAAGTCAACTGCACTTTGCGCACTTATCTTTAGCGAACCACAAGGCAGTCCGGACATTCCAAGCGACTTTATCTCCATTACTTATCTTGTAGCCAATCCATACTTAAGTAGCGCACACCTATTGTTGAATGGCAGTTAATTCTCACTCAGAAGCTGTGCTTTTCATGTTCTGCTCTGTTTCCGTTCTCTTCCCATGTTTGTCCGAACATTTCCCTTGATCTTCTGTTCACTGTAGGCTATATCAGTCTCCCTGCTATACCTTCGGGTTGGCCGTGCTCATCTGACCTGCATATCAATTGGAAGACAATATAGGCAATCAGCTTTGCACTTAGCTGTTTCGTATGCGGCATATATCGGATCAGCCGTCTTGACTCGTTGTCGTGCCCCTCGTATTTTATACTGAGGCAGCAATTCAGTTTGCTTTGTTCTGCTTCCCCTGGGTCGAACTGAACATTTCAGGCTCACTACTCGAATCGGCCACTGTTGTGCTGAGGTCATAGTAGAATCTGCTCCCTACAACGTTAATGAGATTCTACGTGCATATATCGGAGATACATTTCCTGGTGTTGGCAAGCATTGGTTACACCGGTTTGTTGAGAAACATGCTGACTGCTTGAAGACCTCATGATCACGCCCACTGGACTCAAAATGTGGGCGGGCAGTGTTACGGCTGTGTTTATCTTACTTCTTTTTCCCTTGATCCACAGCTTTCTAAGCATGTCTCTTATCATGCTATATTTAGTTCGGTATTACTCAGACGCCTCATTGCTTACGCATGTGCTTACTGATACATACCTATTATTATGTCATGCCCTGTACCCTCTGTACTATATAAACCCTGGCTAGGTGACGCTGATTCTTCAGCTTAACCTACGCTGGTTTTCCTCTGAACATCTGACTTGGTTCTAAGTTACCTCTTCAGTACTTAGTCTTGACTTTACTTTGGACGTTCTTAAGACTGTTGTCTTGAACGTATCGACAGACCTTTGGTCTTATTGATTATTGTTTTGCCTGCGTTATACTTCGGCGTAACAAAAGGTTAAGCTCTATCACAAGACGACACTACCTTAGTAGTCAGTCACGATACATCGTGGCTTATCGCGACCAACGACAGTACTCCTCGGAGTCTGAACATGAAGAAGAACACTTCTCTGAACCAGGTTCACCTATCCAACCGGATAATAACGAGTACATAGACGGATACGGACCAGATCAACCAGGTCCATCGAACCCACCACCACCACCGCCTCAGACTCCATCAGAACCCATACCCAAGAGAAAAATGGGAGAACTCAACCTGAATAGACCGGCAAACTTTGATGGATCACAGAAACAGGCGAAAGCCTGGTGGACGACTGTATCCACCTACATCACCATAAACAAAGACGTATATGACAACCATGAAAAATGCATCACATTTGCAACGTCTTTTATGACTAAGGGACACGCCCAACAATGGGCCGTAGGATGGATCAACAGGAAACATGACACAGCTACCCCAATGGGGAAATGGGACGAATTCATTAACGAATTCAAAACCGTGTTTTATCCTAAGAATGACACCCTCACTGCCGTCAACGTAATGATGAAAGCGAAGCAAACTTCCACGATCTCAGCATACATCGCTTACTTCAAGCGAATCTCGGCAGAAGCCCGATGCACGTATTCAGACGTCGAAACAACGTGTTTCAGACAAGGACTTAGAAAAGAAGTCCAAGAGGCGATTCTCATGAGAGAAAAGATGCCCAGCACTATCAAGGACTGGATTGATGCCGCGAGGGAGTACGAATCCAGAAGAATGCTCATGAGCTCTTCAGGAGGCTTCTCAAAGAAGAACGACCCATACGCGATGGAAATAGACAAGATCGATATCGACGAAGAAGAAGAAACAACTACAGTTCGCAACGCGCAACTTTCCAGATCCGAACAAGATAGACGTCGCAAATTAGGACTCTGCTTCAAGTGTGGAAAGAAAGGGCTTATGAAAGATTGCCCTAACCACAGAGAATCTGCCCCTGGTTGGCAAAAGCTGGCCGGACGACCAGTCCGCGAGACTAAGATCGAGCAAGACGATCAAGACGCAGAGTATCAGGAGTTCCTTGCTTGGAAAGCTTGGAAGGCATCTAAAGCACCTTCTTCTTCAAAGAAGGATTTCTAAATGGGGAGACCGGACCGGCGTCGGAAACCCCTAGTACATCTATCGGACTCATTGTATCTTCTGTAGGTGATTCGAATTCTATGCGCATTCCTATTTCGATCGAATCCTGCAAGTCCGATAAAACCGCCAAAGCAGCAGCCCTAATTGATTCGGGCGCCGCTGGAACATTCATTGACTGGAAATACGTACGAAAGAACAATTTCTCAACCCACAATCTCTCCTCACAAATCGAAGTCCGGAACGTGGATGGAACGAAGAACAAAGCAGGAACCATTAATAAAGCCTGCAACCTATTCTTCTCAGCAGGTGGCCAAACTATGTTCGCTACCTTCCTTATTACCTCCTTAGGAGGCGAAGACATCATCCTCGGACTTCCCTGGCTCAAAAATGAAAATCCGACAATAGATTGGGCCAAAAGCGAAATCTCGCTAGAAGAAGACCCAATCATGATTCAAACCCTTATCGCAGATAGAAACAAACATGCTTCTATGCAACCAAGAATAGAAGAAATCGAAGACGAAGAAGCATATAAAACCTCGGAAGAAAAACCCGAGGAGCAACCGGAACTTCTACCCGAAGAAGAGGAAGAAGAAGAGCAACAAGAAATAATAGAAGAACTACAGGATGATGAAGTTCTTATCACTTACGTTAAAGGAGAAGCATTCGTGGGAATGTATGAAAAAATCGATTTCGACTCACCATTAACGCAAGAACACATCCCCACTACCTTCTCTTTTGTGTCTCGAATGAACAGAATCTCTAAAGTCCCCAACTCCGCTCGATTCATGTTCTCTCCCCTCCCTGTACGAAAGGCTGCTAATGTCGCTCAACAACTGGCACAAGAAGCATATGCAAAAGAAAAGCCAAAGACGTTTGAAGAACTCGTGCCCGAGGTCTTTCATATGTACAAAGACGTCTTCGACAAGGCAGCCATGGACACCTTACCACCATCGCAACCCTTTGACCATAAGATAAAACTGAAACCTGATTTCGAACCGCGTTCCTGCAAAATCTATCCATTATCTGCACCAGAAGAAAAGGCAATGAACGAATTTGTAGACGAACATCTGGCGAAAGGAACTATCGTACCATCCCAATCCCCACAAGCATCTCCTTTCTTCTTCGTAGGAAAGAAAGATGGATCTCTTAGACCATGTCAAGACTATAGAAGACTCAACAATGCAACCGTGAAGGATGCCTATCCCTTACCCCGTATTCCCGACCTCATCGACAAACTAAAAGGCGCAACAATCTTCACAAAGATGGATGTACGCGCAGGATACAATAACGTTCGAATCCATGGACCAGATAGATGGAAAGCCGCATTCAAAACGTCAAGAGGACTTTTTGAACCAACAGTCATGTTCTTTGGTCTATGCAATGCCCCCGCAACGTTCCAAGCAATGATGAATGACATCTTCTCCGACATGATTGACGAAGGCTGGATGGTCATTTATATGGACGACATCTTAATCTTCTCCAAAGATCTCGAATCCCACCACGAACAAACAATGCGAGTACTACAACGACTTCGTGATCATCAACTCTCTCTCAAACCTGAAAAGTGTGTCTTTGACACCACCGAAGTCGAATATCTCGGTCTCCTCATCCGCCCCGGACAAATCTGTATGGACAAAGTCAAACTAGACGGAGTTGTCAAATGGGAACAACCAACAACCGTTAAGCATGTTCGATCGTTCTTAGGATTCGCCAATTTCTACCGTCGATTCATTGCTGACTATTCTACTATCGCGTGACCACTCATTGACCTTACAAGGAAAGACGTCATCTTTGATTGGTCGCCAGAATGCGATAAAGCGTTCAATGACCTGAAGAACCGTTTCCTCTCCGCCCCTGTACTTTCCATTCCTGACAAAAATGCACCTTTCGCAATTGCTGTTGACGCATCTCTCTATGCTACCAGTGGAGTACTCCTTCAAAAGGACTCCAACGGTGACTGGCATCCTTGTTCCTATCTCTCACAAACCTTTTCCCCGGCAGAACGGAACTATCAAATCTTCGATCGAGAATTATTAGCCATCATACAAGCGTTAGAAGCTTGGCGTCATTACCTTGAAGGTTCCCCTTTCCCTGTCCTCGTCATGACCGACCACAAGAATTTGACCTACTTCCGCCAAGCCCAACAGCTCAATCGTCGACAAGCTCGTTGGCTCCTATTCCTCTCTCGATTTGACCTTCAACTCCAACATGTACCCGGCAAAGACCTTTCCGTTCCTGACTCCCTATCCCATAGACCCGATCATATTCCTATTGATGCGAAGGACAATTCCGATGTCACTGTCCTCCCCGATGGACTATTCATTAACCTTATCGACACTTCCATGCAGGAGAAACTTCGCATCTCATCCTCGGTGGACCCGGTGGTGCAGCAAACCATCGACGCCCTTTCTAATCCCACCCTGCCCCTCCCTATGAAATCAGTGCTCTCTGATTGGACCTTTTCCGATGCGATTCTTACCTTCAAGGGTCGAAACTATGTTCCCCCAGGTCCTTTGCGGAAAGAATTGATATCTCTACATCACGACTCCCCGACCGCCGGCCATCCTGGTCGTTTAAAAACTCAAGAAATCATCTCTCGTGACTACTGGTGGCCTGGCCTTCCCACTTTCATTCGCAAATATGTCGAAGGTTGTGCTGTTTGCCAACAGAATAAGGTCAACACCCACCCTACGAAACCACCCCTTTGTCCTATTCCCGCCCCTACTTCTTCCCGCCCCTTTGCCCAATGCTCTGTTGACCTCATCGTAGACCTGCCCCCGTCGAACGGCTTCGATTCTATCATGGTCGTGGTAGACCATGGGCTTACGAAGGGGGTGGTGCTCACGCCTTGCAACAAAATGATCGATGCAGAAGGAGTCGCCGACGTATTCTTCAACCGTGTCTACACACACTTCGGACTCTATGACAAAATCATCTCTGATAAAGGACCCCAATTTGCAGCTAAGTTCGCACAAGAACTGGGACGACTCCTGGGATATAAGATCGCACTCTCTACCGCATTCCACCCACAAACAGATGGAGAAACAGAATGAGTAAACCAAGAACTGGAAGTGTATCTTCGTATCTTCTGTGCGAATGATCAAACCTCATGGTCAGAAAAACTTCCCATGGCAGAATTCATACACAACTCCCAACATCATTCCACACGAAACACTTCTCCCTTCTATCTCATGATGGGATATCACCCACAAGCATTACCATTGGCTACCGAGAGATCGGATCTCCCAGCCATCGAAGCAAGAATATCAGAACTCCAGAAGGCTCGAGAAGAAGCTCTATCATCACATGAACTCGCTAGACAAACCATGAGGCAAAGAATCACCCGATCATTCACACCCTTCAAGAAAGGCGACAAAGTTTGGCTAGAAGCAAAGAACCTTCATCTCAATTACCCCAATAGGAAATTAGCACCCAAGAGAGAAGGACCCTTCACTATCTCGGAAGTACTTGGACCAGTCACATACCGCCTAAAACTTCCGAGCCAATGGCGTGTTCATCCGGTATTCCACGCAGCACTTCTTACCCCTTATCGTGAGAATGAAGAACACAGTCCTAACTTCCCTTCGCCACCTCCTGACCTAATTGACGGAGAAGAAGAACACGAGGTAGAAGCTATCCTCAGACATAAAGGAACTCTCTCACGATGATGCTTCCTTGTCAAATGGAAAGGTTATCCATCGGCCGATAATGAATGGTTGTCGGAGTCTGATTTAGCCAACTCTGCTGAAATCTTGAACAGATATAAGCAGGCACATCGACTCATTTCCCTCCCAACTCGAACCATCATCACCAAACCATTCAGACCATGCCCTCTACCGGTGGACGTAACTACATTTCCTCTAGTGACGAAGACATAAATCTCGTCATCACGCACAACAGCGCTCCTAACGTTCCAATCCCGAACCTCAGATTCCCTGTCTTCTCTCCCCGTCCTCACTATATGACTATCAGTCAGAGAAACTCCCCCGAACCTCCTCGCCCGACTTCTCCGTTGCTGCCATCGGGACAATCGTCCCCTTACCAGATATTTAACGAACCAATCATCCCCACTTTTATTGACACTCCCGCTAGTCCTACCACTATCCGTACCCGTGAGCGTGTTGCAGCTTGTCGACGAGCAGCTCCTTGGAGAGTAGCAACTGACCCCTACTTGTCCGATCTTGAAGATCGTAGACTTCATCGTAGAATCATGTTGTCGTCCAAACTCTTCAAGAACCCCATTAAGGACTGCTATCGATACCGACCCCACTCTTAACGCCCTCTATGATCTCTATCGCCTCGGAGATTGTCTCGAGAATACCTTGGAAAGGCATAATGCCGAGTACAGAGAAGACGAGCTCTTCTCCCTCGACTATAGCATTCGAGACATCAAAGAGAAACTTCAACAATTGACGTTGATTCTCATGGAGGAACGAGGTTTCTTTGAGGCCCTTGATGGGCTTGGAGGCACAGAAGAAGATCGGCGTCATGGTCTTGAGTAAAAGTCTGGGACTTTTCACGTAAGAAGGGGGTGATGTTACAGCTGTGTTTATCTTACTTCTTTTTCCCTTGATCCATGCTTTCTAAGCATGTCTCTTATCATGCTATATTTAGTTTCGGTATTACTCAGACGCCTCATTGCTTACGCATGTGCTTACTGATACATACCTATTATTATGTCATGCCCTGTACCCTCTGTACTATATAAACCCTGGCTAGGTGACGCTGATTCTTCAGCTTAACCTACGCTGGTTTTCCTCTGAACATCTGACTTGGTTCTAAGTTACCTCTTCGGTACTTAGTCTTGACTTTACTTTGGACGTTCTTAAGACTGTTGTCTTGAACGTATCGACAGACCTTTGGTCTTATTGATTATTGTTTTGCCTGCATTATACTTCGGCGTAACAGGCAGTAAATCCCAATACCCACAGAGAATGGTTTTCACTGCTGGGGGCAGTGCTGGAAGAGAAGTGTATTGATGAAGACTGTATTTATGCTGCCAATGAGATTGGTATATCACCTCAATCAGGAATGCACGAATATGTTATCGGTGGTCGCAAACCTACACCCCAATATCAGCAATGAACCGGAGGCAGGGAAAATATCACCGTCATTGTAACCATCTGTGCTGATGGTACCTCAATTCTGCCTGCAGTCATTCTGAAAGGCAATGCTTATCAGATGAAATGGCATCAGGAAAATCCTGCAATGCATCATAAGTGTTCATTATGTTGACTCAAAAATCACGATATAAATATCAAATCATGACATAGCATTGGGTACTCTAAAAAAGGCTGGACCAATGGTGAAATTGGCATGGAATACATCAAAGACTTTGATAAACACACAAAAGAAAAGACCAATGGATGGGATAGACTACATATAGTCGATGGCCATAATTCACACTATACTTTGGGATTCTTGAAGTATGCACGAGCTCACCAAATTCACATCATGTGTTATCCCTCTCATGCAACTCATGTATACCAAGGACTTGATATCGTGGTATTCGCAGTGCTGAAGAAATGCTGGAGTGAGGAACGAGACAAGTGGGAGAGAGAAAAGGGCAAGGGCATTACGAAAAGCAATTTTGTCACAATATACAGGCATGCTCATCTTCGAGCGCTGACCCCAGATCTAATTCGCATGGCCTTTTGTAAAACTGGTGTCTGGCCATTCGATCCCACTGTCATTAGCGAACAGATGATGGCACCAAGCAAGGAAACTTCCTGCCAGGGCCATCTTCTCATCATGCCTTCAAGTCCTCTCAGAGCCATTGCCAACTTCCTGCAGAAATTAGCAAACACAGATAACATGGCCTCAGAGACACAAGACAACATTGTCTTGAATGCACCGTCTGAGTCAACAACAGCTTTGGATGTTGAGCTGCTGGTTCAGCAGCTCAGCAGGATGTCATTATAAGACCTAGCATTCACATCACCTCCAACATGAGAAACTCGACTCAATCATGCTACATTACATATCATTTCTCCAATCAAACAAAAGCAAGGAGATGTTCTCGGCATTCAACCTAGAACACACAATGAAGTGCTTCTCCTTTCCACACTTTGTGAAGCAGAATCTGCAAATGCAGCTCTCAAATGACATGTAATTGAGCTCCAGGCAACCAATGTTCTAAACTAACTGTATTGTTCACAGCTGCGTGGGCAACTGGCAAACCAGGAAGAAAAGAAGCAATCCAAGAAGAAAAATGGCAAGTTGATGGGTGACGGCTTGCCTCGGTTATTGTCCGGTGATGATTTTTACAAGAGGGTTGTGAATCATGAGAAAGAGCAGAAAAGAGTAGCAGATTTGACCCCGTAAGACACGCAGCCAGGCGATTTGTCAACTCCCATCGCACATCTCTCCATCACCTTACCCGCCAATTCAAAATAGATCCCCTTGAGATCGAAACTCTCATCCCAGCCCATAGATCACCTACCAGTCGCAACCCCTTCAAGACCCACATTGAACCATCTAAACAAGCTGCCATCGAAAAGCATGCCCAGATGATGGACAACATTCAAGTCTACAGCGACGGGTCAGGACATCAAGGACGGATAGGAGCAGCAGCGATTCTATTTTGTGCAGGGAAACACCCACGCACCTTGCGTTTCCACCTAGGAAAGGAGGAAGAACACATGGTCTATGAAGCAGAGGCAGTTGGCCTAACATTAGCAGCAGAGCTTTTAGCAATGGAGGAAGACCTTACATTCCCAATATCAATCTGTGTCGACAACCAGGCAACCATCCAATCCGGTGAGGGCTTCCAATCGAATCCGGGCACGTACTTAATAGATTGTTTTCACAGCAAGATGAAAGAAATCGCCAAAGACCACAACGACTTCAAAGTGACTGTCCACTGGGTACCAGGACATGTTGACATCCACGGCAATGAAGAAGCTGACAAGCAGGCAAAGAAAGCGGCTGAAGAGTGTCAGCACACCAGCCCTAGTGAGGAGCTCCCAGACTACCTGCGTTACAACACCCTCCCCCTCAGTATATCCGCACTCAAAGCAGCTCACCACCAGGCCATGCATTGCAGATGGGGAAGGATATGGCGCAAGTCACCTTGCTATAACCGAATCAACCACATAGACCCAAAAATCCTACAATGCTCCTTCGTCAAATTCACGGCAGACTTCCCCAAGCGACTCACCGGCGTCTACATGGCGCTCAGAACTCAACATATCCCCCTCAACCATCATCTCCATCGTATTGGAAAGCACCCATTGCCGCACTGCTCACACTGCCCAGGAAAAGACGAAATGGTCCCTCACTACCTGCTTGACTGCACTTGTTATTGTAGAGAACGACATGTCCTCATGCTAGCACTAGGACGGAGAGCCTCATCACTCCCCTTCCTTCTCTCAGATCTAGATGCAACCCCACACCTCACTCACTTCATCAACGCAACAGGACGCCTCAGGCAGACATTCGGTGAAATCCTGCTCCCTCGCAAGCCCCTGGACTGACAATTTTTCCCTCCCCCTAGATAGAACAGCCATGAACATAATCCCCGAACGCTGTACTAAATGCATGAACATATCACCTGTAACACCAACCTTCTCCCCTCTCCTCCATTCACTCAAGACTGTACAACCTCTACTTGTCTACACGGAATCTCCTCACGCGGTGCATGTCAAACATCCCTGTAATGGTCACTAATGTTCATCTGACCATTCATCCAAACCCTCGTTTACCCACCCACCGATTCCTGTACCTGATCGCTATATGCGACCAAGTACACGTTCAATAAATGTCACAATAGTTATACATACAAGCGCACGCATGCATAAAGTCATCTCATCAACACCGGGTGGTCCATCTAAAATGGCCGGCGGGAATGGTGGACTGCTGGGGGTACGCCTCACAGCAGGGCATTTGGGCACTCAAGATGCGATAGGGACACTGGGAGTCCCCTAGACTAGATTGTAATGTCCTACATAGAGTACTTCTCTGCAAAGGACAGAAATTGTATTCAAAAAAAAAAAAAAAAAGAGTAGCAGATAACAAGAAAACAAGAAGGCAGGAAAGGGAACAAAGGTCTGGGGCTTTGGCAACATGGAAAAGACTCAAGGATGAGAAAAAATGGGAGAATAACAAGCAATGCACTCAATACCATGAAGCAGTGGAGATCTGGAATGAGGAGAAGTCAAAGGCCAAGCTTTCAAAGCAGAAATTCACTGTTGAAGAAGCCAGTTTTGGGAAAGCTGCAGCCTCCTGTTCTAAGGCCAAGATTCAATGCTTGTGAGGAGAATGATAACGAGAGTGCAGAAGATGTGATAGCGCTGGATGAGGACAGCTCAGATGATAGTGACAACGAATGATAAGGCTCAATGAATGTGCGATAGATAGCTTACATAATGTCAGATAAGGAAATAATATGGTGTTTCATTCAGTGAGAAATACCGAAAACAAGGTCCCTCCACTAAATTTGCCATGGTGCTCAAACTACTGGGAATCTACTCATAAAAATTATATAGGTCTACTTGTGAGATGTCTGTTTATATGGGAAAAATACAGTAGAGCCTCAGAGTTGTGATGCGGCAGTGTAGCACATCAAATATCATTTTCATGTTTCAATGACCCGTGATTCACTGTATCTGATGTCTGTCTGACAGGTATACTACTAGATGAGTTATGTCCAATAGTTGGTATGTTTAATGTCATCATATCAGGTTGATATTTCAAATTTAAGAAGAAAGGGAGAGTGGTGGTGGCAGTGCATGGGAGACGTGTATCTCACCAACACCACATATTTTGGCAAAGGCCACATGGTTTGTGCTTACCTCGCTTAAACCTCAATTTAGAAATCTCACGTGGTTCTGTCAAGCGGAGTTTGAATTTGCAAAAACCATTGTCCCTTACTGTACAAGCTCACTATCCAAAATTGGTTATATGTACTGAATTTGTAAAAATTGAGGCACAACAAGGGATTTTGGGATAGAAAAAGAACACCAAGCAAATAAAAAAATGTGAAAATATAAAGATAGGAAAAATGGGCAATGGGTAAACATGGGAATGGGAAGATGGAGAATAGAGAAATGGGGAGAATGGGGAGATGGGAGGATGACAATGGGAGGACAATGGGAGGAGGATGGGAGGCCACAGGATTGCAAGCCAGTGTCCCAGGCAAACTTCAGTCTCTGTTAGAGACCGTGCTCGGACGGAGAAGTGGAAGGGTCGGGGCTTGGCTTCAGCTCTTGCGCTGTGCCCTTAGCCGAGTATGTGCCATGAATTTGGAGCAGATCTGATGATGTCCGACGATAGGACGGGTGGACCACTTTGGTCCGCTTGGTGGGTCGGGAAGTAAATGCTGCTAGCAGTAATCTGACTAGGAATGGACTGGAGAAGGTGGAGGAAGTTTGCTGGGACAGAGGGGAGCAAGGGGATTGATTGGTGGAGTTGGAGAGGTAAGAGTAAATACTTAGAGCGCGGCTCTAAGTTGGAGCGGAGGGTCAGAGGTGACGACAAGGTATACTTGTGTCTGGAGAGGGAGCAAAGTCCTACAGAGAATTCCCACTAGTAGAGACAGCGGGAAGACAAGTAATATTAAGACTAGGGAGTAGCTAAGTACAGGATATGTAGGAGGCAGTGACTAGTTAGTCCTTGGTATGAGGCTATGTACCAAGTATACAATTTGTAAGTAGACACAGGTGAAAAACATAAGTTGGAGTGGATATCAATATGTACGCATCGGATCAGTTAGTTGAGCAGTTATTGGAAGTACCGGTGATCTGGGAAGTAAGTACTATGTGCAAATGGGGAAAGTATATATCTAAATGGGGAAAGGAGTTTTACAGTAGAATGGATGATGCGGAAGGCAACCAACGAGGCAGTCGAGCGGAGCCATAGGAGCGGATGCGGGAGTTGACTGGGACAAGTGGAGGGTGGATGGAGCGGAGGTGGTAGGAGAGCGGGGAAGTATGATGTCGGGTGGAGCAGATATCAATAAGTGGAGCAGTCGGATCAGGTATATGACAGTCTCACTGTTTGTGCAACATCCCACAACTAAAACAAAACTATATAGTATTTTGTAAATGTAATATTTAAGACATTATTAATTTGATACAAGTAAGTAATATGTAGGCGAGGCACCAAAGGTACCTCCAGCAGAGCACTTTGTGCCCTGCTTGCTTCCTGTGCTGAAGGTACAACAGGTGTGGACTCATGTCAGATATCACAAGGATCTGTTGTTGGTGGTATCAGAAATTTCAACTTGTCATGTGATGTCTGGATTCGGTAATTTTGGGGATGTATTTTGTGGTGATGTGTGACCTGTTCCAACTTGGGGCTTTTACACTTAATGGCTCTCAGTTACCAGCAGGATACTGTAAATTATAACTGAGAGACCCTGGAAATGTCCGGAAACAGTCTGTCTATGTTACTCCCTTATTAAAAATTGCCATGCCTATGTACTCCACCCCCTGTATATGCCATCAATGACATTTGTAGAGTTTTTCTCCTGTAAAAATCAGATTTCAGTTCCCTATTCATCAAATGCAGATGAGCAGTCCTGTGCTCCTGAGATACTGTATATACTATTGAAAGGTTGCTGGGAATCATATTTGCAAGTCTGTACAGTTAAAATGCAAAGCTATGTGTTATTTTTTGTGTGCATACTACATCTGGTGCTGCAGGGACCTTTAGAGGGCCAAACAAGCAGTGGAATAGACTCATATATACTCAAAAACATATAACTACTGTGCAAAGACATTCTACCATTGAAGGGGAAAAAATGTGGATGTGTTTTTGATATGTTTTTCCTGATTATATGTACAGGTCTCTGGAGCTTGTATTGGGACAAAACAGACAAAAAAGTGTTCTATTGTGACCTATTGTATGTACATAGCATACACTGATACTTCTCTATGGTAAATAGGTGGATATGGTATGATGGTGGGCAGGAATGTGCTGGGGAGAAGTGTGGGAAATGTTGAGATCTAGGAGATGACCATGTTTTGGGTGTAGTAATAAATTTCCCAGTCTAAAAAATGCAGTGGTGGGATGCATTAAAAATGCATTGGGTGATGATGGTGTTGGGGGGGTTTTGGGCTCCAGATGTTCGGACTTGAATATTACCAAATGTCAGAACCGAACGAGGCTCTGAGTTGGAACAGGGCACCACATACTCTGTATTTTGTAGAGTCATTGAATGATTAGTGCTCAGATGCTCAGATGTGTCAGAACTCTAACGGCTTCGGAAGTAAATTGATAGCCACGATGGAGATGAAGAAATTGAAGAAGACGAGACCGGTACTTGGTTGGATTACATGCAGGAGAGTTCCACGACAGTGACGACACCAAACGACGTTGAATTCAATGTGGAACCCGAGATAGACTTGAATGCTGATGGGTTCCTTGCAGTGTTGGCTGACTTGGCTCCTGACAGTGCAGGGAAGAATAAGGGCAAGGGTAAGGCCAAGGAGAATCAGAAGATTGAGGAGAATGGTGGTGGTGGTGATGACAAGTGGCCAGAGGAATGGCCCTAAGCATTATTTGCGCTGGCTAATTAGCTATGATTATTAGTGAATGTTTAGCCTGTTAAAAACAAGGTCACGTGACTGGCTAAAAAGCAGCTAAAAAACCATTAGTTACAGCCATTTGCAGAACCTTAGGCCAGTCGTCAAAAAAAAAATAGAAGTCGGACCACAAACTTTCAACTTCCAACAGTCAATCACATACTACGATGCGACGTCACATACCCAAAGAACGCAAGGAAGTAGCTTTACAAATGTCCTTGCTAAATGTCAAAGACAGAACAATTCGTCGTTACACTGGTATCAGTGAGTGATCGATGCAATATATTCGGAAGACATTTCGGGAGACTGGTGAAGTCGTGAGGACACCGGTTTGTGCAGGTCAACCCTGCATCCTTGACAGCCTTGATGCAAACGTGAGCCTATTGCCTATTCTCAGTATATATCACTTATATGTAACTTCTCAGTTTCTTGAGTCGTGTATTGAGCGACAACCAGACATTCTCCTCACAAAAATGCAAGATCAACTGCAGGAGATCTGTGGCGTCGAGGTTTTAATCTCAATGATTTCAAGGACAATACGTAGGCAAGGATTTACAAGGAAGAAGGTCATCTCACATCCATCCTTGTTATGTATGTATGTTTAATGCAACATTGTCAGGTTACGCGCCCAGCCATTGAACATGACGAAAATGACCGTGCTGCCTACAAGATGCTTGTAGGGGAACATTTCCAGCCAGAGCACCTCGTATTTGCAGATGAATCTCATTTCAACAGACTTTCTCTTCGTTGGGATTTTGCATGGGCTCCTCGCGGAAACCGTGAGCGACGGCAGGATTTTTTCATATGCGGAAAAGGTACTTATGTTGTGGAATATCTCGTCATGCCTTGACATTTTATTTTAGATATTCCATTCTGCCAGCTTTATCACTTGATGGTATCCTCCATTTGGAGGTTTTAGACCATTCGTTTACTGGTGAAGAATTCCGGGATTTCGTCAGTGGTGTGCTCGACCGAATGCAGCCTTGGCCCATGCCAAACTCAGTGCTCGTCATGGACAATGCAAGCATCCACAAAGTCCCTGGTATCCACGATATGGTTGAGCAGCGGTAAGTTGGTTATTTATTTCCTGCTTGACAATCCTGATCCTCTTTGTTCTCTAGCAGCATGTGGCTCTTGTACCTGCCATCCTATTCACCTGATTTAAATCCTATTGAGGAGGCCTTTTCAGCCATCAAGGCATGGCTTCGGTCCAACCGTGACTATGTGCTTGGCGAGACTGAGGGTCCAGGTTGTGATCCGTACACTTTGATATGGGAAGCTGTTTATGGTGTAATCACGGTGGAAAAGGCTTACGGTTGGTATAAGCACAGTGAATACATTGCATAGGGGGCTCATCTAGCACGGGTTTCTCTCATTCATGAGTCTTTCTTTCCTCCCGCAACATAGTTCCATGTATCTGACTCAGGTGCTAGGTATATATTGTTCATAATTCCAGTCTATGTGACGCTAGATATAAGTAAAGATTATGATCGCGGGCATGTTGAAACTGCCGGTGGTGCTATGTTATTAGGTTTGTATCACAGATCAAAATTCCTCGAGCCCTTTGCCTTCACTCATCATCGCTCTTACCCTCACTCCCATAGTCATCCACTTCATTATCTTTGTCACCTGGACTTCCTTCAATCCATGAATCTCCTACCTGCCACAAGCCATCCTCCGTGGTTCCATCGCCCTCAACGGTATGTTTCTTGCCTTTATTTACCGGGCTGAGTATCTCTGTTTCCTCATAGGCACCCGAGAGTCTGAGGAGTGGTAGAACTATATGTTTGGCGTAATTGCGGAGGATTCTGGCTCGCTTTTGCCCCATATCGCCAATGAGACTCAGCACTTCCTCTGGTAGTAACACCACTTGGCTAGATGAAACCACTCCCGCATCTAGCAGAGACATTTTGAGGTCGCCAAATTGCAGTTCTGGTCTTTTGACATCAATCAGTCCAAGGACCACTCTAATTAGCGGATAATAAGGATCTGGTATCGGTGGAGAACTTGACAACGACAATGGCTCTGAATGATCGCGTGGCTGTGAAAGCAGTGGAGGACCACCAGGAGACTTCGAGTAGCTGGTACTCATGGGACGGGATGTAGACGCCACTGCAGCAGCATCCGATGTTATATTCTGAATGGTAACATGGACTTCAGGTGTTGATCCCGACCTTGAGTGACGAGGCTTTTTAGTTGGGCCACGGTCAAAATTGAGGCAGTGAGGTGGATTGTAAATTGTTGCATGACCAAGAGCCTAACCGTTCAGTTGCATTATTTCTATTTATTTCTGAAAGTGTGAACATCGAGCTTACAATCTTTTTAGCCCAGAGAGTCATCTCAGCATGATTGAGATGACGATGGTTATCGCAGCCGCTAGTGCGATCTATGAAGCAATGTCCACAGTGAAGTTCACATCGGATCTGGCTCTCAAGCTGTTTGTACGCTTTGAGCTGTGTAGTATCCTCATCACTTGGAGATGGAGGAACATCATCTTTGCGAGTCTTCTTTTTTGGTTTGACGGCTACTGTGGTACATTTGGCCTTGCAGCAACCATAAGTAATTTTCATTATGCACAAATAATCACTTACTCCATTCTTTACTTCTAAACCAACAGCTCGTGTGCGCACATTAGACACCTTTTGACAAAGACGCTCCATGACAACGCTGAAGGTTTCCGCATTGTCTAGGTGAGACGCTCTGCCGCTATCACCTGCAAATTTAGATATGAGTTCAACCTCCTTATCAGCACTATCAAGGTATGCAAGAACACGGCTTTTGAAGTCCCCCCAAGGCATATCGGTCTCAGCCTGAAAGTTGTGCTTCACATCACCAGCAATAACATCAACATTGAATCTATAAACTGCATGTTTGGTCAGTATTACTGCAGCGACTAAATCAGACAGGACATTGTACCACCAGGGCATGGTTCGGGGTTTGATCGTGTCTTTGATGATGCTTGGGCTGCTGGGACTCTGGGATCTGGTGGATTTGATGGTACATTCTGATACTGCTGAAACTGTGACTGGGGCTGACCATGTTGCACAGGTAGTGGTGCCTGCACGTGCTGCTGAATGGGGTATGGCAGAGGCAGGCCTTGCTGTCCAGCAGGATCATAGTACTGCTGCATATACTGTGGTGGCGGCAGATAGTGCTGCATCAGCTGCTGTTGTTGCCAGTTGCCATGTTGTTGAAGCTGCAGCATTTGTGGGTAATGCTGCATGAAAGGTTGCCAGTGATGCAGTGGCGGTGGTGGCAGCGGTGCATAGCGATAAGCAGGATACGGATGCCCCATATTGGGAGCACCATGAACATAGTCTGACTGCCGCACAGGTTGTGTGTTTGCAGGAGTATCTGACATTGTTGGGAGTGTGGGCTGCAACCTTCAAGTTTGTGTGACCTATGTACAGTCGCTGGGGAGGGGGTTCTTATAGCTTTTTCTTTTTCACAATATTGGACAATAATAAATTTACATATCAGCTCAGCATAACCATCGGGTCAAAAATGCACCATATGGTCAATATGAACGATGAGCCACATGAGTTGAGCACACAGACCATGTTGTCATTATATAGTAATTTGGAAACGACTCATTGTCAGCTTCTCCCACAACCATGAACTCTGTGACTCCCCCACAATCTTCTATTGCCCTCATGCCCAGCTCTCCCTCTAGAGTTACTTTCTCCTTCACTGCAACTCCAGGCAGTGAGATCATGGATGATATGCTGAAATCTTGTGCAAGCCTCTTCAACACCAACTACGGTATATGGGGCCCAAGTGTCATATACCTGATCCGACCGCCCTAGTATCAATATCCGCTCCACTTTCCGACCCCCTCCGCTCCATTCATCCTCCGCTCCACCCGATCATAATTTGTATCCACTCCGCTCAACCGCTCAACCGGTCCCCTCCCATAACATCTCCATTCAACTGGACCTCTTTCCCCTTTTAGATATATGCTTTCCCTTTCGGTACTTAGACCTTTACTTCCGAATCACTGGTAATTCCTATTACCACTCGATCACTGATCCGACGCGTACATATTGATATCCGCCCCGACCTATGTCTTTCCTATGTAAAGTACTTACAAATGATATCCTTGGTACATAGCTTTACTACATAGTTATCCTGTTCACTGCCTCATACATAGAAGTATATAACATATCATGTACTTAGATATTTTCCCTTAGTCTTAATATTACTTGTCTTCTTGCAGTTACTACTTGTGAGAATTCTCAGTAGGACCTTGCCTCCTCTGGACACAAGTTTCAGCTTGTTGTTACCTCCAACCCTCCGACCCTCCGCTCCGACTTAGAGCCGCGCTCTAAGTCTCTCCCTTATTTCTCTGCCCCTTTCCATATTCCCCTCTGGACCCCTTTTCCATCCTCCACATTATCCTTCGCCTTCTCCGCTCCCACCAGACATTCCCCCTGCTCCTATTCACCCCCCACATCGTTCCCCGCCTTCTCCGCTCCGCTCCTAGTCGGCCCACTGCTAGCAGCTTTTACTCCCCGACCCCCAAAGCGGACCCAAGCAGTCCACCCGTCCTACCATTGGACAACGTCAGACCCGCTCCAAATTTGGGGCACGTACTTGGCTAAGGGCGCAGCGCAAGAGCTGAAGCCAAGCCCCGACCCCTCTGCCTCTTGAGCCGGCACAGTACCTAACACCAAGAGCAGTTACAGTTTCTAAGTATACCAGGCCTGGTCAGTAATCATCGCATTGGATCCTTGCAATTGCTGAACCATTTACACAGGGGAACAAGTCAAGATGAGTGGCAGCAGATTACAAACTCAATGCGTATCTCTTCCCGAGAAGACAGTGCTGGTAACCTGCTCCCAGACTGACGCAACTGCGGGTACCCAACTTATTGGTCACGCATTTGCTAGTGTGTGGAATTACACTGGCAGTGCAAGCAATGGTAAGATCGCTGTCCCACAACTTCATGCAAAACTCACACCATCCCAGGTGATCTAAACAACCACACCTCTGATTCGGTTGGTTGGGTGACACAGCTTGTCATTGACAAGTCTGTCTGCAAGCGCTACATTGCGACTCAACTCTTGCAAACTCTCAAATCCCAAAGTTTATTCACATCTGTCAGTGGTTGTCAGTCTCATTTCATCTCATCCTGCTGCTTGCAACATTTTGGCAAAATATGCTTGTAAGTCAATGTTGTTACCATCATACAGATATCCTAACTGATGACATCAAGCTACCAACATATATGATGTTGATTTGGACTTCATCCGTACCCATGCAGAGGGGATTCTAGCATCCTCCAGTATCAGCTATCTCAAGGCTGCTGAACTGAGGGGCAATCTCTTCCAAGCAGACTGTGATGCCAGCACTGTCTCATCTGTATTCACCTCGTTTTATGTCGACCACACTGAGCCTTTGGAAGCATTGCAGCAGTACAAGGCAAAGGGTCAATGGTGCTTGGGTGACCTCCTCGAGGGACATGAATTTCTTGCTATTTTCCCGATTGAACCCTTGAGCCCAATTGAGCCGCCTTTGAGCCCGATTGGGCTGTAAAAATTGTAGTACGCGACCGGACTTGTAAATTCAAACTGCGCTGTTCTATATTTTTTTTGACGACTGGCCTAAGGTTCTGCAAATGGCTGTAATATCTCCCCGAGGCCTACCTGGCTAAAAAGCTGGCTAATAATTCCCCAAATAGTTTTATCCCGCACCCTATTCGGAATCACCGAACTTCCGAACCCATCATTCAGCATCATTGCTCATCAACGCATGGATGGATCTGCCCCACCCAAAATTGATTGTCCCTTACCCGTGCCAGCCGCTCTTGATAACCATTGTCAGTCCATGCATGCTCGCTGCTCTTCATAGCGTCCATCCAGGCTGGCATCCATCTTAGTGCTTACTCCAAAAGTGTCTCAGTTAGTCTTATTGAATACCGTATTGTCCCGCGATGTCTCTGGGAACTAAACATATGGCCAGATCTGGCCTACTACCTTAGCGCAAGGGCAACGAATTGCCACGGCTTGACCTTATCTCCGCGTAAGGCTGTGTACCTGCAACCTTGCCGTCCAGCCTACGCATCACGTTTGAGCTTGAATGGCCTCCCACTCAGTATTTGCAGTGTAGGGCATCTTCCTTACTCTTGCAGAGTGACTAGCGGGTTCACTGATGCACGACACTTACTTTTCGGTTTTTATGAATAGTGACTCTTGATGTATAAGGAACGGTGCCGCATGGCAAGCACTCCCCTGTTGCAAAAGCCGGTGAACTTTGTACTCACGCCGCAGCCTCAGAAGTGGCTATAAATCTCCCGCTGGATTCCACATCGAATCCGTCACGAGAATGAAGATCTCTACTACTCTCTCTATACTACCTGGCTCTTCATCAAGTCTCTGGACAACCGTGCATTCGGTTGGCACATTCAATGTCGCCTGTTCATTTGCAGCACTTTGGGCCTTTGTCAAAGTTCTAAGGGCACTCCGCTGGCGATTGAAGACGACTCAACTGCGGGGTCCACCTCGTTCCAGCATCGTATATGGCGTTTCGAACGACCTCGTCTCATCTACAGATACTGCTGCAATGTATGAACGTTGGGCGGACGAATATGGGGTAGTATATATGATTCCGAGCGTCCTCGGGCAGACTAAAATCGTGCTGTGTGACCCAAAAGCTATAGCACATTTTTATGCCCGAGAGACATGGACCTATGTACAGACGCCCCTTGCGTCAGTTTTCCTAGAGGGCTTTGTATGTTGATATCCTCTTCTGGTTTCGTCTGTCTGATATCTCTCATCAGATCGGCAGAGGGCTACTATGGGCTCACGGTGAAAGCCACAGGAGGTAGTGTTCAAATCTTGTCCTCGCGCCAGTGACTAATCAACACCCTGCGAATTAGGCAGCGGAAGGCCCTCACGCCAGCTTTTAGTAACGCAGCTATTCGGAAACTCACAACCGTGTTTTATGACTCAGCATACAAGGTAGGGATTTACAATCTCAGAAATGCGACATCTCTGAGCTTATTCTACAGGTCAAGGGTGCATGGGATACCTCTATAGAATCGAGCAAGGATGGCAATGCGGTCATTGAAGTCCAGAACTGGTGCGTAGCTTTCCTGGCCTGAAAAGTTGCATTCTAAACAACTTCAAGGATGAATCATACCTCGTACGCGATGGATCCCTTTGCTATTTAAGCCTTGAAACTGAGGCGACATCAGTCTAGATACGATTGGCATCGCCGGTTTCTCCCATGATTTTGGCTCGCTCGATGGGAAGCACGCTACCGTGACCGAAGTGTTTGATACGTTCGGGAACGATTCACAGGCCTCAGCGGTGAACAAGGTTTTTATTTTGCTCGCGGAAGTATTTCCTACCATCGTCAAGATTCCCACTAAGCGGACGATTCTGACCAAGAAACTTGGCGTAACCATGAGCGAAATATCCAACAAATTGTTGATTCGCAGTCGCCAGGAGAAGGGCGCAAACATAAACGAGGCAGAAGAGGAAAAGTCCGTTATTGGACTGTTGCGTACGTTCTCTGAAATTTATCGTAGTCCCTTCATTTACGTCACGACAACAGTCAAAGCCGAAGGTCAGGATGCCGAGCTTCGCCTGTCCGAGGAGGAAGTAGTTGCTCAGGTCCGTGGAGACTATTCTAGCGACGAATTTCAAGCTAACGTCATGCAGATGAAGGTCTTGCTTGTCGCAGGTTATGAGACGACATCCGGTGAGTCGATTTCTTTTCCGCTGCTATCATATTGGCTGACTCTTCGTTGGCAGTCAGTCTTACGGTAAGTCTACTGTCCGATGACGTCTGTGCACAGTATTCATGGAATCATCAGTGGGCACTGATCGAACTATCGCGACACCTCGATGTCCAAACCAGACTCAGAGAGGAACTGCTTGCGTTTGGTGCTGATCCGACATATGACCAATTAAAAGCCAACCTCCCGTTCTTGGATGCTGTTGTCCATGAAATTCTACGACTCCATCCCCCGATATCCGAATTCGTTCGGCTTGTGAGTGCGCCTGCCTAAATTTGAATATACACATGACAGTAGATCTCCAGGCAGCCGCAGATGATGTTATTCCTTTGGGTGAACCTGTGCGCACGGCGTCCGGGAAAATGACCGACAGTATATCTGTAGCCAAGGGGTCATTGATTACGATCTCAGCCGGAGCAATCAATCGCTCTTTCTCCATCTGGGGACCTGACGCAAAGGAATTCAAGCCTGACCGTTGGCTAACTGAAGGGGGCATCAGTGGAAGGCCAAGGAAGTCCAAGGTCATAGGCATTTGCTGACATTTGTCGACGGCCCGAGGACATGTCTTGGAAAAGACTTTGCACTTGTGGAATTCAAAGTGAATCTTTACGCATCAACTCGTTTCGACGTGCACTCACTGCGATATAGACGGTTTTATCGGTTCTGGTGAAGAATTTCATGTTTGAGATGCGGGATGGACCAGATACTCAGCTTGAGATTGCGAGGGGGATTTTACCTCGTCCGCGGGTTGTTGGAGAGGATGGTACCGGAGTACCTTTACGCGTTCGTCGGTACGAATGATTGGTTGTTGGCAGGTTTAAATATTGTTTTCCTCACTTGTCCGCGGCTGGACTCTTGCATTGTATATAGATCAGAAGTATATGTAGCTGGACATTGTTAGCACTCAATTAATATTGGCTCTCTACGCAATGAATGACTTGGGGAGTGGAGCTTGTCGTTCGTTGTTCGTCCAGATCTCAGGTTCAAGGGATGGTTCATTCACCGGGACGCAAGCCCGCCTTGCTGAGATGTTTAAATATAATGGAAAAACAAGGATGATGATGACAGGGATGATGGCAATGGTAGCGAATAGGATAGAAGACGCGCGCTTCACGAGGAAGCGACTCTACACATAAGATTCAAAAACGGAAGATGTACGCATATAGTACAAGCGTGAGAATTCTTCATATAGCTGTCTTGGATATCAGTCAATCACTTGGGTTGTATAGTCTGCTCATCCACGCGACCACAAGTGTCTGCGTATCGTAATGACGGACATAAGAAGACAAGAAATACCGATATCGAGGCCAACGATCTTGTGATCGATGCTAGAAAATACATGTCCTGGTATAAAAGCTTGGCAACGTTTAATCAACTTAGACCCTTTTATAAGGCGAACACCATGTCTGGGTTTCGACTAGTATAATCCCACCCCATGCTCTTCGCTTATATTCTCGCTGTAGCGATCCCGTGTATTATTTCTCTGGTTGCTGCTTTGCATCTGAGTTGCAGACGCGTCTACCCTTTGCCTCTGCCGCCTGGCCCTCGTCCATTACCATTCTTGGGTAACGCGCTCCAGTTGGACGCTAAACGACCTTGGCTCACACACTGCGTGGGGAAAGACATATGGTTGGTGCCCCAATGACTTCGTCGAATGTTTGGATCTGATTTCATACTTGATCATAGGAAAATTTATTCACTCCCGCATCCTTGGGATCGACTTGGTTGTCATCAACTCCGAAAAGATCGCACAGGAGTTGTTGGACAAGCGATCTGCAATTTACTCGGATCGCCCCGTCATTCGCACCAATGAATTGTATGTTTGTTTTGTTGGTTGTGATTCAGCCAGTTCTTGATCAACTAACGAGGCAGAGCTGGACTGGCTTTCAATGCTGTGCTCCTTCCATATGGTGAGACTTTGCGACGACATCGCAAGATCTTCCATCAAGTCCTCAGAGCCGAAGCCTCTGTTTCATACCACGAGATGTACTCTCACCACGCGAATGAACTGGTCATCAATCTTTTGGATGCCACCAGTGACATGCAGAAACACACTGAAGTGTTCGTACCTAATTCAGTGGTGTCGTTGTGGCGTCTGGTCCAGCTGACGATCAAACAACTCTGACAGATACACGGGATCCCTGATCATGGCTGTAACATACGGACACACTGCTCGCGGACACGATGACCCATTCCTTGCCCGCGCGCATGAACTCGTTGATATCGCCAAACATATTCTTTCCCCCGAGAGGGCCGCCATATTCACAGCCTTTCCTTTCCGCGAGTGCCTCAATGCTGTCGACGACGTCAATTTCAACATCCAGCGTGTCGGTTGCAGTCGAAAAGTTGCCAATTTGGTGCTTTGGTGGAGCTCATGCCCTGATGGGACGCAGTGGAGAATTATGTCAGCAGCTTTTGAACGAGCCCTTTGATGAGGCGAAGGCGCAGATGGTACGTTTGCGCATTGTGGATGCTCGTATTGCCTGATCTTCTTGCCTATTGGCAAATGGTATCGCTTCACATTCATTAGTCGCCGACTTCCTCGGTCAATGTGACGACGACGCTGAGGAAGACACGATGAAGGCTGTTGCGTTAATGGCATACATAGGTAAAGGGTTTTTAAAAATACACAACATACGTCATCTGACGAGGATCGGTGTCTTAGGCTGCATAGACACGGTGAGCCATTAATTTTGGGAGTCCTGATCGCTTCTTCCCTTACATTGGATGTCCTGCAGTCTACATCCACATTGCAGACATTCCTGCTGGCTATGGTTCTCTATCCTGACGTTCAAGCCCGAGCCCGTGCAGGGATCAATCACGTCGTGGGGCATGATAAAATGTCATGTATTGATGATAGAGCGTCACTACCCTACCTTGATGCCGTTTTCCGTGAGGTTCTGAGATGGTGTCCTCCCATACCCCTAGGTCGGTCCGCAGCCATATAACTATAACTTTGCGTTCGTATAGCTGACCCCTTGCACAGGAATGGCACATGCGACATTAAATGATGATGTTTATGGCGGGTACTGTCTCATCTCCCGACGAATTCGACTGAGTTGACGCCTGTTTTTCATTTGTTCTGAACGTGTTGAGCCTATGAGTAACCAATTGACTGAGTGCGAGCCACGGCACCATTCAGCTGAGCTTCCTCCCAGTTACAGCGAGTGATATGTCGACACAGTGACCTTAACTCGCCTTAATAAGATGCAGAGCTTGAGAAGATGGGACTCCGGAGACATGGAATGTCCAGAATGTCCACTCACGGCACAATATACTCCAACACATACCCTGAGGTTGTATAGGGCAGTTTTTCTTTCTTCGGGAGACCTTTGGATCATATGTAGTGTCCAGTCATGCTGTCGAACACATACAACATCGATTACGAAGTCGATATGGCTCAGATCTTAGCATGTTAGTCTGGAACGTTGAGGAGGTTGGTGTGGGCGAACGCGTTGGTCCGTGCAGTGCCCGCGACATGGAACGACTGAAACGAGTATAATCATCACTGAGTAAGGGTAGAAAATACTAGCACTCGGGTAGGAGTGTTGTACCATTAGCTGAAACGACTCGTAGAAAACAAAACGAGATCGATGGTAAGGATACAGGGAAGCAACCTTTACAGCCAACGTACATAAAGTGATGCTGGATGAAGCAGAACCACGTAAATAGCGAAGAACGAAAAGATATTGCGAGTTCAAAGTCCAGTAGGTTGAAGTCAATGAAAGAAGTCCATTGAGTTGCCAATTGTCCAGATCCGAGTCCATTGTCCAGGTCCATAGCAGTCCGCCAAACATCAAGAAAACGTACACTCCTTCCCTTCCGATCTTTCATCCTCACTTGAAATTTTGCAGATTTGATAGAAAACGCTGCGGACAGCTTAGGATGTGGCTGCGTCAATCGGGAACTCGTCACTCCAGTTTCCAGAGTCGCCGAACACTGAGTCGACTGTTAGCTTTCTGAACTGGGTTACGATTGTGTAAGGACGCTTACATACGACCTCCCACATTCCAGGAGTGGTGTCCGCAGGGACCGTGACATCAACTTGACCATCAGCAAGCGCAAACCCAGACTTGATGGGATTGGATTGGGTTGCACCGCCCTGGCGAAGGTAGATCTTGCCAGTAGGGTTGGTTACTTGGGAAGGCTCTGAGGACGTATCCCATGTGACGAGGAATGTCCCTCCGACGGTCCATGTACAGTTGGATGTAGGGGATGTGATTTTGGGTACCCAGACATCAAGCGCCACGGGAGAAACAGGAGCAGATAGTGCGCAGGAGAGAAGCGCAAGAAGAATGAAGAATGAAGTGAGAAGAGGATGAGGTGAAGTATTCGCGGGCATGATGAATCGTGAAGAATCAACTGAAGAATAAAAGGGTATTAGGCTGAGATGATTAAGTCGGTGGGCTTTACTTATATAGCTACTTAAGTACTGCCAGCGCAGCTGACGGCCACGATGCTTTAGCTTGTGACTCAGTTTATGTGATACTTACCGGAATGGTTTTTTTGTCCACCGAATCTCCACTGGTGGCTGCTGGCAGCAGAGCTTCGCAGCCAAGGCTGAGATCCAAGACATTACTAGGCGGATAAGGACCCCCGAATATGCTGATCCCAAATGCGCTGATTTTGGGCTGCGCACAAGTTAACGGAACAGACCCTATCAGACCTCGCGGAGGCACATGACAGTCAGTAACTATCAGTCTTGGAGTACTCACTTTAAAGAAGAGACTACGGCATCTGAGAATTTCAACTGAGGAGCTACTAGTAGTCTTCAGTATCGATATGCTGGATTCGATTGTGACATCGCTAATGACAGAAACCCATTTGTGATTTGGATATCAGCGAATCAGCATATGTGCATGATGTGCAATGAATGATGCAACATTTGAGACCTGAGTTAGAACAAGCCCGATGACCATCGGATCATGGTCTATTGATCACGGTGCCCTTTTCCTCCTGCACCGGGATTGCAGGTCAATAGACTGCTTACTTTCATGGCTGCATCCGACTTGGTCGCTAATACTAGTACTATGAAAGCACAGGGCGGCCTTTTGACTCCTGGTCAAGCCATCAAGTACAGACTCGCAGGACCAGAACTTGAACTCCACGAGGCTGGCATAGCATTTCCCAAGTGCTAATTCGGCTAGCCATAATGATATAGCCTCTATGGTCCCAGGGAGCCGGACCATCAATAAGGGAACCTATCATATCGCCACGATAACAATTTAATAAGCATCAGTAAACTACTCGGCTCTGTGCAGCACTTTACAGTGCTGTACAGTGTGCAAGCTCTACAATTTGGTCCCTATTAGCCAGTTCATCACAGTAGCACCTTACTCTGTGATTCCCTGTACAGACACCCACAGACTGCCCAGTAGCTAACAAATTCTACTTAAATTGCAAAAAAATTCGCTGTCCATGTACATCAGGGAAAACATCCCGTGTGAAAATCGCAACATTTAATTATTCTAATTATATTGGTGGTTCTCAAAGTTGACATCATAGAAATTTCGAAAGGTAAGAACTTTGTGACTTGCCAGTAAGGTAGACGCCATGCAAAAGCAATGAACATCACGTGATTAGCTTGATGAAATCGTGACTATAGCTCATAAAATTAATAGCATTTCGCCAACTCAATGTACAAAAAATCTGTACTGCTATCCTATTAAGAGCATGTGTTTGAACAACTTTGCAGTTTCAAAATGCACATCCGTGGTGAAATGAGAGAGCTATTAACGAAACAGTGACACAGGGGGCGGTATACGAAATTTTGCCACAACTCCGCCATGCCAACTGTGCCGCACCGCTTCAGGAAGGTATTTGCCCACAATGCCATGGCCTAAACGTGCTCATAGTGTATGGGCTGCGAATTTGCAGTCGAAAAAGGCAAAGACCGCCAAAGGAAAAGTCAGTAACCACGAAAATGTGAGTGTGGAAGCCCTCATGCACCGAAAAAACATGGAAACAGGTAAACCCCATCCTGCCTGATGAGTATACATCACCAGCAGCTGTCACTGGCTGCTGTGGAGACAATAACCATGCTTGTGATGTCCTGAGCACTCTGCAACACTGGTATGACCCAGATGCAGACATCACAGCAGAACTTGCCCATTTCTTTTAGTTAGATCATGTACAAACTCCAAGCCTTCAGAGTCCTGAAGCAGCAGCAAGTTCTGATACATATTGGATTGTGCTTATTACTCAAAACTAATTTCTAGCTACCTGCACATAATTGTATACTACCCCATTATGTTATTCTTTGCTATACTACTCCTCCACTCATTTTATGGCCTTTTGGCAACTTCAGCAAGAGTTATCTGAAGTCTGTCACACTTGTGTCACATGATGTGATGTTTGTTGAATTAGCATGGCATCTACCTTAATTGTAGCTCCGATGCTGACAAATCAGCCCTATACTTTGTACCATAACCCGTCATATAGCATTCTGCAACTACATCTATGCCTCAAGAATTGGATCAAAAAAAACTACTTTGTACCCTCAAACAAACCACCAATGACCTTACCATTGCATGATACATGGAGCTTATTGAGTTTATGGTTGATCAGCTACTAGATAACGACTCTGATGAAGACTCTGATAAGGAATCAGAGATCAATGATGCTGAGTGGCTCAGATATCAGTATATGGACCACATCACCAACATGACCAGACTCCCCAGTGTCCTCTACATCATCCATCATATCTGCCTTTTCAATCAGCTCTCTGACATTGCTCTCAACAGCATACTCTGATGTTCTATCAAGCAGTATCCCTAGGGATCTGCAGGGGTATGGTCTTAGGTACCCCTCACCCATGGGCTACCTGTGTATCATTTCAGGGGCCCATGACCATGTATGGCAAATCTTGGCAACTTACTAGAACTGTATAGTACATGTCAACTCTATCTTATGAAATTCAAAGTTAAAATTAAAATTCAAAGCTTCTCACACATCAATCATGTCCAGGTTAGGTAAAAGAGTAATGAAGATCACCAAGAAGGCAGCTCAAGTGCATGGCCAGTGTTATGATCAATGTTTACCAAATGGCAAAGGTTTCACACAACCACTAGGACTCATCAAGGATAAAAGAATAGATGATATTGAAAGTGAATGTCTGAGTCTACACTGGGTAGGAATGAAGAGGTTAAGTCTAAGGAGTACTGGCTACAACTACCCTAACTATATACATAACATTGAATTGGAGATATCTGAGTCTGAAAGAAATCAACCAATGAGAAAAGAGTTGTATGATACTGTGGATGATGTAGTATGATGTTGTGATATATAAGTGATGAGGTCATAAGTGGAGATTAAATGATTGGTAATGAAATGGTTCTAGCCCTGGGCATAGGGGAACCAATTAGAGATGTGACAGGTGAAATGTGAAGATGTGAAGAAGTGACATGGTGATGATGTGAAGGTGTGAAAGGGTAAGGAGCCACGTGACCGTTTTGGGTACTGGAAGTACCTGAAGGAAAGCTGAGAAATGAAAAATGGTTTGTATTAGGAATTTGTGACATTACCCCCTCTTTAGGATGAGTGTCCTCGTGAATGTATGACAGTCGAATGTTTCTTTTCACCATTCAAGGAAATCAGGAGTATTTAGAATTGAAGTAGACATGCGCGCCAATTTAACTGCATTTGGATTTGTTGCATAAAATTTGGCTACAATGAGTGGCACGTTCTTCACATGTTCTTCTGTTTACCATGTTGCTTCTTCTACTGAGTATCCTTTCCACTTTACCAAATACTGCAACTTGTGTCTGTATAGTCACATTTGCAGTATTTGTTCCACTTCATATTCTGGGACTTGATCAACAATCTCTGGTGGTGGATGTTTGAGAGGTGGGTGGTCAACAAGTTGAGATGTTTGATGCATAGTGAGTAGTGAAATGTGGAAGACTGGATGAATGCGATATTTACTAGGGAGCTTCAACTTGTAGTTTAGCTCGCCAATCTTCTCTTTGATTTTGAATGGTCCAAGACGGTGGTCAGACAATTTTTGGCTCAGATGACGTTGTTTGATGTTTGTCATGTCTAACCATACTTTTTTGCCCTTCTTGAACTCTGGTGTATCTTTTACTTTATGATCGTAAAAGTGTTTCATCTGATTGTTTGCTATTTCTAGCATTGCTTTTGCCTCCTCTTGTGCTTCTTTCATTTCTGTTAGTCGCTGATCAGCTTGTGGAACAGTGTTGGATGAGTTGGGGGAAATTATGAACTCGGGACTATAGCCATAGAGACACTTGAATGGAGAATGTCTGGTGACCATTATGGAATTATTGTGTGTGAATTCTGCAATCAGAAGCTAAGATACCCAATTGTTCTGACAATATGATGTGAAGAGTCAAAGATATTGTTCTACTTCTTGATTGACTCGTTCAGTTTGTCCATTGGTTTGTGGGTGATATGTGGTAGACTGTCACGAATTCCTAATACGAATCATTTTTCATTTCTTGGTTTTCCTTCGGCTATGCCTCATACCCGAACCGGTCACGTGACACCATTACCCTTCACATTATCACATCATCACCATGTCACGACTTCACCTCTTCACATTTCACCAATCACATCTCCGATCGGATCTCCTACACCCAGAGCTAGAACCATATGTCTTCCTATCATTTAATCTCCGTCTCTGACATCATTGCTTATATATCACGACGTCATACTACGTCATGCGCAGTATCGTACGACTCTTTTCTCATTGGCTGATTATTTACGAACTCAGATATCTCCGACTCAATGTTATGTATATAGGTAGGATAGTTAGCGTAGTTTCTCTTTAGACTTAACCTCTTCGTTCCTACCCAGTGTAGACTCAGACGTTCACTCTCAATATCATCTCTTTGCTCTTATCCTTGACGAGTCCTAGTGGTTGTGTTAAGCCTTTACCACTTGGTGAACGCTGATCATAACATAGACATGAACCATTTGATCCTTAGTCTCTTGGAAACTTCCTGCATGAATCTAGATATGAATTGTGTTCCTCTGTCCAAGATTGCTCTCTTTGGAGTCCACGCAATTTCCACACATGTTTGAGAAATAGATCTGCAATGCCTTTGGAGTCAACGTCTCTGGTGGTTGGAATAAGGTGTGACTGTTTGGTGAAATGGTCTACTACCATGAAGATGCTGTCTTTGCCTTTGGAAATGGGAAGATTGGTGATAAGGTTACAGCTAATAAATTGCCATGGACCTTTGGGAATTTTGTTTGGTTTCAAGGGTCTGTGGGGTTTAAATGGTAAAACCTTGGTTTGTTTACATCAAGCACATCCTTCTATGTAGTCATTGACCCATTCCTGGATCTGAGGCCACCAATGGTAACAGGAAACAAGTTTGAGAGTTTTGGCACGTCCCATATGTCCTGCTGCAGGCGAGTCATGGAAGATCTCTAGCACTGAGCGACAAATGTCTTTATTATTGGGAACATAAACTAATCCTCTGAACAAAATGAGTCCATCTTCCATATTCCACTCTTCTTGTCAGAACCATGCCTAATAGGTAGGAAGGGGCTTATGGAGGGGCTTAGCTTCAGCTCATGTGCTGCGCTCCTTAGGCAAGTATGGTGCCCATAATTTCGAAGGACAGATAGAGATGGCTGAAGATCAACTCCGACATGCTCTGACAGGGGTACAGTCACAGGGGACTATGTCTGACGCGCTCTGACAGAGGTAAGACTACAAGGGACTAAGTCCAATGTAGAAAGTAAGACAAAGGCTGTCGGTAGACAGAGGTGGAGGTCAGTGAGACTGATCTTGGAGTCAGAAGAGGTAATGGGCAAGACTTAAGTCAAGTCGGAGGTAGTCAGGATAGATTCAAGTCTATATTCATATTGTAGAAACTTCACCAGGATACATGGGGTTTATATACTATAGGGATCTGGGCTATGTGGCACAGCGTGGCAGAGTACAAAGTAATAATAAAAGCAACAATGAACCATAGTATATAACAAGCATAATTGAAATGGAGGATCAGATCATACAAGGTACAAAGACTAAGCAGAAAGCAGAATACACAAAGGGAACTCAGAATGGTCTGACAAATGCCTCGTACCTTGATCGAGTTAGGGGTGGAGGAATGTACCTGACATCAGAGATACATATCCAGTGACAGAGGTGCATAGATGAAGGTGGAGGACTAAGAATGAAGGTGGAAGATGCTAATTGAGGGCGGAGGTGACTCATGTGGATCATGGATATGACACTTCTAGTCCTTTTCTCAATTGTACAGGGGCTTTCTTGAGGGTTTCGATAGCATTTCAGACTTCCGGATCAAGATCTGTGCAATTTCTGATGTGTTTAAACAGTGTTTGCTCTCCTTCTATCAGAAGTTGACCTTGTTTCACTGCTTTGATTTGAAAAAACTCAGGTTTTAAAAGCACGTGATTGGAATTGTCGTCTTCTACCCCCCCTCTGTGGTCTGGCCTCCTGGACAGAGTGTCAGCAGTGTTGTTAACCTTCCCTGGTTTGTGTTGCAGCGTAGATTCGTATTCTGCAAGGAACAAAGACCACCTCACTTGTCTGCAAGTTAAATTCTGACTTGTCATGAAGTATTCAAGGTTCTTATGATCCGTCCAAATTTCCACTAGGTGAGGTGTTCCCTGAACATAATGCCTCCACTCTTCAAGAGCGTGAATAATAGCCAACAGTTCCTTGTCATGAATATCATAATTGTGTTCTGCATTGTTCATAGATTTACTGAAAAAGGCAACAGGATGCCATTGTCCATCTTCCTTGAACTTAGAAAGTACACCACCAGTAGCATAGTCAAATGCGTCAGTTTCTATTTTTTGTTTCTTTTTTGCATCTGGCATTACCAAAATTGGTGCAGAGGTGAAATTATCTTTAAGAGTCTGGAAAGCTTTCTCTTGTTTGTCCATCCATTCTGTTAGGTACTGTGCCGGCTCAGGAGGCAGAGGGGTCGGGGCTTGGCTTCAGCTCTTGTGCTGCGCCCTTAGCCGAGTATGTGCCCTGAATTTGGAGCGGGTCCAACATTGTCTGATGATAGGATGAGTGGACCACTTCGGTCCGCTTTGAGGGTCGGGGAGTAAGAGCTACTAGTGGCGAGCCGACTAGGAGCGGAGCGGAGAAGGCGCGAAGTGATGCGGAGGGTGGATAGGAGCAGGGGGAAGGTTTGGTAGGAGCAGGGAAGGCGGAGGATAATGCGGAGGATGGGGAAAGGGATAAGGGGAATATTGGTAGGGGTGGAGAATTAAGGGGAGCACTTAGAGCACGGCTCTAAGTCGGAGTGGAGGGTCGGAGGGTCGGAGGTGACAACAAGTTGAGACTTGTGTCCAGAGGAGGCAAGGTCCTACTGAGAATTCTCACAAGAGGTAACTGCAAGAAGACAAGTAATATTAAGACTAAGGGAAAATATCTAAGTACATGATATGTTATATACTTCTATGTATGAGGCAGTGATCAGGATACTATGTTGTAAAGCTATGTACCAAGGATATAGTTTGTAAGTACTTTACACAGGTGAAGACATAAGTTGGAGTGGATATCAATATGTACATGTCGGATCAGTGATCAGGTGGTAATAGGAATTACCAGTGATCCAGGAGTAAGGGTCTATGTACCAAAGGGGAAAGTATATATCTGAAAGGGGAAAGAGGTCCAGTTGAATGGAGAGGTTATGAAAGGGGATCGGTTGACCGGTTGAGCGGAAGCATAGGGGCGGAATGTGGACTTGTGATTGGATGGAGTGGAGGATGGATGGAGCGGAGGGGGTCGGAAAGCGGAGCAGATATCAATATCGGAGTGGTCGGATCAGGTATATGACACATTCCCATGGTACATCCTTTTGGATGAGATCATTCATGGGTTTGGCAATGGTTGAGAATCCAAGAATGAAACAACAATAAAAGTTTGTGAATCCCATGAATTGTTGGATGTCTTTTACACAGGTAGGTCTGGGCCAGTCTTGTACACCCTTGACCTTGATGGGATCCATGGAAACATGTCCATCCTTTACTACCAGACCAAGAAACTCAACTTCTTGCTTCTCAAAGGAGCACTTTTCCAGTTTTAAGTAAAGGTCATTGTCTTGAAGTCTCTGTAGTACTTCACATACCACCTTCTGATGTTTCTCTACATCATCATCCATGAAGACCAGAATATTGTCAATATAGAATACAATGACTTTTCCTTCCTTGAGATCTTGGAAGATCTGGTCCATCATTTGAAAGGTAGCAGGAGAGTTCATCAGACCAAAATACATAATGACTGGTTCATGATGTCCAAAAGGAGTTTTGAAGGCAGCCTTCCATTGGTCTCCTTCTTTCATTCTAATATTATTATAACCCCAACAAACATCCATTTTCAAAAATAGTTTAGCACCAGAAAGACAATTGATCAGATCTTGGGAACGGGGAAGAGGGTATGTGTTTCAGATGGTTTTCTTGTTTAACCTCCAATAGTCCATGACAGGTCTAAGTTTTCCATCTTTTTTGGCAACAAAGAAGAAAGGAGCTACTACTGGAGATTCTAAGTCTCTCAATCATCCTAAGTCATATTCTTGTTTGAGCCACTTCTCACAGGCTTCATTTTCTGCGGGTGAAAGGGGATATGCTTTTGTGTTCAGAGGAAGGTCATTAGGGTCCTTGAGGTCTATCTTGCGATCCCACTTCTTGGATTCTAGGAATTAATTAGACTCTTCTTCAGAGAAGATCTTGAGATAGTCGTGGAGCCATTCTGGAACCATCTCTTCTATGGACTTCTTTTCCTTCTTCTTTTCTTCTTGTTGAGCTAACTCCAATGCAATGGAGCTTTTATATCTGATCCACATGTTGCTTGGTGAATCCTCATCTTCAACTTCCCTGATCTCAACCTTATTTATAGCCTTAGGCATAGGCTCTTCTACAGTGACTTCATCATCATTGTCTTCCATAGGTAGCAGCTCAGGAATTGCAGAAGCTACAGTCTTTTGCTTCCTTGCCTTGGTCTTTTTGTCCTTGACCTTGGCTTCTTGGCACTTGACTGGGCAGCGGTCTAGGGCAACTTTGCCTGCATTCCAATCAATACTAGGGTTGTGGTATCATAGCTCTATTCCAATGATAACATAATTGGTTCCTAGATCTTTGATCAGAAAGGCTACTTCTTCCTCATGATCCCCTATCCTGAGTTTTTAAGTCTGCATAGCTTTTAATTGGTCCAGTGGAATTTTTGGTTCCATTGATATTGTGGACTGGCAGTGCTCACAACAACTGCTTGGTTTTGACTTGATTCTTTTCTACAAACCTTTCACTGAGAAAGAGGTTTGTTGCTCCACAGTCTACTAGAGCATTGATGTCTGCTTTCCTATGTTTTCCTTCCAACATAACTGGCAAATAGAAATGCTCTTGTTTATTCCTTGAACAAACTTCTGATACTTCTGTAAACATGATTGCTGAGTCACTAAGAACAGAAAAACTATTGTTCTGGTCTAAGTTCACAGTCAACTTCGACCCCTCTAAAAACCCTTGTTCTTCTCTGGGTTGTACATGCTAGACATGGTGATTCATTCGTTAATGATCCTGTCAATGTCCTCACAAGTCAGAGGTTTGACTTCCTCTTCCTTGACTGCTCAGACCGTAGGTCCCTTGCCCTTGTTAAGGGGTTTTCCTGTGCAGTCACATGCCATGTGTCCTTCCTTCAACCACAGCAGTAGCACTTGAATCCTTGACCTCCTGATTTGCCTTGAGGTTGGGGTCTACCTCGTGTCTTTGATGCATCTATGTCCATTGCATCTCCTCCTTGAGCAACTGTGCATGGTGCAGCAGGGTTTGAAGCTTGGAATGGTCTATGCAGTTGCCATTGAGGCTTCTTTTCTGCATCAAGTTCGTCCAAGTTCTGACCAATTGTCAGCACATTGAAATGATCCCTTCTAAAGTCTGCTTGTGTCTTGGGTTCACATGGGCCAACTGGTCCCTGACTCATTGTTGCAATCTGAGGAGTCAGAATTCTCACAGACCGGTTGGGGTTGAAACTGGTCAGCAACTGGACACACCATATACTCTGATGTTGATTTTGTGACCCAATCCTATAATGCTTGTAGACTGCGGTTGTGATTTTTTCTGATGAAGCAGTACACAATATTTCTTATATTGATTCAAGCCACCTGTACATGAGGCATAGCAATGTAAAGTAGTATTACCCTGGTCTTCGCCAGTCTTTTCCGGTTGCTGACCAGTTCCAACCCCAACCAGTCTGTGAGGAATTTAGTATTCATCAAGGCAATCACAACAGTAGTCTCATCATAAAAAATGGTTAAAATTTGAGCAAGATACAAACATTATAAGACTGGGTTGCAAAATCAGCATCAGAGAGGCTACCATGTCATTTTAATGCATTAAATGAATGCTAGTTACAAGACTGATGTTGTGCATTAACTATTGTAACTACCAGTACACCAAGGCATAATATAATCCTAGCTAACCTAACCACTAACCACTAACCACTAACCACTAACCGCTAGCCCTCTAACATCTAACCTCTAACCCTCCAAACCAAGATTAATAATTATCATAAAGTAATGCATTGTTAATGCACAACCTGTATCTTGTAATTACAATGATAATGCATTATTCCCATAGGGTGAGGTGTGTTCCACGTCTGAACGGTAAAAGTGTTCAGCAGTGGAACATGGATGGAGAGATGACCGAAGACATTTGTACAGGTCATAACAGTGGGGAGCAGTTGTTCTTGTGATCTTCCAGTGAAGGCCATCATGCACCACCTGGCACCTACTGTCAACTTTGTACTTTGTTTGGATCCAAGGGATTTGCCAAACAAAGCGCACAGCTGCTGCGCACACCATCCAGCATTCCGCAACCTCGCCTTCACATTTTTCACTGGCAGAGATTCTGGCTCTGGTCTTGTAACCACAATGGACACCACACAAGGATAGTGTTAAGGTCGTGCTCAAGGGGAAGGTTACTCAAAGGGCTTCAATTTCAGCTCGTGCGCTGCACCCCTTACCCAAGTACGTGCCCTTAATTTCCAGGGGACAGAGGGGAAGTCCGACAGAAGTCTGGGGAATTCTGGAGGACAGAAGTCGGTGGAGTTCGGCGGAACTCTGGAAGACTATGTGAGGATGGAGTAAGGCTACTACAGAAATCTGGAGTAGAAACAGAACAGAGGTTAGACTACCCTAAGGTAGAGCCGGAGGATTAGTCCTAAGGTTTAACCCCTAAGACTCGGAGGTGGACAAGAGGTGAGACTCAAGTCCGGAGATTGCAGGAATGAGCAGAACTAAGATGATATTCAAACTAAGGAGTTCCGGAGTGTTACAGGGGTTTATATACTGTAGGTACCATGTAAGTAAATCAGTCAGCAAAGGTAAGGGCTGTGTATGAAGCATGTGGAAAATTTATTACTAAGTGGAACAGATCAAAGCAGTGAAGTCGGAAATGAAGTAAGAATGGACGGATCAGTAAGTATAGCGGAATAGGACATAACTGGTAACCGGAGCAATAGCAAATCTAAAAGGAGTCAGGGGTGAGTGCGGAGATGAAGGCGGAGTGCCGGGCAGAATAGCAAGACAGAGGACTGGACTTTAATGAAGTAGATCCGGAATTCCGGATCCGGAGGTATGGGATATGACAGATAGCAACCTCTGGAGAGAGATGATGAATGTCCTAGGTTCGTATCAAGAGCCCGGTATGCTGCAAAAGCAGTCGTATACAAGGATATTCAACCATCTCAAGTCGAATCCCTTTGCCCACTCCTTCACACCATCCATAAGGCCTTTCACGGATATTGCCCTACTCACGCCCTCCATTTCACTCATCAATCTACAATTTCTCACCTTGGCATTACAAATTGAAGTCGGATGAATATACAATGCTTGCGGACGAGATTGTTGCATGCTGCCTGGAATTTAGGTACCTTGCAGGGGATTACAGCCCCCTGAACTTTGCCAGCAACACATTGGTAAAACTTGTGTTTGCCATGCAAAGGGTCCAGTACTGATGATATTTGCTCGTCTTCCCAGATCTCTCTTCTTTCCACATCATCTAGTCCGAGTCCCCCTCAGCCTCCCCACCTCAATGCTTCTGAAGTGCCATCTTTTGACGTCATCCACCAGAAAACGAGTCCATTCTACAAGAACCCTCAAAGCACGGTTTTTTTTTACATGTTGTGCTCACTCACATTCATTTCTACAGCCTGCAACTACAACACTTAATCAACCAACGCTAGAAGACAATGTCCAAACAGGAAAAGAAGATGAGGAAAGCAACCATGATGTTGATCTCACTTCTGGGGCACTACAATATCAACACAATGGACTGTGTTCTTCGAATGACCCTCTCGGTGCCAGCACTGTGAACAAGGATGGGACCCCTCTAGAAGTCGTATATGCTTTGGGCAGGTTCCAGGTGGCTTCAGTTGCATCTCACACAAACCTTTCCTTACTAGAGATGGGTATAACAGTGATTTATCACAATGAAACAGGTATACAAGACAAAGTCAATGGCAGCGTGGGATGGCGCTTGTTACAGTTCTCTTTTCCCCTATTACTAATCCTTCCATGATGTTCCATATCATTCTATCATACAATTCCTGTTCCTCTTTTCTCATTCGCTGTTGTATCATTGTACGACTTTCTCTTCTCTTTATTATATTCAGACTCCGCTTCAATCTCTCTATTTAAATCATTGTCTTACCTTTGTACTCTTTAACTTGACCTACACAGACCAGGGCCTACAATCAACTGCTTTACTCGCACAACTTAGCACTAGGGTGCTACTAGAACTTTCGACTACTTTTGCTTACTAAGACGTCTGATGACGCCAAGCATAACAAAAGGTCAAGTTACTTTTCAGAACCGCCACTCCTAGAGTAGGCGACCCATCAGACATCACGGACCCCACCAAGAACTATCCAGGTTTTTCCTGGAATGAACAGACTCAAGTCTTTGAAAAGGCTGGAACAGATGGTGTAGTACACTCCATCTACACTTGGCGTAATTACTATAGAACAGTTGTGCCCGAGAATAACCACTGGGATTTCTCAATCAAAGTGTGGGTTCACAACGACATCCCCAAATCATCCTTGAACACACCCAAACCACTGACTCCACCCCTTCCTCCCATTGAACCAGAACAACCTGATGTTGACCTCAACTCAAACAATGCAGACAACTCAGACGACGACGACGACATGCCCAAAGTCATCGGAAACACCCCCTCCACCTTCAACAGCAACACTCATATCACCCAAGGATGGTTCCTCCAAGTCGAAGCCTACTTAGATATCAACAACAGAGTATACGTCGAGAACAAACAGAAGATCGTATTCTTCTTATCCTTGTTGACCAAGGGAGAAGCAGCTAAATGGTCGGAGGGAGTATTCAAGAACGCCGCCAGCGCTAAGACTTGTGGTGAATACAAAGCTTTTACAGCATCGTTCAAAAAAAACCTTTTTTCCCAAGAACATCGCTGAGTCTGCCATTAGACACATCTCCTCCCTCAAGCAGACCGGCAGCATCACCGCATATGCTTCCATTTTCCGCACCATCATCACTGACACAGACGTCAACCAAGAATCCATAAAGATCATGTTCTTCAAGAATGGACTCAAGCATGAGATCATCTCCGTTATCGTAGTGTTCGGGAATCTCCCCAAGATGCTCGAAGACTGGTTGATTAAAGTGTTAGAGGTAGAGTCTCAACGACTCATGGTGAACCCCTCCTCCAACCATAGATCCCGTGACTCTAATGTGATGGACATTGACCGTACTGAAGTAGAAGTAGGAGAAGATGAAGAAAGGCAGGTGAAGAAAACTTACCTATCCCCTCAAGAGCGGGAACGCAGGTGCAAGAACGGCCTTTGCTTCAAATGTGGCAAGAAAGGTCTTATTAAAGACTGCCCAAACCATCCCGCCTTTATGCCAAGGCCGCCGCAGACCGCTGCCAAGAAAGCCAGCAAAGATGATGAAGACAACTATAAAGAGCTTTTAGAGTGGAAGGCATTTAAAGCACGCCAGGCTAAGAAGACTGAGGATAAGGATTTTGTGTAGAGGAGACTGAACTGGCATCAGTATCTCCTAGAATCAGACTAGTAGTACAATCAATTGGTGATTCCAATTCTATGCGTTTACCATTGATGTTCAACTCTAGCCTCAACATTGCCAAAGCCACACCTCTTATAGACTGTGGAGCAGAAGGGGAATTTATCGACTGGATGTTCATACAATGAAACTCCATCCCCACAGAATGACTCCCAAGACCAATCAAAGTCCGCAACATCGACAGAACTCTAAATAAACAAGGTCAGATCACACACTCTTGTAATTTATCCTTTCATATCAAAGGAATTCCCATGGAACGACGCTTCCTCATCACCTCTCTAGGAGGAGAAGACATAATCCTGGGAATCTCCTGGCTAAAGAAAGAAAACCCACAAATAGATTGGACTAAAGAAGAAATAACCCTGAGAGAACGAAGTGCTTATATCAAAGACACCGAAGAAGAAGACTCATTCTTCAACGCACAGGATTCCCTAGAAAATGAATGGGACCCTGCCATGGAAAGTATTCTGTATTCCTCCGAAATCCCTAACCCCCTTGACACAGAGCCTGATTCTGACGAAACTGAAGAAGAATTAGACCCTGATGAATTCTTGATTGCTTACTGCAAAGGCGATCATGTCATAGGGACTTACAAAATGGAAAGTTTCAATACCCCTCTCACTAATGAACATATCCCCACCGACCACAGATACTTCTCAATCCATGGAACCTTAGTCAGGAAAGCCAACAACATCTCCCAAGCCCTAGCCCAAGACACCACCAAACTGAAAAAGATGTTTGAAGAACTCATACCTGAGATCTTCCGAAAGTATAAAGATGTATTCGGAGAAGTAGCTAATGGAACTCTCCCACCAGAACGCAAGTTTGATCATAAGATCGACCTCAAGGATACTTTTGAAACGCGTAAATGCAAAATTTACCCTCTTAACCCCATGGAAGAGAAAGCCATGAACGACTTCATTGACGAAAACTTAGCTAAAGGTACCATCATCCCCTCCGAATCTCCGCAATCATCTCCATTCTTCTTCATCGGCAAGAAAGATGGTTCCCTTCAACCCTGCCAAGATTATTGCTATCTGAACGAACACACGGTTAAGAATAACTACCCACTTCCACTAATCTCTGACATAATAGATAAGCTCAAGAACGCAAAGATCTTCACCAAGATGGACATCAGATGGGGTTACAACAATGTACGCCTCAAGAAGTCCGACCAATGGAAAGCCGCCTTCACTACGGCTAGAGGATTATTCAAGCCAACGGTAATGTTCTTTCACATGTGTAATTCACCTGCCACCTTCCAATCTATGATGAACAATACATTCGGAGATATGATCCAAGAAGGATGGCTTATCATATACATGGACGATATACTGATCTTCTCTGACAATTACAATACCCACCAGAAATGAACTCACCGTGTCCTAGAACGACTCCATGAACACCGTCTATACCTCAAACCAAAGAAATGTACCTTCAATGTAGAGATCGAATATCTCAGCATTATCATCAAACCAGGATCGGTAGCTATGGACCTGGCTAAACTGAAGGGAATCTCCGAGTGGGAAACCCTGAAGAAAGTCAAGGAAGTCCGCTCTTTCCTCGGATTCGCTGACTTCTATCACCAATTCATTGCTGATTATTCCACGATTGCCTGTCCCTTAATAGATCTCACGAAGAAAGATATGCCATTCAAATGGAACAAAGAATGAGACTCCGCCTTTTGGAGATTGAAATCAATCTTCACATCAGCTCCCATTCTCCAAATCCCTGATTGCCTCTCTCCCTTCGCCATCGCTACTGACACCTCCCTATATGCCACTGGAGCAGTACTCCTCCAGAAAGACTCCAACAGTGAATGGCTCCCTTGTTCATACCTATCCCAATCCTTTGCCCCAGCTGAAAGAAACTACCAGATCTATGACCGAGAACTCCTCACAGTCATCCGCGCACTCAAAACTTGGTGCCATTATCTCTTAGGATCCTCCTTTCCCGTAGAAGTCCAAACCGACCACAAAAACCTCACCTACTTCCGCAACGTGCAAGATCTCAATAGATGCCAAGCACGCTGGCAAACATTCCTCTCTCAGTTCAATATATGTTTCAAATATGTACCCGGTAAAGATTTAACTATTCCAGATGCCCTTTCTTGTAGACCAGATCACCTTCCTGACGATAGTGTCGAAAAGGACAACTATAGTATTTGTTACAGGGACCCTCAGACCCCTATTGTCTCCACCAAATATCGCCATCACAACTGTGTTACAACACGTGACAGATGACATCACCGGCACATGACTAAACTGCAGAGCACAGCATGACAGCTGTTGGAGCAGGACAGCTCTGGAACCAACCTAGACCAGGATCAATAGAAGCCGCGCGCTTCTCCCTTATCGCCTCTACCGATACACCAGTACTGACTATCATTTATCCTATCGCTTATCATGACAGATAGCGTTATCTGACTTGAACACCTACCGCTGTGCCGGTACCATACCCTGGACCCTTACCATTGAGCCCGTGCTCTTATCTCTGAGTCCTTATGACTCACATAGATGCTTACCTAGTTAGGACACTTTCTGGCTACCCCAGCCTACCCTGAACTTATAGGACGATACCTATATATACCACAGTAGTTAGACCATGTATTCTCTAACTTGATCTTCACTTGTGATATACAACTCTAGCTTCTTCTTTGAACCTTTAGTCAGTCATTCTGGATGGACAGCCTCCATTCAGTCTTCCTTCGTCCTAGTGCTCCAAGAAGCGGACACAGGATTGACCCTATCAAGTGCACTGTTGGAAAGCCAGGCTTTCCCATAACAGTATTCAACTTCTCCCCAATTTTATGTTCATCAATTCCACTTCTCTCTCTGATCGTTTATGTATCTCTTCTTCCATTGACCTGGTAGTACAAACTGCGCTAGATGCGCTTCATAACCCCTCTATACCTCCTCCACTTCGCTCCACACTTTCTGACTGGAAATTGTGTGATGGTATTCTTACTTATAAAGGACTCACCTATGTACCCCCAGGCAACCTCCATCGTGATATCACCTCCCTTCATCATGACTCACCCACCACCGGCCATCCAGGACATTACAAAACCCAAGAACTCCTATCACACAACTACTGGTGGCTGGGCCTCTCCACATTCGTAAAGAACTTCATTGATGGCTGTAGCATCTGCCAACAGAACAAAGTAAACATGCACCCATCAACTCCCCCTCTCTGTCCTATTCCCGCTCCCATTTCTAACTGCCCCTTCACTCACTGCTCTACTGACCTCATCTGCAACCTTCCACCATCCAACAGCTATGATAGCATCATGGTCGTGGTAGACCATGGCCTTTCGAAGGGGGTAATTCTCACTCCATGTAACAAAACGATAGACACTGAAGGTGTAGCAAATGTCTTCTTTTCCAAAGTATTCTCTAGATATGGACTTTATGATAAGATTATCTCTGACCACGGACCCCAATTTGCCTCTAGATTCCAAATCAAACTCGGAAAACTCCTCGGATACAAAAATTCCCTTTCCACTGCATTCCATCCCCAAAGTGATGGAGAGACTGAATGAGTCAACCAAGAACTCGAAGTCTACCTCCAGATCTTCTGCACTAATGATGTGACTGGCTGGGCATCCATGCTCCCTCTCGCTGAGTTCGTCCATAACTCTCGTCATCACTCCACTCACGGTACCTCACCATTCTACCTCATGATGGGATATCACCCCAAACACCTCCCCGATCTCCATCCCAAGAGCAATATTCCCAACATCGAACAACAACTCATCATCCTTGACAAAGCTTGTGACAAAGCTTTAGCCGCCCATGAACTAGCATGCAATACTATGAAACAACGTATCACGTCTAAATTCACTTCCTTCCTCAAAGGCGATAAAGTATGGCTCAAATCGAAAAACCTTCATCTTGGATATTCAAGCCATAAACTCACTCCTAAACAAGAAGGACCATTCATCATCTCTGATGTCCTATCCCCAGTTACTTATCGCCTCTCCCTACCCGCGCAATGGCACATTCATCCCATATTTCATGCCGCACTTCTATCTCCTTTCAAAGAGAACGACACTCACGGTCCTAACTTCATCACACCACCACCAGACCTTATCGATGGTGAAGAAGAACAAGAGATCGAGGCCATTGTTGGTCACTGAGGCTCTGCCTCATGCAGATACTATAACGTTAATTGGAAGGGATTCCCGAGTTCTGAGAACAAATGGATGACAGAGAAACAGATGGGTAACACTTCCGACATTCTTCTTTCTTATAAAAATGCACATCGTCTTTAAATGTTTCTTTTCTTTTGTAGTATTCGTGGACTACTACCCTTACAATGGGGGTAATGTTACAGTTCTCTTTTCCCCTATTACTAATCCTTCCATGATGTTCCATATCATTCTATCGTACAATTCCTGTTCCTCTTTTCTCATTCACTGTTGCATCATTGTATGACTTTCTCTTCTCTTTATTATATTCAGACTCCGCTTCAATCTCTCTATTTAAATTGTTGTCTTACCTTTGTACTCTTTAACTTGACCTATGCAGACCAGGGCCTGCAATCAACTGCTTTACTCACACAACTTAGCACTAGGGTGCTACTAGAACTTTCGACTACTTTTGCTTACTAAGACATCTGACAACACCGAGCGTAACAGTGCTCCTCTCCCTGTGGCGCATGCAAGTGGCTCTTTGCAGCTGGGTACATTGGTGCAAGCTGCATCAGGACTGGGAGGTTCATCTTCGTAAGGTATACAAGGCTCCCATAACAATTCTCAGCGCGGCAGTGTCTGTTGGATAGTTATGTGGGCTTCTCATTCCTCCCGTGAAGTCTGGAGTATTCTTCCCGCTCGCAATCAAACCCGTACTCCTATGTCATTTATTGTTCTTGTGCTTGTTCACTTCATTCTGTACTGGTGTTGTCAATACTTGGGTTGTTCATCTATTTGGAGCATGATGCTCCTACTACCACGTTCGGCTGTACTGTAACTTGTAAACTGCACCTAGTTAACCTGCCCTGTAGGTCGCAAAATAGCTTCAATCCGAAGTCAACATGCAACGAAGTTACAGCTAACATAGTCTCCTGTAGGCAGACCAGTAGAAGGAAAGTAGTCGTTCCTTCTGTATTCGGAGCTAACAGTACTTCGCAAGTTGGGCGAGAACATACGATGTGAAATTAACGAAACACCCACCACACTCTAGATCCAGGCCGCGGGAGTCAGGCTCGGAGATAACTTGTACAAGCCAGATTGCGAGTCAGGCTGCGTCATATTCCATAGCTGGGTTAGTACCTCTCGTCGGAGCTGTACAATAACGGGGGTGCTCGTATTGACTTTTAAGATTGAGGTTCGAGAGCCAAGGTAGTGCTAGGTAGTGCTGGGTATGACAAATTTCATATGCGATCAGTCGCACTTCCCACAGGCAACCCACAGAAAGGGCTTTTTTGAGGCTAGAACCGACGCTTGTGACTTTCAGCCACGTTTTTTTTTTGAAATGCATGCATACCCGTGAGTCAGTCATGACCCCATTGCAGATAAAGCTTGTCGAGACCGACCGGTTACTGTCTGGACTTGCCAGGACTCGGAGTTATTTCCCTTTGGCCATAGCGCCAGGGTGCTCAACACGTAATGGATGACCAAACGTTGCTGGGGCATGATAAATCTGCGCATCATATCCATACAACAATTCCATGAAATGAACCAAGCACCACACCTTGGACTGTATCTACTAACAGCAGACTCTTCCTCCAAACCAATGGCTCTACAATGCTCACTTTGGAATTTGGAATTACGGTGCACTGGTTGGCTGGTTCCACGTGGCAGCCGTTCAAAACCGACTTCAGTGACTGAACCGCTGTAAAGTATATGAGATTTATAGAGTGCAGTATTTCTGTATGATGATGGCATACCTGCTGAGCGCGATCGTCGACTACCGGGAGGCAACCATCCAATCACTAAATTTCTTAACAAGTTCAGTGAGTCAGGGATGAGCGAATTACATTCATCCTTGGTGGTCAACGCCCTATCGTCGAAACTCTCGTCAGCGTCACTTATGAATGGAGTCCAATTAGATCCACAAGGCTAAAGCACCGTCCATCCTCGCCGCCCATCCTGCCGGGATGTTTGCCCGCGCTGGCGGTGAGGGGGAGTTACAATGAAGACTATAGTCCGTGGCCCCAAAAGCAGTCCAGCGAAAGGGATGGCAGCGCAGGAATCCTGCAAGGGAAATACCTGGTTTTGTGAAACGGTGATGGAGCCTGTGGTTATGCTTCATCAGATGCTGAGCATTTTGGTGAGTGTGCGTGGACTAGCGCATATATATGTATTAGCGAAGAAGGAACACTCTATAGATTAGGTAGACCATAGAATACTCATACAGGTTTATGATTTGTTGTCTTTGTGAATGAGTTTCATTTGATCAACCACTATTTTCACGATATCGCGCCATTCTGTCATGGCACCGAGTCCTTCGAGAAAGGGTCATATTATCTGCAACAGCAGGAAGTAAAAGTCAGAGCTACGTACCAACGTCTCCGCATGCGAGATTCTTTCCAATTGGGCCAATGACATGATAACGAACGACGTCCCGTATGACGCGCAAATGTTCTGCCGTGAGGGGATGCTCATACATGAGCGTATTCATCGCCGGAAATACGTAAGTCGGCGTGGTAGGTGCCAGCGCACGAAGGAGAGAGGTCTAAGCAAGAGATTTATCCTTGGGTACGATATGAATGCTGAAAACATACTGCGAGGTTGTCGCAGAGTCCGTGTGCAATCTTTGAGAGTGTATTTGCCGAACAGGGGGCGACAAGGACAATATCAGCCCACCTCCTCAACTCGATATGCAAGATTGGATCCCCAATCTTGTATGATCCCTATCATGGATGTTGAAATGGTCAAAATCCTGTGAAAGCGCGTGTATTCACCGACCACTCGTCCTCGTCGCTCCACACGTGGGCGCCCGCTTTGACGACGTCTGCAGGGTCGTAAAACGCAAGCGACTCCTTCGTCGCAACCACTTCTACTCTGACATTCTGGTACTGCGTGTACACACGACATGAGCAGGAGTAGGATTCCAGGACAGGGGACAGACTTGGAGAAGCTCTGCGACGATGAGAGGAGCTTTGATAGATGCTACGCTGCCAGTCGTTATAAGCAACACATGGTTGTGATCTAGGAGGCGCTCCGTTTCAGCAACAAATTGGCGGCTCATCATGAGTCCCGGTGAACGTTTGAATTAAACAGAGCCGCAGTAAGCAGATAACTATAAGTTATTATTTATTTATTTTATATCATCCCTCCTAATAGAGCATCTAGATCCTTCAAGTTAATCTTCCTCTCAGAGACTTCTTTGAAGGTCTTTATTGAACTTCAAGGTTTTCGTTAACTGTTCTATCGGACCGTACAGAGGATTTGAAAATACGACAAATTATCGGAGAGAGTAACGATAACTCTTCACTCGTCGAACCTGGCAGTGCCACGCATCCTGTCACCTCACCTTCACCTTTTCTGCCGCCAGAAATCCTAGCCCTGATTTTACGCCCAAGATGGAAGCGGTGCGAGAATAGAAGAGCCTGGAGAAAGATAGTGGGTCATATTCTCAGCTGCAGTCGCGTATCAACAGCCTGGTACGAGGCTGCAGGTGTGGTTCTGTACAACGATATTCGACTGTCTCGGCGGCTATTGCCCCACTCACGCCTTCCGTTTCATGCATCGTTTAAGTATCAAAAAGCGGTCGGAGGAGCTCGCGACACTCGCTAGAGAGATTGTTGCGTGCTGCCCGGAACTTAGGTACCTTGCAGGAGACTCTGGCTCCCTGTGCTCCACCAGCAACATGTCCCTCCCTGAGTACCCATATTTGAGGGAGCTCAAAGTATCTGGACAGAACCCCCACCTCCTTGCCCCTCTTCTCCCTCGTCTGTGCAATCTCGAGTCCTTCAAGATGATTCAGAGCCACGGTGATGGCGATTTCCTGGGACAGTTTTTGCCACCTCGCTTCGAGCTTTCGACTTTCTCGATATCTCAGACAGAGTTACCTCATGTGTAAATGGCTACTCGAATCCAGTTTGCAGAGCATCGAATCCTTGGAGGTGCAGGAAATAGGCGTGAGCCAGCTGGGCGACTTGGCCGCGGTCATTGGAGGTTTTGTGACGGGGATTCACGTCAAAAGTTTAATTGGTTGCCCATCGTGGGACGACTCAACAACTATCGTAGTACTATCTAGGTTCGCAGGCCTGCGAAGACTTCGCATCGACGGAATTATCTTCAAAACAGAATACTCGTTTGATCTGCAATCATCATTGGAGGCGTTTACGATTACCAAATCCTTCCTGTCCATGCGCATTGTGGTGGAGCTGCTATATATGCATTGGCAATCCTTCCTACAATCGCTAAATGTTTATGGTTTGCCATGGTAAAACGCCGAGTGGATTGTGACGTCCGAGCAGTGGATTTATCGTAGGAACGAGTTGCGCGGCGCGTGTGCTGCCCGCGGTATCCAGTTGAATTGGTTGTCCCTAGAATAATACTGGTATGTGGGCCCCACAAATTCCACGGTGTCTGCTTATACAGCTCCAAGCTTTTATCGCAAGACACACGTTTTTACCTTCGATTATTCATGAGTAGAAGATTGTTGACTTTGATGTCGAGATTCCCTGTGCTCTCATGTCTATTAGTACGATACAGTTACTTTCTGAGCGTAACACAATGGTTCGAGTGTGTGCCGACCATACAATTGGCAAATGTCACAACCATATTTCTTATTCCCGCACCGTCAAAATGCGTGGTGTACATCGTTGTCGAATCTTACGTGCAGAGTCACTTCCTCCTGAAGTTCGGGTCGTCCCTCTCATCCACTCGCAAGCGCATGTCTTGTATTTTATATCGGGAGTCAACAACACTATGGCGATTAAATGGTGATACCTTCAAGTCCTATTTGCGTGCCAGTGCTACCACTTGCTGTAGACATGATTGTGTTGGGCCCAATTGATACCCTTCACCCCACAGCCTTTCATCGCTTACAGAATATTAACTTGAACGGTAATGATGTAAACTACACGTACCGCTCATAATCTAAATACAATCCAAGCATTTCAGCCGCGGTCACTCGGTGAGGAAAACATAGCAACACCCAACGCCAAAACCTGCCAGTGCATGCAACAAATCATTCATATCGACGAACACGCAAAGGTACTGCAGTACCATCCTCTCCAACAATCCGCGGACGAGGTAAAATCCCCCTCGCAACCTCGACCTGAGTGTCTGGCCCATCCCGCATTTCAAACACAAAATTCTTCACCAGAACCAATAGAACCATCTATATCGCAGTTAGGAAGTTTGAAAATAGCTAATTTGCAACGATCACCTTGAATTCTGCGATTGCAAAATCTTTCCCAAGACATGTCCTCGGGCCGTCGAGAAATGACAGCAAATGCCTATGACCTTGGACTTCCTTGGCCTTCCCACTGATGCCCTCCTCAGCTAGCCAGCGGTCAGGCTTGAATGTCTTTGCGTCAGGTCCCCAGATGGAGAAAGAGCGATTGATGGCCTTGACTGAGATCAAAATCTCTGACCCCTTCGCTACAGATATACTGTCAGTCATTTTCCCGGACGCAGTGCGCACAGGTTCGCTTAAGGGAATAACGTCATCTGCGGCTGCCTGTGGATATACTGTCAGGTCTCTACTCACATCTAGACATGCGAACTCACAAGTCTAATGGCCTCGGTTACCGGAGGATGGAGTCGTAGAATTTCATGGACAATCGCATCCAAGTACGGGAGGTTAGCCTTTAATTGGTCATATGTCGGATCAGCACCAAACGCAAGCATTTCTTCTCTGAGTCTGGTTTGGACATTGGGTTGTCGCGACAACTCGATCAGTGCCCACTGATGATTCCATAAATAGTGTGCAGATGTCGTTGAATAATAGACTTACCGTAAGACTGACTGCGAACGAAGAGTCAGACAACATAATAGCAGCGGAAAAGAAATAGACTCACTGGATGTCGTCTCGTAACCCGCAACAAGTAACACCTTCATCTGCAGGACGTCAGCTTGTAAACCGTCGCTGGAATAGTCTCCACGAACCTGAGCCACTACTTCCTCCTTGGACAGATGAAGGGAATCCTGACCTTCGGCTTTGACTGTCGTCGTGGCGTAAATGAAGGGACTTCAATAGATGTATTAGAGAACGTACTCAATTGTCCAATAACAGACTTCTCTTCTGCGTCTTTCATGCTCGCGTCCTTCTCCCGGCGACTGCGAATCAACAACTTGTTGGATATTTCACCCATGGTTGCGCCAAGTTTCTTGGCCAGATTCGTCCGCTTAGTAGGCATCATCTTAAGAATGACAGGAAATGCTTGCGCTAGCAGAATGGCAAACTGGTTCACTGCTGAGGCCCGTGAGTTGTTCACAAACGTGTCAAACACTTCAGTTACGCTGGCGTGCTTCCCGTCGAGCGAGCCAAAATCATGGGAAAAACCAGCGATGCCAATCGTATCTAGACTGATGTGGCCTCATTTTCAAGGCAAATAGCAAAGAAATTCATCGCGTACGAAATGTGATTCATCCTTGAAGTCGTTTCAATGAAGACTCCTACGTTCTCATGCTAGAAAAGCTACGCACCACTTTTGAACTTCGATGACAGCATTCCCATCCTTGCTCAAGTCTATAGTGATATCCCATGCACCTTTGGCCTGGAGAGTATCAAGTTCAGAGATGCTGTATTTCTCAGATCGCAGATCTTTACCTTGTATGCCGAGTCATAAAACACTGATGCGAGTTTCCGAACAGCCGCGTTACTGAAGGCTGGCGTGAGGGCCTTCCGCTGCCTAATTCACAGGTCGTTGATCAGTCTCTGGTGCGAGGACAATAACAGAACAGAACCTCCTGTGGCTTCCCCCCTGAGACCATAGCAGCCCTCTGCCGACCTGACAAGAGGTATTAGACAGACGAGATTAGAAGAGACGTTGCCATACCAAGATCTCTACCAACATCAACCCAAGGGGCGTCTGCACGTAAGTCCATGCGTCTCGGGCAAAACAATGTGCTACAGCTTTTGGGTCGCATAGCACGATTCTCGTCTGTCCGAGGACGCGCGGAATCATATACACTACCCCATATTCCTTCGCCCAACATTCATACATTCCAGCACTATCTTTAGATGAGAGGAGGTCGTTCGAAACGCCATATAGGAAGCTGGAACGAGGTGGACCTCGCAGTCGAGTGGTCTTCAATCGCCAGCGAAGCGCTCTTAGAACTTTGACAAAAGCCCACAGTGCTGCAAATGAGCAAACAACATTGAATGCGCCAGCAGAACGCATGGTTGTCCAGAGGGTTAATGGAGAGCCAGGTAGTATAGAGATGGTAGATGTTATCATTCTTGTGATGAGCTCAGGATGAAATGAATTGGAGATTTATAGCCACTTGTGCGGTGGCAGAGTTCACCGGCAGTCCGGCAGCGATAAGGTTGTCACCGACCGCACCATTATTATCGTCAGCAGTGACTATCCATGGAAGCCGAAAATTTTGTTTCACGAGAAAGTCGACCTGTACCCTAAGTGGGCCAAAATAGTCAGTCAAGAAGATGCCGCATAGTGTAAATATTTTAATAACTCATTCAAGCTCAAACGTGATACGTCTGGCTGGCAAAGTTACAGGTACGCAGCCTTACGCGGAGACACGAAGTTGAGATTGCGCCGTGGGGCTCTCATGCTATAGGGCCACGTCTGGCCACGGACCGGGGTGCTGGCATGAGTTGTGAAAAGAAGGGTCCTGGTCCTGGATATATCGATGTGTTGTCAACTGCAGGGAGTAAGCCCAGAGGGCACAATATGTTAACTATTGAGAGACCTACGCCTAGTGAACATTGCTGATGAGTCAATCGGAAGTGAAGTCACTTTTATTCGAGGTATAGTTGGGGACAAGCAAAGTCATCACGTTTGGACATCGATTTTTGCTGGCTTCTCACACAAACTAAAAAAGGCTAAAAAAGATATAAACGCTCTTTAGACTATATACTTTATATCGGCACGAGCCGATTCCCTGTAAAAGTAATCATTAATCATTATGTAATCATGACCCACCTTATTGTAATAGGATACAGCAGAGACCTGGAACCTTGTCCGGAATATGACAAGGAACACTGAGTGGATCGGACGAGAATAACAGGATGAAACTGTGGATTCTTAAGTGTTTGTACTAATGGATATGTGGTGGTAGGTAGGAGTCCCGAGTCTGATCTGAGAGATAGTAAACTCGCCGAATATAAGGGGATAGATATGATAATGTAAGCGTTTTGTAAGCAGTCAGCTTACACCCTTCCAATCTCTGAAACATTTGCTTCGGTGTGCACGTCTTTTTACAATGGACCTGCTTCATCAGACCTCATTAGCGCGCTAGACGTCTTGTCTTCATCAGTCCTCAGTGGTGCGTGCATAGTATAGTTTTCATCAGTCCTCGTGGTATGTGTCTTGTCATACTCTTGAAGTATAGCGGTATCTTCAAGCTCTTTTCCAGGTACCCAGACGTCCGCTTCTGGACTGTATCCATGCCAGTGCACGAGGTATTGATGGCCACGGCCACGAGTGCGATGATCCAAGATGCTTTCTATTTCCCACTCTTCAGTGCCGGTGCTTGTCACGATTGGTCCCAGACGTTGAAGCTCTCTTGAAGGGTATAGCTTCGCATTGTTTGGGACATGACGCTTGAGTTCAGAGGCATGAAAAGTGGGGTAAATGTTAGTATGATCAGGTAAATCAAGTGTATAAGTTGATGACTCAGGATTCGCAGAGACTACGCTGTAGGGTCCGTCGAATCGAGGCATAAACTTGCCGACACATTTATTGTTTCCATTGAGGTATTCTCGATGTTGATGTGCAGTGGAGAGATATACGGACTCGCCGACTTTGAAGGACGGATCATCACCACGATGCGCATTAGCTGAGTATGCTTGGGTGATGCGTGCAGCGAGGAGAGCATCGTGGGCATCTGTGACGTCTGTCTTCAGCGATACAATTGCTTGTAGCGCATTTGCAATATCATTGGGGAAGTTTTCACGTATGTTGGCGATGTGTTCGGGCGTCAATGGCGGAATGAGGCGAGGGGTGTGGCCCAAATGAAGATGGAAAGGTGTGTAGCCTGTGGAAGCATTAGCTGTTGACATCAGATTGAAATGTATGCGAGGCAGGGCGTTGACCCATCCAGCTTGGTGCCGATCTATGAAATATCGGAGGGCCTGGTCTACTGTTTTATTAGTGCGTTCGCTGGCTCCATCCGTTTCAGGGTGGTATGCTGTTGACATTTTTAGTTTGACGCCGGTTAAACGATGCAGGGCCTTCCAGAACTTTGAGGTGAACAGTTTGTCACGGTCGGAGACAATACTTAATGGTAGGCCGTTTTCACAATACCAATGGTCAAAGAAGAGGTTAGCGACCTCACGAGCATTCATGTTCATCCTACAGGGCACCAGTTGAATATCTGCACCGAGCCTGTCTGTGATTGTCAGGATCCCATTGAAACCATGTTCCACTGGTAGTGGTCCGATGAAATCCATGGCGATTGATTCGCCTCGAGTATCAGGCACCAGAAGAGGGTGGAGCGGGCCAGTGGGTTTAGTGGTGCGGCTTTTGTTGCGTGCGCATTTGGTACATGCAGGTATGTAGGACTCTTCAAGGTTGCGTCTCATGTTTGGCCAATAATACGATTCTCTGATTGCAGTGTAGGATTTATCAATGCCGAAGTGTCCGAGCTGGTCATGTGCTAGTTGAAATATTGTTTCGCGGAGGTGTGTCACTCGAGGCACTATCAGTCGATTGTTGAGGTAGAGCAGTCCATCGGAGGCACGTAATCCTGGGAGTGAGCCGTTCAGCTTTGTAAGTTTTACGCACCAGGGATCTGTTAGGTATCCTGATTTAATATTGTTGTACAGTGAAGCATTGGGTGTTACCGAGAGCACTAGCACTGACGGCTTGATATGTGAAGACAGGTTTGAGGGCATGTGGACAGTCTTCACGATGTATGTCGGTGTCTTGTTGTTGTTGGGAGGCAAACGGGAGAGAGCGTCCGCGACAGTGTTATCCTCGCCGCGAATATACTGAATTTCAAAGTCATATTGCCCAAAGAACTCCTGCCACCTTGCTTGGCGTCGTGAGAGCTCTCGTTGAGTCAAGAAGTTCTCGAGTGTGTGATGGTCGGTGTATACAGTGAAAGGAGTTCCTAATAGTTTGATTCACCACTTTTTGAGTGCGCACACTATGGCTAACAGTTCCTTTTCATGTACAGGATAATTGAGCTGTGCCGTGCGTAGTTGCATGGAGTCAAATGCCACAGGACGTGCCGTCTCTGGTGTTCGGCCGACACTCAACATTGCACCTACTCACCAATCGCTTGCATCGCATGTCACGAAGATTCTATTTTCACCGAGATTGTCATGGTCAATCGTTGTTAAGCAATCGCGGCTGACGACCAATCGTTTGATCACATCGAAAGTGTCCTGGTGCTCGTGGGTCCAACCAGGCCAGTCGTGTTTGCTGGTTTTCATGGTCAGTGGAGTTAATAGGCAAGTGTGGTCCGCTAGGCTAGGTAGGAACTGTTCAAGATATCGGACAAGACCGAGAAATGATCGGACGTCCCCAGTCGATTGTGGTATGGGCCAGTCGAGTATCCATTTGGCTTTAGATGCATCCGCTTCGATCCCGGATGCGGAGATGCAGTGGCCGAGGAAATCAATTTCAGTGCAGAACAGGGAAGTTTTCTTTGGTGAACAGAAGAGAGAAGCTTTCCATAGTGCGTCTAAGACCAACTTTACATTCTTTGCATGTTTGGCCACCGTTTGAGACCAAATGATGATATCATCGAGATATGCATGACAAATCTTGCTGATAAGTCCACACAGTGCAATGAACATTCGATGTTGGTGAGTTGCGGGGGCATTCCGTCCGCCTTGTGGCATGATGGTCCATTCATGTAGGCCTTTTGGTGTATCAATGGCAATATACTTGATGTCGTCGGGGTGTATGTGCGTCTGGAAGAACGAGTTTGTCATATCAATTTTGCCAAAAATTTTACCTTTTGCACAATCTCACAGGATCTCGTCAATGCGTGGCAGAGGGTGATTGTCGGGTATGGTATTTGCATTTAGGGCGCGGTAATCATTTACCAATCTTGGCAATACGGTTGGATCCTTCTTGGGTATAAGAAAGGCTGGTGAGACGAACGAACTAGACGAGGGTCGTAGGCGTCCCGCAGCAATATGTTGATTTAACAAAGTATCCCATGCTTCGCGGTATTTTCTCGGTGTATTGTAGCATCTGCATTGAATGATTTTATTAGGATCTTTCAGGGTGATGCGATGGACGATGTCCATTGGTAGCTGATCAATGTGTGGGATGTCGTCAGGGAATCGGTCTTCATATTTCCGGCGCATCTCGTTGTCAAGGCATTGAAGGTGTTCTTTGTTCGCTTCGATGAAAGCGAGGGTGTCAATTCGTTGACGTAGTAATCCAACAATGTTCAGACTCTCTGATGTTGTATTTTCGTCCATGTTTTCAAGACAAGTGTTGAGAACGACCTTGAGTTCGTTAACAACGTCTTTTCGAAGACATTGAAGGTCGTGTCGCGAAGGCGTCTGAGTCGTCACACGAGGCTTGTGGATGGGGGGGATTTAACAGATCATAGTTGGAATCTTTGACGATACAAGTGCGAGAATCATGATCTATAACAAGACAATTGTGCGATAAGAAAGGTCCTCCGAGGAGGAGTGGAACTGCAAGGTTCGGTGCGATAATGGCGCGAATTGTTCGTGAAGTCCAGTCATGATTAACAGAAGATGGAGACAACAAAACGTATTCAGAAAAAGAAAAAGAAGAGGAACAATTGTCCATGAACGCAGAGTTTGCTTCAATCTTGGTGTGCAGTTTGCGTCTCCGCAAATTGAGCTTGTTAACGATGCTTTCGTCAATCAGAACTAGGTGCGACCCATGGTCAATCAAAGCGTCGATACGTTCAAAAGAGTCGGAAGAAGGCCCCGTCAAGAGACAGGGCCATATAAGGTGGGTGGTTTCAAAAGGGGCTATGCACATGTCATCCTCGGAATCTGAACCGTCGAGCACTGATGATGGCATTACAGCACTTACTGGTCCAACCACTGCGACAGTCTTAGTCTTTGGTTTTGCTGCGACGGCATCGGATTCCGTGAGCATCTTGTAGGATGATGCTTCGGGCGCGCTGTCTGTGCAATCCTTGGACTGGTGTGAAACGTAGAACTTGTGACATTTGAAACAGCCCTTGTGCTTCATTAGTAATGCGTGTTCGCCTTCTGTTAGAGTACCGAGGCGTGAGGATGACGGATTGTATGTTTTTGAGGATGAGGTTTTGTTGGTGGTGGAAGGCGTGGCACGCTTGGATCTGTGTAACTCTTTGGCGATCTTTTTGTGGGAGGCGAGATCTTTGAGACATTCGTCGTCGAGATGCTTGACCTCCTCAATCCAATCCTTCAAAGTAAGATCGTCAGCGAGCTTTGCACGGAATACTGGAACGCTAAGTTCATCACAGATATTGGCTTCGAGCTGGTTCCTCAATTGAGTCTCGGAGAGATATGTTGGGTTGCCATATAGTAGTGCGTTCTGGTTCTGTAGGTCTAAGGCCCATTCATAGAACAGACGGTTGCCTTGTTGTGATCCCAAGACCTTCTTATGCAACTTGTTGGCCCAGTGGCTTTTGAGCCATGCAGTTCTGAGAGCGGTCATATATTCTGCAAATGTTCCTGCATTGAGGACGGCCCATTGAGTCAGATACCAGGTGTGTAAGCAAGGATCTAGCATCCCGAATGCTATCATCTTGACCTGGTCCTTGGCGTCGACTGACTTGTGCAGGAAATATGTTTCACATGCATTCTCCCAATCGTGTGCGACTTGGGGCATGATTTCACCCGCCATGAGTTTGGGCGGTTTGCTGGGAGCGGATTGCTCAACGACAGCAGTCTTGGTCATTTTGCAAGGGTAGGGGACTGATATATGCGTGTGATCTGAGGAGGAGTCTGAAGAGGAATCGTAATATGTTTTAGCGGGAATAACACACGTGTTAGGTGTGGCGTTTGAGGATACCGGTGTCAGAGGAGATAAGGGTGGTAAGGGTGGTTCGGGTGAAGGTTGTTGTCTTTGTTCTCTCGCACGTTGTTGCGTGGTCAGAGAGGTAGAGACGGTAGGTTTTCTTCGTTTGGAAGACAGGTTGGCGGGTCAGGTAGTGGGCGGGCAGCCTGGCGGTTCAAGAAGTAGTCGTTTAGATAAACAACACGAGTTTCGTTTCTGTTAAAAAAAAAGTGGAACCTTGTCCAGAATATGACAAGGAACACTGAGCGGATCGGACGAGAATAACAGGACGAAACTGTGGATTCTTAAGTGTTTGTACTAATGGATATGTGGTGGTAGGTAGGAGACCCGAGTCTGATCTGAGAGATAGTAAACTCGCCGAATATAAGGGGATAGATATGATAATGTAAGCGTTTTGTAAGCAGTCAGCTTACAAGACCCTGGCTTTGATTTCACAACCGCGATGGAAGCGAAGCAAGCGCAAGATAACATTTGACAAGGCGAATGTCCTACTCAGCTGTAGTCTCGTATCAAGAGCCTGGTACGAGGCTGCAAGAGCAGTTATATACAAGGATATTCAACTGTCCCGAGTCGAATCCCTTCACCTACTCCGTCGTACTGTGCGCCGGAGCTTTGGCGGATATTGCCCTGCTCGCGCCCTCCATTTCACGTATTATTCCAGGGACTATTGTTCGCTTTCAAGTTGGCATTTCTCAGCCCAGTTACATAAATATGTGACACTCGCCGGGGACATATCCCTTCCTGAGTACCCATATTTGAAGAAGCTGAAAGTGTCTAGGCAGAACCTCCGTCTCCTTACCCCTCTTCTACCTCGTATATGCAATCCCAAGTCCTTCGACCCAGAGCTACTTACGAACGGCACTGAGGGCGATCTGGCGAACCACTTTTTGCCGCCTACTTTCAGGTTTTCGACTCTATCGATATCCTATACAAAATTATTCCTTGGACAGTGCAAATGGCTGTTTTCATCCAGTTCCCAGAGCATCGAGTCATTGGAGGTATATCAAGTTGACGCGACCCTAGGTTACTGGTCAGAGTCATCAGAGGTTGTGTGAAGATGTTTTACATCAACAATGCACACGGAAAGTGCTATGGCAGAGTTATCTGGGTTCACGGGCCTGCAGATATTTCGTCCCGACGGGTGGCGGATCGAGAACCTTTTGTTCGCTAATGTACGATCATCATTGAAGACGTTCGAATTCCGCTTCTCCGTGTCGACCCACTGTGGCTGCTACACTCGAATTGGCAACCCTCCCTACGATCACTCAAAAGCTCCCTTGGTCAAACCCGTGCCCACCCCTGCCTAACTCAGAGGTGCTCAAGGCTTTTCGGGCTGCGACTAGTGCAGCTGAAGCGGAAGATAATCAGCGGCATGAACTCAAGGATTCCGCTGACGTCTGGTTAACAGCGTGGAAAGGCAGAAAATAGCCAACATCCGCGCATCGATAGCTAGCCTCAACTCTGTTTCGTGGCAAGAGCTAGGATGGCAGAAAGTAGGCATGCATGAGCTTGTGTCGAATACTACTTTTGCTTCCTTGTCAGATACCAGCAAATGTTGTCTTTCTCATACGCTAGCGGAGAAGACGAACACTGAATGATTGCCGGGGGTGTTTGGTTCGGAGGCGTGGAATGTGTTTCAACAGTGATACATATTCAGTACAAGGATTCGCCCTGTAGTAATGGAAGGTAATGTGGGGCTATATATCACTCTTGCCTCGAGCTTGGTTATAATACGGATGCCGATTTTTCAACTCTCGAGCCTCAGCTTCAAGGCGCCTGTCCGGTTAGTTCCGGAATCAAGTCGGTGGCACGCTCCAGCACCACGTCACATTCACGACACGACTTATATGAGTCACTTGGTTTTCCTTTGGACACCATGTTATCATTCAACAAAGGACTCAACCGTCAGCATCCTTGAACAAACCGAGGGCCTTTCAAGTATGCAACGCTTCGTGACCCCTAAGTTGCCAGACAGGGAACGTCACTAAAGCTGACCTTTTACTGCGACGTAGTTTTTTAGCCTTTGTCCTGGTGACAATAGGAAACGATACCTGGTACCTGGTACAGGACTGGCTATGCAACAAACGCCCCGTGTGCGACCGTTCATTTGATACTTGGGAAAGAAAGTTAAGCGTGAGTTTTTGCCCTTGATTACTTCACTCTGTTCAAATTCTTCCCAGCAGGACGCTTCCTGATCATAACACACACTCCCAGCATTATTAAGTACTGAATGTGAGTTTCCTGCGAGTTCTCAGTTGGTTGGACTTGTTCTGGCTGTAGCACTGATGACTGGACCTATCAAAGGAGATTCCACTTCCGACATGACCGGTGAACTTTGAGCGTCATGATCCGATTTGTTAACGACTTTCAAATCATTTTGCATCATATCTCTTTTTTGCAGGCATGTGTTGCGACTCGATACCTGTGTCGAATGCGTTGTAAAGGTATTATGGTTTCTCGTCTGTGTGCTGCTCCGCTGCAGTATTCTTATGTGTTCTCTTGAATTCTGAGATTGAATCTTCCTGGCTGGAGCGCAGGTACCGTGGATCAAGTAAAGAAGCTGCGTTATCTTTATCTCGGTTCTTATAATAACGGATCATGTGTTCAAGCTACCAGTTGAAAAACTTCATCGGATTCGCAGCAGGGCAATCCAACTATCCAGCACACTACGTGGCCTAGCACGATGTCGTTCGTTTCCGTGCCGATCACAGAACAGCCTGCAGACCTGAGGTGGGTTTATGGATGCCTATCATCTGATACGTATGTGACATCTTAACAACTTAATTACGTAGCTTAGCAGATACGGAGCACACGGAAATAACCCCCAGAGAGAGGGATTTGGGTGGACAAGAGGGACAAGGATGCCAACACCTTGCCGAGGGTAGTCAAGCACCCCCCGCCCGTTCGTGCTCAAATAGCAATGACCTTGTTCCACTCTTCCGTGTTCCAGACGAGATCCTTAGGGAAATCTTGAGGCACGGCGTTCAGATGGAGGTTGATGGGGGTGGCAGCAGTTTTCAGAAGACAATGTCGCACGTGTCTATGCGATGGCGAACTGTAGCCATCTCTGATCCATCTCTCTGGACCCGTGTTCCTGTGTGCCCGGAGGAAACCCTACAATTCCTTCAAACGCGTATTCATCGTGCTGTGGATATGCCGATTGATGTTGACATTCATCCTTGGCCGACACAGCTCACCAGATTTGCACCACACCTGTTACTCCCTCAACTGGACACCATTCGCCAGTGCGCAAGTCTGTGGCGCTCACTCACCATTCGGTGTGGAAAGACGGAACAGATGTTCTCTACTGTTCTGCTCTACTTCATGGGCCACAGGACGTTTCTGCCATCCCTCGAATGTGTGAGGCTGTATGGATGGGATGTGCAAGTTATGCCTTGGTCACGGGCACTCTTCTTTGATGAACGTTGCACTCCAAGGATTTCTACCCTTAAGGTCGACAACATAAAGATATGCACCGGTAGTCTCGATTCCCAGAATTCTAGAATCACCACTCTCATTCTCACAAGAGACGCAAAAGCAGAGATGGTGACTACGGCCCCTAAAGATTTCTTTCGTGTTCCCTCCTCGTTCTCTCTCGCCTCATTGGTAATCCACGGTCTCGTGGTCGATATTCCTTATGTGTCGTCCACCGACGGTCATCAATACTCCACTCTCCGCACCCTAGACATCCACGGCATCAATTGCGCGCGTTTCTCCCCGCTTACCTTCACTCTTGCATTGATGTTTCCTGGTGTCACGCACCTCAATTTGACAGGGCCACGGGCTGCCCCCTCGTTACTCGAAGCTGTACGACGAGTATCTGCAGATGAGATATGGCCGGGCCTTCAGAAGCTCGTACTGAATGGTTTTGTTGCCCATGAATGGTCACAAATCCATCGTTACCTTCAAACATATAACAGAGGCGACTGCGAAGTTAGCTAGGACACCCCAAGGATGGTGAGTTCATCCCGTTGCTGATCGTGGAGGATAGGACGCTAAAGGTAGCAACGTTCAAAACAGACTTCGCGGTGCTAAATCCCGTCGATGCTCCCAAACATCCGCTGTAGAGTATGTAGTATAGTATATATGTACGATCGCTGAGCACAACATCCAATCACTACATTTTTTAAACGAATAAGTTCAGTGAGTAGACCGGATGCGTGAATTACATACGCCCTTGGCGGTCGATGTCCTAGTGATTGGCAAACGCTCCGGATGGCTCACTTCACAATCTCTTATTCTCATGCTTGCCCCGCACCGTTAAAGTGCGTATGCGTGCAGGTTCCTCCGTCTTCGAACCTTTACATGCAGAGTCGCTTCCTTGCGAAGTGCAGGCCGTCTCTTACATCCACTCGCAAGCGAACATATGTGCGACACGCGTCTTCTATCCTATCGGGAATTGGACCCGACGGATGATTCAACAACTTGACTTACAGTACTGTTTGCGTTCCTGTGCCACCACATCCTGTGCGTTGATTCTATCTTTCGTTTCAATGTCAAGCTACACATATCTTTTTCAATCCGAGTACAAGGAAAACATAGCAATATTTAAACCTGCCAGTGTAATCATTAATACCGACGAACGCGCAACTTGGTGCCGTCCTCTCCAGCAACCCGCGGACGAGGTAAATTCCCTCGCATTCTCGACCTGTCACCTGATATCTCTATCCCGCATCTCAAGGTATGGTCCAGTAGTGTGACGGTCATGATTAGAGTGTAACATATTTTCTAGAGGACGCGACGGGATGAAGGCGGGGACAGCACATCCGCGATGTGTGTCATCTCGTTATTATCGGAACGCAACATCACATCTATCGATCTCAGCAATTCTGGTGGGTTCAGATTTTTAAATGAGCGCAGAATGGTGACGTGATCCGATATAAACAGCATCGTGGGCTATGGAGTAAACCATGAACAGGAACGTTAACGGTCACTATATCTTGAAACATGGTGGGCCATGCTTGGTCGGCATCGTGATGTGCAAACCCCAAGCTAGCCGAAATGCTGTATGGCAATATGAACCTGCGAATCGACGATTAAATATACATAGCGCCGACTCATGTAATCCATGCCTACGAGACACATAGAACTCGCCCACCTTGCCAGCTTGCCCCCAAGCGAGAATCCAGCGGACCAACCAGTGAGTGTTAGACAGTCCAGCCCCATAATTGATCACGAACCGCATCAGAACCCCATTGGTAGGCCAGCCGCCTTCCCGCAACGAACTATGACTGCTAGATGGCGAACACACGAGGAAGCTTCAACCGCAGCACAACCCGGGAAACCCATTCTGGGACACATATTTGAGGTACATGAGAAGGATATATGGAACTTTGTCTTCTTGCATGACAATGACCATATTGTAAGTGGTTCTGAGGACGGCACGATGTGTAAGTGGAACTGCAACGCAGGACGTGGACGTCTTGTGGGATTACCATGGAAAGGCAAGGGTGGAAGCATATACGCACTGGCGCTGTCACCAAACGGCGAGACGATTGCATGCGAAAGGAAGGATGGGAGCGTTCAGCGGTGGAACGTTCACGGGGAGATGATTAATAGCATCCGGACGGGTCAGAGCGCTAGCTATAGCTAGGGAGTGAGATCGCTTTCGTGGTCTCCCAGTGGAATTCACATTGCCAGCGGGTCCGAAGATGGATCAATCCTCATCCAAGAAGCAGAAAGCGGAAAAGTCGAGGTGGGACCGATCGAGACGAAGCAGGACAGGGTGTGGCACCACCCTCAGAACGGCATGCACGCTCTTGCATATTCACCTTCGGGTGACAGAATTGCAACAGGCGGGTACGCTACGATTTGCATCTGGAACGCCAAGACTGGTCAGCTTGTTATCCGCCCCATCAATGACCTGGGGGACTTTGTGTCATCGTTGGTGTGGTCGTCGGACAGCACTAAACTCTATTCCGCGTCCGACAAATTCGCACGTGTTTTCGACAGCAGCACAGGTACACTACTCTATCACTTCCAGCACAGCGTTCACCTGTTTTCTGTTGCACTTTCACCTCAGAACGATATACTGGCATGTGTAGGCATAGAAGGTATTGTACAGCTATGGGATATAGTATCCTGTCAGCCACTCGCCCTGCCGTTTGGCCAGGTTCAGGATCGCGCAACCCTTTATTGCGTGTCGTTCTCTCGAGATGGGACATACCTGGCATATAGCGGAGAGAACAAACTCACTCTCTGGATGGTCGAAGACATGGCTCTTCGGCTTGCAGCACCCGTACATAGTCACAGACAAACTATACAGCAGGAGACTCGATCCGAGTCCCTATCATCGTCTTGCCTCGATGTCAGTACTTTCACACTTGATTGCCTGTCTTGCCTTGCTCATAGCACTGTCACAGGCTGATGCTACTGGGGGTGATGACATCATCGAGGAGGCGCACGACGACCCATACGACACCTTTTTCCAGGTAAAACTCGTGTTTGTCATGCGAACGGCCTAGTACTGACCATAATTAGTCTTCCCAGCCATCTCTTTCTTCCGCGTTATCTGTTCCTCCCCGGCTACACCCAGCCCGACGCTTCTGGAATACCATCTCTCTACATCACCCCCCAGAAAACAAGTCCGTTCCGTTGCAAGACCGCCTCAAGCGCAAGTTCTTTGCGTATCGTGCTCGCTCACACTCGCCGCAGCCTGCAAATACCACACCTAAGCAACCAACGCCAGATGGGGCCGGCCGAGCAGAAGCAGAAGACAAGGATAGCGCTCAGACCCCTCTGCCCAATGATTCTTCCTGCGAGCTTGACGACAAACAAAACAGCAAACTCTGGAGATTGCTACAAGCTCGAGCGAAAGATTCCGCTTCGGCCGATGAGGCTCCAGCAAAGAAACGCAAACCCTCTCCCAAGGTCGTTGAGGTATACGCCGTACGCGGGTTCCAGGTAAGTTCTGGTTTCACCTTGTTTAAACACTTGTTCTCACCAGGGATGGATACAACAGGGATATGTCGCGCTGACACGGAAACGCAAGGCGAAGTCATTGGCAGCGACGTTCGCTCCTGCCACTGCAGCACACCCGGCGCAGGCGGGGTCATCATCGCAAGGCATGGCTGGACACGGAACTCAATATTTGCACGCCACTGGAGGTCCGCTACCGCAGGCGTCCCCATCACACTTTGTCACCAGCCACAACTCAGACTCACGTTCAAGCATCGAAGGCTCCTGCAACAGGTTCCTCGACAAGATATGTTTCCCCTGTGGACACTTTCATGACGATTCTTGAATTCTTCGTGCGAGTATGCCAACTGAATGTGGGTTGGACCTGCTTTTTCTGTCTTTTATCGTTCCTTTAACAATTGATTCGTACTATGTTCAGCTTCATTACTTCATTCTGTACGCCAGTCGTCGTTATCCATTCGTTTGGAGCATCACACACCTTCTACTACCGCGGTTGGCTATACACCCACCTAACTAAGACCTCCAGAAGCAAGGTGTCGGCGGCTATCTGTATCTTATTCCCCATGTCACAAAATAGCTTTGAGTTGTAGTCAATGGCATCGGAGACACTTTGCGACATACGGGGGTTGACCTCTCATTGACCTCTCCGAGCCCATGTTGATCAAAAACCGTTGCAACGTTGATCACATCACGATCCGATTACTATTCTACAGAACACTATGACTAGAAGCTAAGGAGAAAACATGTATTATCGGAGGTCTTTAAGTCTCCGCCTGCACGTATTTTCTCCTTAGCTCGACCGCATTCATCCACTACCGCCGTCGCCGTCCACAAGTTACAACAGAGAACACAGCCTTCTGCCATTCGTGTGTCGTTGCTCAGCGTCTCTGTTTCCCACCGTCGGCTACGACGGGTTTCCATCAGACCATGAACCTAGGAGCATTAAGGACAAAGTTATTTTGCATTTTGCTGCTAGCCAGTTGAAGTGAAGGCGGAAAGAGCATATTTCAATGACGACCAAATATCTCGAGATATATCAGATATCTCAGTGAAAATGTTTTCCGAAATCCATTTGCACTTGTTTGGTACAACCTTTAGCTTTCAACAAGACAAAACAACACTAGGACGCGTTAGGGCTCCAGAAATGCACCGTGCTACCTGAATGTTACTCTGTTGGCGAATTCCAACAAAGGCTCCCATCTACCTTGCATGTAAATTACGACGAACTGGTCTGTATCGATTCCACTCTACAACCACTGATACTTCCACGAGCAAGCAATTCTACATCACTACACCCATCTTCTATCCGAACGCGGGTATCTACTCCGTTTCCTTCATACATTATACTCAACTAATGTATCCTAGTCCCGCACATAGGTCATCTATACTCACTCGTCACTGCTGACATATTCGCCCGCTTTGCACGCATCTCTGAGCCGAATCGTCCGGTGCACTTTTTGACAGGAACGGACGAACATGGTTTGAAAATCCAAAAGGCTGCCAAGGACCGCGGAATAGAGCCTTCTTCACTTTGTGATACTCTAAGCGAGCAGTTTCGTGTGTGTCGCGTCGCGTTTCTCCTTGACTCATTGACATAAAATGTGTTATAGAGACTTGGTACTTGTGCTAACATCAGTAACACGGTATTTTTGCGTACAACCGAAGCAAGACATAGAGAGGCTGTTGAACACGTTTGGGTGTGTAGATTATTCATAATAAACCACCTTTTTCTCAACTCATACCGCGTAGCGTCGTCTTGCTGCACAAGATCTCATCTACAAGGGCACATATTCTGGATGGTACTCCATTTCTGATGAATGTTTCTATACCGACAGTCAGGTCACTCATCCGCCCTCCTCTCCAACTCCCGTCTCTATTGAAACTGGTTCTGCAGTCGAGTGGTCCAGCGAGTCAAATTATAAGTTCCGTCTCTCTAGCTTCCGGGAACGCTTACTAGACTACTACACTGCGAATCCGAACTCGATATACCCGTCGGCTCACCGAGAACGGCTGATACAGACCCTCAAAGATGAACCTCTGGATGACCTGTCAATTTCACGACCGCGGGAGAGATTGAGCTGGGGAATTCCCGTTCCGGGTGACACGTCGCATACTATGTATGTGTGGTTTGACGCACTGACGGTGTATCTCACTGGGGTTGGATTCCCCGCTGAGCAGCAAGGGTCACTATGGCCTCCCAATATTCAAGTCATTGGGAAGGATATTGTTCGGTATGTCCAATATACATCTTGCCACATTGATTCCTGATGAGGGAAAATCAAGTTTCCATGCGTTGTACTTACCTGCCATGCTCCTTGCGATGGGAAAGCCGCTCTCACATACCCTTCTTGCACATGCACACTGGACAGCACAGCAGCGCAAGATGTCAAAATCTATAGGCAATGTAGCGGATCCGTTCGACGCAATGGACACGTGGGGTGTTGATGCCGTACGCTTTTACATGGCACGCGTTGGCGGTCGTTTCAAAGACGATGTTGGTATGGCCGTTCACTTAATCGTTCCCCGCACATTTGTGAAAGTCTGTTTTATTTCCAAGACTGGTCTCCTGAACAACTCGAGAAGCATGCAGACGAGATCCGTAGTTTGCTCGGCAACTTCTTCCTGCGCATCACCTCCAGAACAATCCAGAAACGTGTAGCATCTGCACCGCAATTCACATTTGCCCAGCTCCTGGATCAGCCCCTCGATGGCCCCAACGGTGACGTGCTATCATCACTGCGTACTCTCAAGGGAAGAGTAGAACAATGTATAGGAAAGTTTGAGGTAGGAGATGCGCTCGATGCTATCATCCTAGTCCTCAGGGAGGTAAGCAGTCTTGTTCATCTCAGTGCTTGATCGTTCTAACGAGTCTCAAAGGCGAATGGTGCATTAACACACACCGCACCTTGGTCGACACAGAACCCACCTGAAGCGGCACAAGTGTCCTATCTCCTCTCGCTCGAGGTGCTCCGGGTTACTGGTATATGCTTGCAACCTTTCATTCCCGACGCTGCGCGCAATCTATTGGATGCCTTGGGTGTTCCGAAGGCAGAACGGATCATGGATTTTGCAGCTGTGGGTGGGGGTAAGGTGGGTGAGGTGAGGGGAGTGAAGTTGTTTGAGGGTAAGAGAGAGATATAGCCAGCGGGTCGTCGATAATTGTCTGTTGTGAAAAGCCAAAATCATGGATCAGACTACGTTGGGCGAGCATGTTCATCTGTAAGATTGAGTAGACATACACATAGGCTCGTGCCACCATCTACGACTGTTGTTGTGCAGCTTGCACGTGCACCAAATTCCCCTCCGTTTCTGGACTCTTCAGGATCTTCTCCAGCTCAAAACATTTGTGCGCAGATATCTTGCAGGAGATGCATATCAGCAGTATGTTTAACGCTTACTATGCGGACGGAGATATCATATTACTGCTCTTCAGTTTTCGCTTGAAAAGTCATGGGTCACACATCAAAAGAATATCACGTTCTAAATCTACGACTGCAATAAGGTATGTGGAATGAGGTATTGAGGTTTACACAACGGGCGGCGGTGGCGGCGCTGAGATAGGAATCAGCACGAAAACGCACGACACGTATTTGAAACTACTCACGACAACAAGAGTTCTCCAGGGGATCACAATGCTGATCTTTAGGACAGAGAATCAAGCAAGGCGAATCCGTGGATGTCTGCGATTCCTTCAGTTCTAGTCGACCAAAGACATGCACATGGCGTACCTTCAGATCATCCTCAGTGGTTATAGAAGGACGAGGGTGGTATTCCGGCTGGATCGTGCTGGAATGGATGCCGTTCAGATGCAGAGCCTTGCGTATGTCCGCAGCAACGGGCATGAAGTCATGGTTCCTGGAGGCCATGACGTGCACAGACGCGACGATCTTGGATTCTGAGAGTTGCCAGATGTGAAGCTCATGTACAGATAGGACGCCGTCCACTTTCAGGATGGAGTCGCGAACGTCTTCGAGCGATACGGTTGGTGGGACTCCTTGAAGCAAGATGAAAGAGGCACTCCGAACTGAAATAGAATGGATGAGCGTCTCAGCTCTGTAACAAAGTCAGGAGTAACGTACCTAGAGGTAAGGCAGACGTAAAAATGATAATAGTAATGACGAGGCTGACTGCGGGGTCAAGGTAGAACCGACCACCCCAAGTGGTGAGCCAGATGACGAGACCCGTTATAATCACACCGATATTGCCGAGGGCATCACCCATGACGTGAAGCATCAAGGCGCGCATATTCATCGATCCATGTGAATGACCATGACTATGACCACTTGGAGGTAGGGGCACTGTGGAAGATTCGAATTTATCTTGCTCGTAATCAAGGCGAGGAGTCTCGTTGATTTCGAGCGAACCGTCAGGATCTACACGTATAGAGCGGGATGACGAAGTGTTTCGTCGGTGTTGACTAGGGGAAGCTATGGCAATGTCCTGCGCGGCTTGTGTAACTGCAGCTCGAGTAGCGGCTGGGTGCCCGTACATCGACGAATAAGATCCTGTGCGACCTCTAATTATAGATGAGTCTTGCATAGGTATATTGTCGGTGATGGTGTGTGATACAGGCAAAGGGCCGCTCTCTTTGTCGTCATGAGAATGACCATGTGAATGAGAGTGACCATGCTCTGAAACATGGACATTAAATAAGGCGAGGTAGATAAAAGGATGCAACACTACCGTGGAACAAGAGCAGTCCAAAAATGTTCGAAGCAAGACCGCAAGCTCCCACTATAACCACGAGAAGTGGTTGGGATACATCTGGATAGTAGGACATTTGTGAAGGTACGCGTGAAGAATGGCTTGTTGGACTGACCTTGAAGACTGAAGAAGCGTTCTACTGCCTGCAAGCTAATAGAGAAACATAGTGCAAGAAGGAAAACACCATTGACTAAAGCTGCAAGGATTTCAGCCCTTTGCCAGCCATAGGAGTAACGAGAATGATTGGCGGTCTTTCCTGTCAGCTGTTATATGTAATTGTTGTTATCAGACCAAAGAAGAAAAGACCATCAAGCCCCAACCTTGATAGCATACAACGCGACAACCAAACTCATCACATCACTGACAATGTCATGGTCGTAAAATCACATGTCATAAACTCGAAGATTGATGACACTCACTTGAGCATGTGGAAGCTATCGGCGACAAGAGCAAGAGAACCGACAACATAACCTGTTAAAACGTGAATAATTGATCAAAGCGAAGGCTGAAGACGTGGCTGACCAACAACGAGTTCCAAGAAGAAGAATAGAATGTCAATGACAAGCAATAGCGTGATTCGAGCTGAACGAGACAATCTCATTGCGATTTACGACCACCCTCGTAGCTAAGAGAATGAGGGAAGTACTTAAGAACGAGGAGTGGCGGAGATCAAACTCAGGCAAGCGATTGAAGAAAGGGATAGTGTTGGAGCGTTGCGACCTTCGCCTTCGGTTCTGGAATCCCCTAACACGCACTGCAGTTGAGCCACAGTCAGCCGCGAGTACTCCTCGTGTTCACCATCAGAGTGGCACGACACGTATCTCCGGCGCGTTACGGTCAATTACGCAATTTGTCCATAAAAATTGAATTATGATCACACAAGTTAGACTTTAGTGCATTATGAAATTGGTACATGCAAAGCTCTCAAGCGCTCGTAGTCAATGTCTTCGCGCGGAAACCTGCGTTTCTTTCACCGCGGAGCAGAGGGCAGGAAGACGGATAACAACCACCAGGGTATTAAACGAGGAGCTCACATGTTTGCTTAGTGGTATTTGTGACGTGAGTGCGCATGACAACGTCCTATGGAGAAGGAAAAAGCTTTCGTCAGACTGGTTTTACGGAAGTGCGAAGTGCGGCAGATAATTGCCTGGGCTGATGGGGAACTTGCTCTCTTTGTACATACGTTTCTAGAATCTCCAAAAGTTTATGATTTAGTTATGATGCATCCGCATCTACGCTCCCTCCGCCGCGGTTCTTTCACCACAAAAGCCAATAGTGACGTGAGAGCTGGTCCGTCACTCGCCGTACAGAGGTGAAGAACAAAGTCATTCACTCTTATCAACGACTATCATTCGAATGTCAACAAAAGATGTCACCCACAAACTACTCCTCATTTGATCTCGACACTTTGCTGACAGAACGATTACGAGAAGCCACTCCATGGCTACGTCACATTCTCCTGACCGCTATGCAGACAGCGCGAGCCGCGAAGGAGAACAAGTGTCAATTCCAAAGGCGGACACATACTTGAATATCGACACTTGATATTGTCGATTATTGGGTCATGCCTGATAGGGAGAAGAGTAGTCTGGAAGGAGTCACATCTATCTGATCTTGATGGCATAGCGACTATTCATCCAACCCTTTCGTACGTAGCGAAAGGTTACCAGCTACGCGGACCGGTATCGTCAACGTCGTCGACCGCAAGACCCTAACACAGTCTGTGACATGCTCCGAGCGTCTAGCACTAACTTGAAGCACAGGTCACGGGGAAGGTCAGGGCTTCTAGAAGCGTGCCGAAATATTTTGTAGTAGACGGGAATAAGGCTATTCGATCAGGAGCTGCTTATCTTTCACAGTTGGCAGAGCTATCTGACCTGTGTGGTTTCCATCATTCATCGAGTCGAAAACACGGACGATTGTAGGTATTTCGCTCACGATTTGTCGACTGGCAAGCTTCAAGCATCATAGATAGGTTAGAGTCCGATACCATCCAGAGTCCGATACTGTCCACAGTCGGACACTGACCACAGTCCGATATCTTTTCCATCACCGCGGAGAGTTATGATTCCCACCGCGGGTGCCGGGAGGTCTCGTGAGTCTGTACCTCACTGTTGGAAAGGTTCAGCCATGTTAATGTGCGTTCTTGACCTACCTGTTTCTGATTTCATATGTCGACTCATCGAACAAGAGCAACTGTCGCCGATTCAAGCCTGTGAGAACGCGTAGCACGTGACTGATCACTGGGTCTAGGCATCAGCCGCGTTTTTGGTGACCGCAAGCCAACACTCCCTCTTTGGTCACCTCCTGTCCACGCCAGCTTCCACAGCCATTGACTCTGTCTGACTCTGACTAGTCTGGGAACTCCTTACTAGATGCTTTCTCACTCTTTCCTATCTTATTTCCCCATCGTCGACCACACGTAGAGATGCCCCCAGGAACGCCCTACGCCTCCTTTGCACTCCCGTACCCCATCCGTGTCGACTGTTTTACCTGCACAGATCACCTTCCAGCTCCATACACCAACCCGGCACTATATCTTCTTACTCATTCGCATACCGACCACATTCTCGGCCTATCGTCAAAATCTTTTGCTGCTCGGGTAGTATGTTCGCCTGACGCAAAGCAGATGCTCTTGAGACATGAAGTTTATCTGGAGCGTTCAAAGAAAGATGCAGGTGAAGTTGCGATGAGAACGTTTGCTCATTTGAAGGTTGATGGCGGAGCGTTAAGGAGGGACTTGTTGGTGAGTGTGTGAACTCTTTTCACGATTGTGTTCTGATGTGATACATCGACGTGAAGCACGCGGTTCCACTCAATACTCCAACTGAGTTTGAGTTATCGCCGACTGAGACGGTAACCATTACACTCATCGATGCAAATCACTGCCCAGGTGCCGTTATGTGCGCGTCTCCCCCTCTATGTTCTCCCTGTCGCTCATTCTTGCTGAATAGGTTCCTCATCGAAGGCCCCCGCGGCACTGTTCTTCATACGGGAGACGTACGCGCTGAACCCTGGCTTTTGACCTCTTTGTCTCGAAATCCGTTCCTCCAACCATACATCCCAGATACAGAGGAAAATCTCCGTGTTCTCATCGCACGGGGTGACCGAGGAGCAAGTTTGACAAAAACACTGAATGCAATTTATTTGGATACGGCCTGCCTATTGAGGGGAACCGTCGTTCCCACAAAGGTGAAATTAAAAACTCTCAGAGTGGTCAAAGGTTTACGAATGTGAACAGGAAAATGCGGTCAAAGGCCTGATAGATCTTATTGCGCTGTTTGATAGCGACACATATTTCTTCATAAACTCGTGGACTTGGGGATACGAAGATATTCTCAAGGGGATCGCGCGAGCGTTTCAGTGCCAGGTAGGCAAACATCTTTTTATCACCTTCAACTATATACATTGTGGTTTATTTTGTTTGTGCGTTTCGGAAACCATTTATTCATCAGATCTTTGATTTCTGTCAAAAACTGTTGATGTTCATGGCGCATACATGCAGTTTCTGATGCATATATGCCGCTTGCCTTCCGCTATTTACTCAATTCTTGTGCTGCTTCATATGCGACTTGCCCTTACAATTGATCCTTTCTATTTATGGTGCCCATTTATAATACTTTCACTTTCTGTGATCCCTTTACCTTTCGCCACAATCGACGTCTTATTTCTGCCCTGTGTGTAGGGTTCCGTTTTGCTGACATATTTGATTATCCTCAGATTCATGTCGATCGGTACAAACATGCTGTGTACACCCATCTTTCGGATCCCTTTATCCGTTCTCTCGTCACACGCGACGCAACAAGCACTCGCTTTCATGCCTGTGAACGGTTTGAGCGATGTAGTTTCGTGGATGTACCTCCGTGTGTTATTCCGTCTTTTATCAGTCAACTTCGCTCACTAACGACGGGTTTGTGATTTATGCTGTGTTCATTTTTGCCTGCGTTGTGGTTTTGCGTACCGCCTAACTTGCTACGACCATCCACAAAATAAAATGGGAATAGCTTCGACTTCAAAAATGACTCAGCGCCACGGAGCATGGAGGGAAAGAAGGTCGTGTACGTCAATCCCATGACTATGGGATGTGCACAGTGGGAGTCCTATCGCGTGGACGTACGAAGTCGCCTTGCAAGGGGGAAGGATGTCGATCGCTTGGTTAGTACGGCACCATTTTTCCTCATCCTCCATGATCCGGATCATGGCTTTAGTCGTTGCAAGACGCTGATGCGGGTACTCCTATAGCTTGTACCTCTTGAACGCCATTCGCCTCTACCAGAATTGCTCAATCTTGTGGCGCTCTTCCGTCCCCGTCGGGTCGTTCCTAATACCCTCGTCCCTGCTCTCGGGGGGCTCGATTGGACTGCGATGAGAGCTATGTTCAGGGAGTGTATGGCGCCGCCCACTCCTGGATTTCGCGACCCTATTCCTAGCGAGTTGATCTCATCAGGAGTTGACCATACCAGTGTCCCTGATCTCGCATCTCTCGACCTCAGCGATACAGACTCAGCAATGAAAAACATCGTTGGCGACTCCGCCAAACTTGAAGCACAGAAGTGGGCAGATGACGGGAGTATCCGCCGACGGCTGGAGGTGCTCCTTGGGTGGTTAGGACCGCATGAGAGGGGGATCGTCAATCGGGTCCTTGGGCGTCTACCGAGTTCACGTTCTGAACACAGAGGCTCATCCCCAGCCCCGTTATTACACCGGAACGATACTGCGCCGAAGACACCAAAAAGGGCGAGTAGAACTCCGATACAGCTCAAGCGCTATGTAGAAGACTCGGATGACTCGAGCGACGATGACGGGTCTGATGCACATGCCAGGACTGCGCGAATTCTCTTTGCAGGGGATGTCAGCATGGAAGGGTCTGTAAAGAGCTGGTTATCGTCGAGTCCGTCGCAGATGCTAGGAGGCAAGGCGCAAGATTATGGATGCTGAAATCTTGGGTCCTGTGCAAGAACAAGTTATCGCAGCTGAGACAACAGAAGATGACGTTCAGGCTCCGACATTAGGGAGCATCGCTGAGGTCCCAGTGTCTGAACCTGAACAAACTAACGACACGGCGCCTGTCCCAGAGATCCTACTCTCCGCTCATCAGAGTCTCCCCACGCCGGTATCATCGCCTGCCCTACGTCCGCAAGCTGCTAAGGGGAAATGCAAGGAGATAGAACTTCAAACAAACTCTGAAATCGCAGATTTGTCACTGCCGCCTTCCTCCTCACCGTTTCCTGTTCCACGGATACCCGACCCCTTTAGTCAAATTCGCTCATGCGTCCAGCACGTGCCGACGACTATCCCCGCCCTCCACAAAGCTGAGGATGAACCCATGACACGTGCGCGATCCGTGACGTCTATGAGGGCGTTTACATCGCCATTCGCATCGTTTGGGGATGTAGACATGGCAGAGGCGGATCTGTTGTCGCAGCCTGAGTTGCTCGATGGTAACTCTTTGAAGTCGTATGAAGCCCAGAATGCATCGATTCGGACTTGCGAAGACGCGAATGCAGAGTTCGACGATCAGCAGAGCACTGAAAAATCCCGGAAAGAAGTCCTTTCCCAGCCATCATCAGACGCTCCACCATCGCAGCACTCCCAGCCATTTAAAAGCTTTTCCAATCAGGAGTTTTCTCGTCATCCCTCTCTCCCTCCCTCTCAAATTCAGGGCCATCATAGCGGCGGTCATAGGAGAAAACGCCGCAGACTCGAAGAACATACCATCAGTGCTTCTGAGACAGAAAACAGTGGCGTGGTTCCCCCATCTTTTCTCGTTTCTGCCCTCGGACGTAGAAAGACTGAAGAATCCATTGATAGCCCCGGTGATGCGGCACATCCGCACTATAGGTCTTTTAGGGTCCCATCATCCAGATCCATTCCTTGATTTAGGCTATACGGCAAGTGAACCAAAACACGAGCACAAGCAGCGGCACTCCGCAATTCCTCCTGGAAACCTTACACCCAGTCGGTCCGCTCCCTTGCTTCTATCCCCTCCTCAACCCCCAGAGAGCAGTTCTTACCGCCGCGGCTATGAACCACGTGCGACATCCTCTACCTCGGTCCTCGTTACTTTGAATTTACCCCGCACTCTCGCGTCCGCTCCAACGATACCTCTTTTGTCGGGTAGCACTTCAACTATCAGCCTTGCCTCGTCCTCCAAGATTCTACGACCTTCCTTCATCATCTCAGAAAAATCATCGGTGTCTCGCTCGGGAGAACGACGCAAACGACGGGAAATAGCTGAGAAGCTGTGTCGAGCTCGTCCAGACCTGGTCGATCCATCCTATGCAGCTAAGCGAGCGAGGACGCTGTCTCGGGTCAAGGGTGAATTATCGGTATCCGTGCAAGACATGAGCGAAATTGGCTCGTCTTCAGTCATACACCACCTCTGGAAACATGAGTGGTCCGTCGACTATGCTCCGCCAAGAATTCCGCCCTACATCTACGTTATCTTACCTTCCGCGGTCGAAACAAGTTGCTAGAGCAGCAGTTTCTAAACATCTGCTGCGGAGCGCCCGCGTGACCTATTGGATGAGGATACAGAAGACGTAGTATCAGACGATGGATTGGGCACGAAGTCGAAGGCTTGCACGGGATGTCAGCGAGGGCACTTGCTGCGGGGCGGAAGGCGAGTGATGTGCTTCCGCGATTGATGTGCGTATCTGCTCGGCGAAGACGTTTTGCGAGCTAGTGCCAGCGCGTGTGTTGGATGTATGCTCTCAGGTTTGTTGGCGGTATGACAACGCGCTACGGTAACGTATGCTACACGAACCTTAATACTATAGTACTATTGCATGCTGCTCTGTACAGTGACATATATAATAATGAGGTTTTCTTTGCTTGTAAGCTCCGACCTACTAAGTAAGTGCTAGGTTGTCGCCAAGCAAGTCAAGCTCGAGCGCTTAGATCACTATGAGGTATCGCGTCAGTCAACATATTCCACTGCTTCCCTCCCCGCTCATTCTGATCAACACCCTCCCGCTCTTTCCTCTTCACATTCTCAGCCAAACACCCACTTGAACGCCATCCCGCCGTCTGAGCGTTCAAACGTTCAACCTCAAACCAATCTCGACACCAGTTACTACTAGAAAAGAAATAAACGACCGTCTTCATTCGTACAAGGTCTGCCAAGGAGAGACTAGACTCGTATGGGGATTGCTTAGTGCCCACGGCCGTTGATCATCGTGGCGTCTGTTCCATCCGCAGTATTTTGGGGCGATGATGGGATGACTCGGACTCAGACAGCTTTATTTTGTACATAAAAACCTAAGCCCGTACTACCGTACTTGGATGTAGAAGCAATGCCAACGTCCGGGCTCAAATCCATCATCTTCTATGACATTCCCAGCATCGTGCAAGGGCAACCATTGTCTCCAAATACGATGAAAACAAGGCATGTTAGCCGCCTCGCTGGTTCCTCTTGATCACTTGATTGACAAGTCACAGATATTGTCTCACCTTCAAGGGTTTGCCCTTAGAGACCGTCTGGCTCGAGTGCCCAAAGATAAAGCCCTTTTACGAGCAGAATTCTCTTACACCCACCGACTCGTGGGTAATCAAGGGAACCCCAACGCCCGTGCACACTCTCCCTGTCATCATGGACCCCAATACGAATAGATTTATCTCAGACTCCCTTGCGATCGCACAGTACCTTGACGAGCAACACCCGATACACCGAAGGTCCTGCCATATGGCACGGCCGCGCTGGTGCACGTCTTTTACACCGCGTTCCTCGACGCAATAAAGGGCACCATCATGATGGTCACTGTTAAAAGCGTTCAGAAGCTCAATCCTGAGAGCAGGGAGTATCTTATGCGCACTCGCGCAGAGTAATTCGGCATTCCATGGGAGCAGTTCGCACCGCCCGAGAAGCGAGAGGAACAATGGGATATATTGCGGGTTGCATGCAATACCGTGGACGGGTGGTATACGAAGAGTAGCAGTCAATTCATATTGGGCGATACACCGTGTTTTGCTGATTTCATAGTTACGGGATGTTTCAAGTGGATGGAGTATTGTTTTGAGAAGCAGGAGTGGGAAGAGGTGAGGACCTGGAACGAAGGGCGATGGGGCAAACTGGTGGATGGCATTGACAAGTATCTTGATTGTTCCAAGTAGTTTGTTGAATTATCGGGTGCTAATCAATGAATAGATTCTGATTTGTTCTAGAGCGTTCCGGCGCGCTGAAGATTCGCATTCGAACCTCAGAGCCTGGTACAGAAAGGCTGAAAAATGTCGGTCATCCGGTCTGTTGAGAGAAATCATTCAAGCTCGACCCTATTAATCATGAGTGTAATGTGTATTTTTAGATCCGAGCAAAACAGACAGTTCTGAATGATCTGCGAGAATACCTTCACTATCCAACTGTGTGACGAATGTTTTCATAGCGACGAGACCCTTCGACTGCTTCCAATCACATACAGGCCTTGGAAGGATGAAGGAGGAGAGAGAAGTAAATGCATGCCACTGTCGCTAAAGAAGGTTACGAGTAAGGGGAACGGCATACCACATACATGATTACATAGACGGGGTGCTAAAATAGCACTCTGACATGAGCAGGACAAATTCATGCAGCCCCACGAGACCGAGGGCGATCGCGACACTGATGCCTATTAGAATATTGAGCAGTGAAGTCACGACTGCACCTTCTTAGATTTGGCGCTGAGCGTTGGCATCAGCGGCGGGTCGAATCATTATGTAGGAAGGCGTCGAACATTGCGAGATGGGAGAGAACAACGTCGTTGCCTTCTCAAGGCGTCTAACGTTACATAAATAATAACAAGGAATCCCTTATTATGTCGTATACAACAACAACAACTTGAAAGTTCACACAACATTTCCCGTATCTGTCGAATGTTCTCGTAGTAATGCTCACGACGAAATACAATGATATTACCCAATGAAACAAAGTCGTCGCCAGGCGAAGCTCGACGCTTCAACTAGTTAAGTCTGGAAACACTTTTGCAGGCTGGAGCAAAGCATCCACCACCACGAGTCCACCTCAGTCCTACTCGATACCATTAATTTCCACAGGGATGGCGAATGCAGCACAGTCCATCATCCCAACGACCACACCCGTTCGAGCATTTGAAGGTCATGACTGTATGCGCAGTCGCAGTCTTCCCCGATAGACAGCGTATGGTGACGGGCTCGAAGGACAATACACTTCGCCTGTGGGACCTGAATGACGGGATTGTGTTGAAGAAAATGGAGGGGCATCGCAGCTGGGTACAGGGAATGGCAGTATCAAGAGACGGCCAATTGATAGTAAGCGGCGATTTGAACGGACAGCTCATCGCCTGGCATGGAGAGACTGGTAAATGTCGCTTCCGCCGACCCATCCAAGCCCACGAACAATGGATCAGCTGGATGGACTTGTCTCCAGATGGAGCGATGCTCGCGACTGGTTCACGGGATAAAACAATGAAGCTGTGGAACACACAAACGTGGCAGCTGCAAGGAGATCCAATTATCTGTGGCGGTGAAGTCTTTTGCGTTCGGTATTCACCGTTTGGAGGACTTCTTGCCATCGCTACATCCAGGGATATACAGATATTGAATGCACGCACAAGGATATGTATCGCAAACTTCGAGGCTCATGCTGTGATTAATTCGAAATCACGCAATATTTCACTGGTGTGGACGCCCGATAGCACACGGCTTCTCTCAGGGGGAGATTTTGAGGATCCCACCATACGGGAGTGGGATACGTCGACCTGGAAGCAAGTCGGTGATCCATGGACAGGCCATACTGGCTTGATCTACGCCATTGCCGTGAACTCTAACTGGGACCCTCATCGCCTCCGCATCTCATGACAAACATGTCCGCCTCTGGCGGCTCGCGGATCGACAAACCATCGCCATATTTAAGCACGCCGACTATGTGTGCCGCGTCATCTTCTCCATTGATGGAAAGCACGTCCTCAGCGGAGGTAAAGACAAGCAGATCTCAAAGTGGGCAGTACCAGAGGATGGTTTGCTCGATTCTAAGGTAAGTTTCCACCCTTTACTCTTATAACAATATTCGAGCAACTTCATGCAGCTCTTTACTATAACCACGGCAACCCGCAAGGCATGTATAAATGGGGACTTAAAAACCGCTGAAGCACTGCTAACGCGAGCGATCGACCATGACACCAACAACTACATTTCTTACGCCAATCGCTCACTTGTTATGGCGCGGAAACCCGATTGGGACCGCGCGTTTGAAGATGCGATTATTGTAAGATACACTGTTCAATCGTCGCCCCCTTAACATGGGCTAACTGATGATATAGTCCGTCCGCATCCAGCCCTCTTTGACAGGCTATATCTCTAAGGGCATTGCCCTCTGTGGCAAAAAACGGATTCAAGCCGCGATGAAAGCATTTGACCTCGCGTTCATGTTCACGAACGGAGATTCGAAGATCACCCACCTTCTCCTGTTAATTAAGGTATATCGCAGTTTTATTTTCGCATACTCCTCCCTCATTATCGTTTTCAGGCTATCGCGCTTTTTATTGCAAATGAACACAAGGACGCACTGCTCCGTGTCCAAGAGCTAGCTGCCGTTTGTCCCAGTGCTGATATTCTTGCCTGTCATGTTGTGGAAGTGAGTATCAATTCAGGTTTGTTTGTGCTCGACATTGATGATTTTGAATTTTGCGCATTAGACATATCTACGTGTCCAACTGGGTATAAATGCCTTGGATGGGGCGCGTCACGACGAGGCTGCTGACCACTTCACTGCCGCCGTCAACACCGCCGCCTTCTCATCGAAATTGGACATCCATTCTATTTACGAGGACTTTGTCGTGGTGCGTTGATATGATGCAACAACATGTCCTTCATGCCTCACTGTACCGTTTGTCTAGCTCTTCGGGTGGGACCTCAAGTCCTTGTGGAAAACTGCGAACAAGAATCGGTGCGAGGCACTCCTTTGGGCAGGTAGACTTGGAGAAGCCCACGAATCGTACCGCTACATGATGGATATGAGTGATGAAATTACGAAGGCCAGCTGCCATGATTGGTCCACTGGCAAGTCTTCAGTAGCGTGATTCAGGCTGCTTTCTCATCCACATCTCACTTAGCTTTCAAGCAAGAATGCTGCATGCTTGATGCTGCTAAAGGAGATGCCGCCCTTGCGGAAAGTAATTATGAAAGTGCCATAGAACAATACTCAGCGGCAATCGAGCTCGATTCTACAGCCGATACTATCTTTGCAAACCGCAGTAAGGCGAGGTTAGGAAAAAACACTGTGGGAGGATGCGCTCCTCGATGCGCAGAAGGTGCGATGACATCTACTTTTTCGTACTCATTGCTCATTTTCGCGATTCGTAGGTCATTGAACTCAATCCTTTGAGTTATCTTGGATATCAGTTGAAGTACGCGGCGCTTCATGGCGCAAAACGCTATGACGAAGCCATCGAGGCCTGCCAAGTCATGCTCTCCAAGTTGGACAATGCTCCCGAAACACAAATGCTAGGTAAGCCCTGACTAATATATTATTCGAAAATGCTTGACTTTTCCGCCAGAACTGCGCCAGCAGTATGTCAGTCAATCCGACGCAGAACATGCTATTCGGAAGGCCATTCATATCCAACTGGACGACGCTCCGCCTCGTCTATTTCACACCTCCACCCGGCGCTTGTGCAATCGAGAGGCACAGATCAATACCTTCAAAACGAGCATCGAATACAAGGAGCTTCTTTCATTGACAATGACGCATGCAGACCACCGAAGGGAGCGCATTCAAAATGTGGTAATGACAGTACTTCCGTTGTGTCATGCTATCGCATAGGTGGGAAGAGACGGAGCTTCGGCTGCAAAAAGTCCAGGGCAGGGCGGTCGACGAGTTGGATCCAGTTGGTGGCGCTGTGAAGTTACAGTCGTTCTGCACTACTGTTCATGTCGCGGGGTATCGCTGGGGGTGGATTGATACGTGTTGCATCGACCAAAGTGACAACGTCGAACTCCAAAAATCACTGAATTCCATGTTCGTCTGGTACCACCGCTCAGCACTTACAATGGTCTACTTGTCGGATGTTCCGCCTTCGTCCAAGCCTGGGGCACTGGCGAAGAGTGCATGGAACACTCGAGGATGGACTGTCCCAGAATTCCTGGCTCCTAAAGTCATTCTCTTCTACCAAAAAGATTGGACACTCTATCTCGACGATCGCTCTCCCAACCACAAGGAATCTGCCACGATTATGCAAGAATTGGAGGACGCGACGGGCATAGATGCACGAACCCTCGTTGCCTTCCGCCCGGGAATGAAAGATGCCCGACAGAAACTCAAATGGGCGTCGACGCGTGTCACCACGGTGCAGGAAGACATCGCATACTCGTTGTTTGGCATATTCGGCATCCACCTACCTGTATTGTATGGTGAGAAGAAGCAAAACGCACTCGGGCGGCTCCTGCAGGAGATCGTGGCTCAGTCAGGCGACATTACTGCCCTGAACTGGGTCGGAAGACCATCCGAGTTCAATAGCTGTCTTCCAGCAGAAATCACTTCATACGAAGCTCCGCCATACACATGCCCATCTCTATCTGAGGACGAGCTGCACGCATCAGTCTCCTCGCTGCGAGACAATGGAGCTGTACAGTTGGCTTCAAAATTGTACAACATGCTTGAGTCCCTCGCTGCTCCCCGTTTTGCGCACCGTCGTCTGCATCTGCCTTGCATCGTATTCACTGTCACCGACATCAGACGGAGGCGCCCTCAAGACCCGGAGGAGACATGTGTCACGTATGAAGTCAAGGCAAATGGACTTCATGACCTACTGATCACCACGGAGGACAAGCTATTCTCGCGGACAAAACCCGCTCGACAGTTCTTGCTTGTTCATCCGTGGGATCATTGTCTCCTCGAGCTGCCTGACTATCTAGATGATATGCAGAGCGTGTACGACTGGACCCCGCCCGGATCTCCCATACACGATACGTTTAGCGAGTCTTCTGGAGAACAGGGAGCGGTTGATTCAGAACTGGGCGAGCGAGCGTTGCGATTGCTGGTTCGCCTTGGACAGCCTTTTAGTGCATTTTTACTAGCGCAGCAGTCCCGCGGAGAATACAAGAGAATCGCCTCGGATCACGATATTATTGCACAAGTCAAAGACATGACTTCTGTTCACGACTTGATGGACGTCAAGATACTAGATATATTGTAGTTGTATATGCATCTCTGAGAATTTTTGGAATTTTATGTTCTACGTGAATAAGCACACTAGCCCCTTTGTATTCGTATTTGCTGTATGCTATGTAGCTAGCTACCATATTCTCGTCCGCATAGTCCAGTGATCAGAACTGCAACACTTCTCTGGCTGGGATATTGGGTCATAGTGCATACGGCCTGTTAGACGAGGTTGCGAGGGGACTTTTACCTCGGCCGCGGGTTGTTGGAAAGGATGGTACTGCAGTACCTTTGCGTGTTCGTCGATATGAATGATTCGTTATGCTGCACTGGTAGTTGAAATGTTGCTGTGTTTTCCTCACTGAGTGCTCGAGGCTGAAACGCTCGGATTGTATTATAAGCGGTATGTGTAGTTTACATCGTTCCCGTTTAAAATAATATCCTGTGAGCGATGCAAGGCTTGAGCACAAAAGCGAAGCCCACATAACAATCCAGCCGACACTGCCGCGCTAAGAATTGTTACAGGCAAATTACAAGCCTTCCATGCTCGAGTCTGAATCTGAGTCGTGATTGGTGCGCGAAGTGCGATGGGGAAGAGAGCGTACCTCTAACGGCTTGCGAATCTATCCAGCTATGCCATACCTTACGAAGATGAACCTCTCAGTCCTGACGCAAGTCACTTATGTGCGACAGGGTTGCTTTCCTCCTCATCATCTTCTCCTGCTCGGACCTTGGGTTCTAGCGTTGGTTGATCAGGTGTGGTGGATGCAGGCTGTGGATGCGAGTGTGAGAGAACCGCGCTTTGGGGTTCTTGTAGAATGGACTCGTTTGCTGGCGGGTGATGTCGAAAGATGGCGTTTCAGACGCGTCGAGGTGAGAACGCTGAGGGAGTCGGACGAGATGATGCGGAAAGAAGATCTTAGAAGACTACGAGCAATTATCATCAGTACTGGTCCCTCTGCATGACATACCTGGAAAAATTCAACCTTGGACGCCGGCACTGGCGCTGGCACTTGGCACTACTAGAGTCAGTCCGACACTTCAGCGAGCCTCGGCCCTCCTGCCAGTGCGTGTGTTCTTCTGTTTCAACATAATATATGCATCTCACTCTTTGAATTCAGGCGGCACCCGGTATGACTTGACTGTCGCTTTGCGGCTCGGTGATCGTCATATGCATGATAGAGCATCAAGCTAGAACGTGAAGGTGATGAAGCATTATGCGAGTTGTGGGTACCTTCTAATTTGCGTTGCGAACGATCATTTTCACACATCTAGTGTCTAGTTCTATGTGTATCAATACTCAGTGGCTGTATTCACTCAGACATCATGATGGTTTTTGGTGTTTGGGCGAAAGCCCGGTGGGGCTTTTCCGGCCCGAAACATGAGCCCTAACCTAAGCGTCAAGGTGAGCTGTCGGGCGGGTGGGCCCGAACAGGACACACTGACCTAGTAGCTGTGTTAGCGACACGAAGGGAGCGGGCACCATGCGTCGGACAAATGCATCAAAGTCTCTAACAACTTGATGTGTTTGGTTATGTCCTGTAGAGGCAGTGGCGGGTGGGTGCAAATTAGATAGCGCTTAGAGACTAGAGCAGAGAACTGAGACGGCCGCGAGGTGGGCAGAAGCAAAGGGCACTGTACCACTTCGTTTATTCACACGTAGACTAACTTCTATGCTAGCCTCGTGCCTCGGCTATCTTAGAAAACCAACTGCCCAGCGGTCTGTCCCTTGATCATCGTGGCGTCTATCAACCCCACATCCGTTGCGCTCGGTAACATTCGAGGCTATTTCAAGACTAGGTCCGCAGTTAAGTATTGGGGGTGATGATGGGATGACTCGGACAGCTTTGCCATGCACATAAAAACCCAACCTTGTACTACTCTACTCAGACGTGATGAAAGCAATGTCGACGCCCGGGCTCAAACCCATCATCTTCTATGACATTCCTAGTGTCGTGCAAGGTCAACCATGGTCTCCAAATACGATGAAAACAAGGCATGTTACTACATGCCTCGGAAGTTCCTCTTGATCATTAAATTGTCATGTCATAGATATTGTCTCACCTTCAAGAGTCTGCCCTTCGAGACCGTCTGGCTCGAGTTCTCGAAGATCAAGTCCCTTTACGAGCAGAATTCTCTTGCACCTACCGCCTTGCGGGCAATGAAGGGAACCCCAACGCCCGTGCACACGCTCCCTGTGATTATGGACCCCAATACGAACAGATTCATTTCAGACTCCTTTGCGATCGCACAGTACCTTGACGAGCAATACCCCGATACACCGAAAGTTCTGCCTTATGGCACGGCCGCGCTGGTCCATGTATTTGACACCGCATTCCTCAACGCAACAAGGGGCACCATCATGATGGCCACTGTGAAAGGCGCTCAGAAGCTTAATCCCGATTGCAGGGAGTTTTATATTCGCACTCGGGTGGAGCGGTTCGGCGTTCCATGGGAGCAGTTTGCATTACCTGAAAAGAGAGAGGAACAGTGGAATGTATTGGTGGCTGCATGCAATACCGTGGACGGGTGGTATACGAAGAGTAGCGGTCAATTTATATTGGGCGATACACCGTGTTTTGCTGACTTCGCGGTTGCGGGACGCTTCAAGTGGATGCAGTATTGCTTTGAGAAGCAGGAGTGGGACGAAGTTAAGAGCTGGAACGGAGGGAGATGGGGAAAACTGGTGGAGGCAACTGACGAGTATCTTGATTGTTCAAAGTAGTTCTGTTGATTCAAAGGGCGTTGGGTATGATGCGCCTGGCTTACTCACAAGAACATAAGTACGAGTAGGATGCAGTATAATTGTGAATCGACAAGTGGGATATTGATACATAAGTCATGATGGAATGCAAGTCCGTACTACACTACTGCGAGTCAAGCTATGGTGGAGGCTGGCGACGGAGAATAACAGGGGGTTTTGGAGCGGTGATGGTCTCCGCTGCAGGCTTTATCCGCTTCGCCAGAGAATCAGGGGCAGCTAGATCTTCTTCTCGACTCCGCTTGCTAGCTGCGCCGATGATAGACACCCCTGCAGTGCTGGAGGTAGTACTGGAGGTAGCTGCAGTTGGGGGTGGAGCGCCACCCCGACCAGGAGCTGCACCTCGGATAGTGATACCTCTCCCAGCGCCGCGCGGTGCAACTCTGCCTCGGCCACCTCTGGGGACGCCAAGTGACACCGCACCGCTGGTGGGCAGTTTTTCTCCACTAGCAGCTGCAGGTTGACCTGCTGGGGCTGAGGCGACAGGCCTCACAGGCGTTGCACTTGGTGCAGTTGCTGATTGAGTGGGGGCGGTAGCTGGTTGTGAAGTAGAGGCTGCAACAGTAGCTGGGGCGGGTGGTGCCTTGGAGGTCGACGCTGTGGGTGTTTGCGGTGGCGGAGCCTCGGGTATCAAACCAATCTTTCGCCACTCCAACACTTGCGCTTCCAGGTCCTTGAGCCTGGCTTGAGAGCGAATAAGCTGACTATCTTTGATCTTAAGCTTCGTCGATTGTTCTAATCTACCTCCCTCGGTCGCCGCATCCAATTCCGCGCGATGTCGAACTTGGAGCTCTGCGTCATGAGCAGCGATGGCAGCAGCGATAGCAGCTTTCGTTGACTCGTCGGAAGAAGAAGTAGCAGACTCCGCTTTGGCAGCGTGGACTGCTGCCTTGAGGGCCGTCTCGTGCTGGGCAGTCAGCTGAGCTCGCAGAGCCTCGAGTTCTTGAGCATGCTTTTTCGAGAGTTCCTCGGTGGTTGCAGAAGTACTGCCTGCAGCTATTTCACTCTTCGCCTTCTCAACAGCAGCGGAGACGACAGCAGCTTGCTCCGAGTTCACCCTTTCCCTGGCTTGGAGCATTGTCTGAATCCTAGCCTGGAATTTATCGTTGGATTGACGGAGATTCCTGGTGTCTTCGGATGCCTTTTTCGCCAACTCTTCTGCCGCCTGAGAAAACACAACAAGCTGTCAGAGTAGCAACACAGTCGGATGAAGTAACCAACATTTGCACGCGTCAACGCCTCATCTCGCGCCTTTACGAGTTCAAGCTTCTCCGACTCCCACGGGCTTGCAGTATCAGAAGGTAGACCAGGTGCAGCTGCGGAAGCTTTGCTCAAAGCCTCCTTTTCTGCAAAAAGTCTGTCTCGTTCCTCCTTGAGGGAAGCCTGGGTGGATAGGGTAAGCAACGGAACACTGACTGACGACAGGAGCATACGATGAGCACGGCTTGATCTGATGAACCTTCGGCAAGTGCCTGGACCTTCGCAGCTTTTTCGTTTGCCAGCGCTTGCTCCAAAAATGCCTTCTCTTGCCGTAGTGTCTCCAACTGGGAGTTCAACTGCTGCGACGCATCAGGTGCCGAGGCGGTGCGCAATGCGTCCCGTTCGGCTGTCAGGGTCTTGATTTCGCCCCCGAGCTGTTTGATGGTATCATTGAGCTGAGAATTTTGGGTGTTCAGGAACCCAAGCCTATTCTTGAAGCTGTCTACACTCTTCGTGTTGTTATCCTTGTGACGTCTGAAGTTGGTCTCGAGAAGTGTGAGCTTTAGACTGGTCAGAAAGCGGTATCATCTGGAAATAAAAGATGTGCATACCCGGGCTTGGATACTATTTGTTTGCTCTTCACGCTCTGCAGCCAGTTTCTCTGCATCAGCTTTCTGAGTCTTCAGAGTTTCGATTTCGTCTTTCAAGGTTTGAATCTCAGCAGGATCAGTACGGTCATACTGTCAAACCATGTCAGGTCGAAGAAAAACGAATGGTTCTAAACACTTACTTTGCTCAGCAACTGCGCGTTGCGTTCTTGCCAACGGCGGCTCTCACCCTCAAGACGCGTGATCTGTGCATCTCGAGCTCGGAGCTCTGCTTGTGCAACACGAGCCTGTTCCTTTGCGGGTTCAAGCTCTGCAGACAACGCCTGTAATTTAACATCGAGCTCGCGAGAACGTTTAGCATAAGTCTCGCAGTCAGTGCGGAGGGTGGCGTTGCTTTCTCGAAGAATATTGAACTGATTGATCCTCTCCAACATCTCAGCGTGCTGGGCATCTGAAGTCGCCGCTTCCATCGCCCGTTCTCGCTCCTGATACAACGTCATTCATGATCAGAAGTATCACATATGAAAAGACCTACCTCAGCAAGAGTCGCTCTGGTTTCTTGTAAATTCTGAGTCAGGTGCTCGATTTGAGCTTTCAAGCGAACGTTCTCCTGTTTACTGAGCTCGAGCTGGAGATCAACAATCTCCTTCTCCTTGCGCAGGTAAGCCACCACAGATCTGAGCTCCGACACCTTCGTATCCACATCGCCACCAACATCTGCGTCACCGGTAGCCTCGGTAGTAGATGAGTCCGCAGCCTGACGAATGCGGGTGGCTTGCGTGCTGACAGTCTCGAGATGTTGATGCAGAAGAGCATTCTGTGCTGCCAGATCCTTGCAGCTGCATTTCGTTCAGACTGAAGAATTGACCGGGATCAAGTCAAAAACCTACCGTGCATTGAGATCGGTAATTTCCTTGTCCAACGCCTCTTTCTGCTGTTTCCAGCTGCCCTCAGACGCTGCCAGCTTAGCTTGAGCATTCGCAGCTTCTGCCAGGTTCTCCCTAGAGGTAGCCTGAGCGACGGTGAGTTGCTGTTTGAGGGTCTCGATGGTCTTGATCGACTCCGCATGAACGATGACTTCGCGCGAGTATCTATCTTCTGCGGCCTGAAAAGACTAAGAATACGGATATCAACAAAATAATAATGACTTACAAGTGCTCTTTCCTCCTGTTGGCGGACTTCATTCTCGCGAGTAGTGCGGTCACTCTCAGAGGTCTTCTCAGAGGTGCTAAGGTCGATGATGGTATCCTCCAAGGTCTTCTTATCACTGGTCCAAACCTGCCGCTCCGACTCGAACGTGCGTTGAAGTTCAGAGAACTTGCCAGCAGACTGTCGCAAGTCATCTTCAATGCCGCGTAGTTTATCTTGAAGCGACTTGTACTCCAGCTGTAAAGAGTGACGTGAGAACCATAGCCAGCTGATATATATATATATAAGTTGAATTAGCCTACCTCATTCTTCGAAATCTGCGCCTCAGTCTCAGTCTTGTATTGATCGTGCGTAGCATTCAGCGCGGACAGAGCAACTTCGTTGGCTTGAGAGATCTCTTGGAATTGCTGCATGTGACTACGGGCAGCTGCGAGATCGACTTGAGCAACCTTCAACGCAGACCTAAAATCAATGCATTCAGCATCATGCCACAAAATAATCCTTCAACACTAACCGCAATTCTGCGACTTCTTGCTCGAGTTGCTGCTCACGAGGGAGGTCTTGCTCAGTAGCAGCAACGGCGCCATTGACGACTGATGGTCGACGTTCGTACACGGCGAGTTTCTCCTCGTTACCTTGTAGCTGGCGTGTAAGCTGGTCGACGCGTTCTTGGAGGTGAACTTTGCTGGTTTCTGCACCGACGAGAGACTCCCGAGCTTGAGATAGCTGTTCGGTCTGCAGAGTGTAAGAACTTGCGCATTTTACACCATGAAACTGATGCGTACCGTCTTGTCCAAGCGGGTTTGTAGGTCCTTTAGGTCGATATCCTTCTGAAGCGTGACGTGGCGGACTGCGTCACGCTCTTGCGAGAGTTGAACTTTCATGTCTTGCCTAAGGCGATCCAATGAGTCTTCCGCAACATCAGGAAAAACATTCAGGTACGCACGTCTGGCCCTCCATCATCTGGATTTGGCTCTCCAAACGCCGGCGGTCATTTTCTCCCGATCGTTCAAGGTCGCCGTGCATCCTCTGCACATTAGCCATAAGGTCAGACAAGTGAGAACGTTCCACGGAAAGGGTCTTGTTCTCCTGCGTTAGGCGGACTTGGACAGACTTGAAATGACCAAGTTAGCGTCGCGTTCCGCATGAACACAAAAAAGCCATACCTCCCATATTTTCTTCTCTGCACGCAGGTTAGCATTCTCATTGCGCAACTGCTCGACGCGGCTGTTAGCTAACGATAGCTCCTGCTGGGCTCGGTTGCATTCAATATCAATCCGAATGTATTGGTCGTAGAGCTGCTGATTACGCTTCGTCAAGCTGTCGAGATCGCGGGTATGTAAGGCAGTTTCGTCTTGGCTCATACGGTGGCGGTCTTCGAAAAGCTTAGCTACCAAAAGCAGAATTAAACGATGAAAGCGCTTACCAGTGAGATATTCGATCTTTGCATTCGCCTTGGCAAGCGTAACATTGACCTGCCCGAGTTCGCGATGCGCTTGCTGTAACTCCTCTCGAAGCTTCACAGAGTCCATGCCCATCTCGGCCTTGTAAGCCTCAAACTGAGATTGCACATCTTCAAGTTCCGCAGCTAGATCATTTTGGATTGGCCCAGCAACGCCGTTAACATCGCCGTTAAGGCCCGCATGCGGTCCTGAACGCTCAGCCCGCGCAAGCATGGCCTTCAACGCATCTCGCTCCTTCATGTACGCCTGGATAGTCATGTCGCTGCTCTTCTTCTGTCTCTCAAGTTGTGTGGCCAGATCCTGAATTGCCTCGTGTGCCTCTCTCACAGCTTCACTCTGCTCTTGCTCAAGAGCTTCACGGTACTCCCGCTCTTCAGCCTCCATTTTTGCGCCGAGTTCACGTACGATCTTGAGTAGCTTCTGGTTCTGATCTTGCAACCCACCAATGCTGCGGAAGAGTACGAGGTTATTCGTGATGACGGCGTCGATATTTTCAGCTGGTAGGGGCTCCATATCTTCCATCTCCGCGTCCGTGGGCAAAGACGGGTCTGCGCGTCGCTCGAGATCCTTAAGCAGAGTCTGTACTTGACGACCAAGGTCATCCAGTTGTCGTTGCAAAAGTTCGTTCTCTGAGTGGGACTTCTTCAACTTCTGCGAGGCTTCTTGGAATGCATTTGCGTTAGCTTCACGTTCGGCAAGCGCTGTTGAGAGTTGCGAGGCAAGTTGTGCAGCCTCAGATTGCAGGCGGTCATACTCTTCCCGTTGTTGCGACAGAATGGGGGCCTGGGCAAATGAATCAGACTACCCTTTGACAAGGTAGGAATGCAACGTACCCGTTCTTCAATCTGAGCTAACACTGCAGACAGAGTTCTGTCCATGTGGTCATACTCGGATGACTTCTTCGCTAGTTCGTCTTGCAAGCGTACGTAGTCGGCGTAAACCTCGGTGAACGTCTTGCCAGTCTTCTGCGCCCTGCTGACCATTGCGACCGTCGGGCTCAGACCGAGGATACCCTCCATTCTGGACTCTTGCGCAAGGTTACGGGCGGGCGTGGCTGGAGTTCCTGGAACGGGCGTTCCGCGGGTGGCGACAGGCAACTCGCCACGGTTCATGCGCTCTACGACTGTCTCAAGTTGGTCCACCCTGCGCTCCGCCTCTTCTCGAGCCCGTTTCTCCTTCTCGACTTCGGCTTGCAGAGCTGCCTCGCGTCGTTCCGCACGTTCTCCAACACCTGCCCACTCGCGTTCAATGCCTTCAACGATCTCCTTCGCTTGTTTCTCACGCTCTTCCATGATGTTTACGAGTCGTCGCAGTCCGGATGCTTCACTGGTGAACGCTGCTTCCTGTTCTGCGAGCTGTCCAGTCAGATCCTGCACGCGTGCAAGAGACTGCGTGAGTTGATGAGCCTGTGATGAGTGCGCGCTCTGGAGTGCCTTGAATGCACTCTCCGATGCTGAGTGTTGTTGAGTGAGTGCGTCGTGTGCGCCCTGCAGAGTCGCGAACTCAGCATGTTTCGTGCGTCGGTATTTGGCGTGTTCTTCGATTTTGAAGGATAACTCGGCGGTAGCACGCTCGACTTCGGATTGTGCGAGTTGGAATTGCTGCGTCAGGGAGTCGATCTTGAACTAAAGGTGCGTTAGGTAGAGAGCTAGTCAGTGGTAGAGGATACATGCCTTGTTGGATGTTTCTGATGAGCGAAGCTCGCGGACTTGAGTTTCCTGCATTTGGTGTTCTTGACGTGCTTGTCGGAGGCTGTTGCGTAAGCTTTGCACCTCATCTACAAAGAGTCAATTGAAACTCATGAAAGAATGCAAAGAACGTACCGTCGCGCTGAGTTGCATCCTCCTTCAATCTATTTACCACACCAATGAGGTCACGTTTTTCGCGTTCAGAGTCCTCGACGCGGTGTTTCAATTGATCGAGTTCGGTCGACGAGGTAGATTGCGACGTGCTAAGATTTGAAATCTGTGCTTCTAGACTACTCTTCGATGCAGCTGCAGGAAAAATAAGCTTTGAAATGAAATGACGGTAATACTTCACATACCCAATTGCTCCTTTTCGTGCCTCGCGGCTGCAAGCTGGCTCTGAACATTTTCAAGCGAAATTTCAAGGGCATTGGCCTTGTTCTCCCCGTCTTGATAAGCCTGGTCTAATTCGACTTCTCTACGATCTACCTCGGCTCTCGCGTCCTCGAGGTCCCGTTGAGTGGTATTAGTTTCTGCGACTTTTTCGAGTAGCAATCTGTAGACAGATACTATCGTATCCGGGGTTGGCGTAGCAAATGAGACATCTTGTATCCGTATCAAGCTTGAAAGGGCCTCGACATCAATGTCGGTAGGTATTGGGACGCTGAATAGTGGTGGTGGATGAAACTCGTCTGTGCCTTGGGTAGATGCCCCGTCGTGGTCGTGCTGAACGGCAGCGGCAGCTGCTGCCTTGCTTTTTCGCCTTGTGCCCACCATATGATAGGGAGAAGACGAGAGCTAGAGCCACTGAATTTCAGTGAATGTAGTGACTTGAATGTCAGAATCAATGAGTAAATTGCGCACAATGAGCCTTGAGGTCTACCTCTGACTCCCACGCCACTAACGAAACTGACCTTCCTATTTTGGACTATGATCGTCTGCTCGACAACAACCGCGTAGCCTACTTACAACGTCCTGATCCTTCTTTCTCATACATTATCATGTCCTTCTTCAATTCTATCGGGTACGTTCATGGTCGTACAAGGATTAACTAACTAACCATATCATCTTAGTCGTTCCATGTCGCGAGCACCGCGCGGACCAAAGCGTTCGCCTACACCAACCTCTTCAACGTTCCAGGCTGACCCCATGCCACCCCCACCCGTCCCTTCATCTCCAGTCACCTCTGGGCCCCCAAAACCTCTTTACTTGTGTAGCCCATTCGTCGAAGCAGCTCTCGTCAAAGGCAATTTTAAAACCATCGTCGTTCTTCCAAAGTATGTCGACATAATGGAGTGGGTAGCCGTCAATGGTACGCCTATCCGTTTCGTTTTAGCGATGCATCTCAAATAGCGCATTAGTATTTGACTTTTATACCAACTTGAACGAATTTTATGGCGTTATATCAGAGTGCTGCACGCAGCAGTCATGTCCGACTATGTCTGCTGGTCAAAAGTAAGTATCTCCCTATTTCAAACGCGTCTATCTGACAAGACGCACTGCAGTCTCAACTACACATGGATCAACCAAGATCGCAAGAGCGTCCATCTCGCCGCGCCCACATACATCGACTATGTTATGACATGGATTCAAAACCTTCTCGACGACGAAAACGTTTTCCCGACAAAGTCTGGTAAGGACCTCCTTGCTTCACCTGATCACGCATCGTGATATTTCGTACACAGGACATGACTTCCCGCAATCATTCCCCTCGACCGTCAAACACGTCTACCGTCAGCTCCTTCGCGTATTTGCACACATCTACCACGCGCATTACCCTCAAATCCTTCACCTCCGCTCAGAACCCCATTTCAACTCCCTATTCGCTCATTTTCTCGCATTCGGTCGAGAATATGAATTGTTGGATATCAAAGATGTCAAGGGCGCTACTAATTCACCCGTCGGTGCTGGCATGCTTTGGGAGAAGTGGAGGGAGATGGGAATCTTGGAAGGATAGTTTACTTGCAGGGCAAGTGCGCAGCGTGGTGGGTGTTTGATATGTTGGACGGTCTTCATTCATTTCGTGTATTACTTGGTGTTGACAATCTGGAATTCACGTTCGTTTTCAATGCTCGATGTTTAGACGGCTCTGGAGCACAGATGTGTCTTTTCATCGTGCACCACGTCGTGATTTTTGCGCAGATAGATCGGAACCATGACACGGTGCTACGAGCTCGTAATTGATGAAATATTGGACAGCATCAATGGAAGAAACCAACTGGCATACACTATTCTGCGTGAGGATGTATTCATATCGGTACCGCTAAATTGATTGTCCTCTGCGAATTCAGTCGGACTTAGACCTCAATAAATAGCCCCGTACCACAACAATATAGATGAAAGCCTCTATCATTATCGTAACGGTGCTAAGTTACGTACCAAGTCCCCGACTCCGATCTTGCTTGGTGGCACCGTCATGATCCTCCGCAAAATAAGTTATTGAAGCTACGGTTGATGATATATGGTCACGTTGGGTTTTCCGTTCTCGCGCCTGTGGCTTGGACCAATACTTCTGATCATACAACCTGACTACATTACGAACGCAGCTACGGCACATACAGCAGGTATTGGAGATCGCCCCAACGGACAATAAACAAGAATACAAAAAAAAATGTCGACATCAAGGTCGATGATCTTTCACTCATGAATAATTAGAAGGCACAAATGTACATCCTGCGATAAAAACTTGGAGCTGTATATGCACAGGCACCATGGAATTTGTGGGGCGCACATACCGGTATCATTCTAGGGACAACCAGTTCAACTGTGTCCAACAAAGACCTTCCTCCATTAAATACATTCGTTGTGATAATTAAGATCGTGGTGACAAAGGCATATCATAGCCTTCCTTACACCGTCTCTAACTGCATCTTCATAATGTAGTCGGCCATAGCCCCCGCCCAAACCAAGAAGCCAAACCAAACGTTGTTGAGGAGACTAGCATTGCAACTCTCCTTATCGTCGAAGTCAATCGAGGCGAGGAGTCGGACAAGGTGAAGGGCCCCAAGGGCCACGCCGATGAAAAATGGGAAGCCATGTCCGTTGAGGATCCCGGCGTACGCCACCAAAGAACAAGCGACGAGGGAAAATACCACAAGAACAGGTCGGAGCCGGTCTCCAAAAACGATTGTGGTCGAGTGGAGGCCGTTTTGTATGTCTTCATCCCTGTCCTAGTTATTTTTGGTTCAGCCGGCGGGAGCGAAATGAAAGACGATTTATTTACTTGACGGGCGTAAGCAGTGTCGTACTCGATTGTCCAGCATGCACCGCCGATGTATAGAGGGACGTATACATGCCAGTCAACTGCTCCAGCAACAGCAGATGCTCCCAAGAGTGCTCCCCAATTGAAGCACAGGGCTATTTGGTAGCATGAAGAACCGCAATCAAGGATGTTGATAGCAACTTACCAAGGACAGCTTGTGGCCAGTCAGTCACCCGCTTCATAGCAGGATACAACACGACCCCGCCCAGGGAAGAGAGTCCAAGAACTGTGCTGAAGAGGTGTGAGAAACAATACAGACACAGAGCTAATGAAGGATGTGAGATGACAGACCTATAGTTATTCAACTGCATGAACAGCCAGATGCCAAGGGCCAACTGTGGAATAAGGAAGATGAACGCCTGGAACCTCGTGAGATCACCTGCGGCCAAGGGTCGCGTGCGCGTTCGTGCTTCAAGTGAGGGGCTACGGCGTTACAAGCAGTCGCCGATTTACTGAACAAAACTCACAAGTAGCAGCGTCGATGTCTTTGTCCCACATGTCGTTGATCACACATCCAGCGGAACGGAACACTGAGGATGCTACAAGAAAAAATCCGACATAAGCCCACGCCGTCGCGATCGGCACCCTGAGCGCGTAGCAGGCCATGGTGACCGACCATGCTAGGTTATTCAAGTCAATCTCCAAAAGACCTTCGTCGCAAAAATGTATAATAATCACCGCATGGATAGAATAGTAAAAGTGTTCCAGCGGGCTTGTGAGCTCGTATAAGGTAAAAGTAAGGACGTATGTTGGAAGGAACATAGTCCAGCCAAGTTTTAGCCAGAACTGGATAATTCTGAAGGTGCTGCTTGATTTTTACTGATGTGTCCTCCATAGAGAGAGAGCGCGCAGATTGGAACGCAGATGAAACGGCAGGTTTTATACACGGGCAATGATATTTCCGCGTGCGGCACGACTAATGACATTCGATCACCACAGCCTGAGGAAAGCTAGAAGGGTATGATTAGAACTTACCAGCGGCATCCATTACTTTTGAAATTGTATACACACTGCAGTGCCCAAAGCATATCACGACACGATTCACATGGATACATGCGCTAACTAATAGTACGTTAGGCAATCATGATGAGTAGACCTCGTCCACACACCTTGCATCGATGATTCTTGACCCGCGGTCCCCCGAGCTGTGATCCACATCACTGGCTAAGCAGAAGAATGCTGGCAGGCACGACGTACATAGTCCATGGAATGAATGAGTTGGTGCTAATATCTTTCTGATGTGACCATCTGATCGGCGGCAGTATATCGAGTCCCTCTGCGGTTGACCAAGCCTCGGAAACAGCCGTGGGGCATACGGAAAACATTCGCGGAATGCATGTGCTGCTCGGCGGCACTAAGCCCAGTCACACGAGCAATGTAACTCACAGAAAATAGTAGACGAAAACCTAGAACACAAGCAGGATGCAATAGCTTTCAACGTTCAAGCGAAACAAACGAACGCACGCACATACTTACTATATGCGTCAGTGTCACTGGCATGTCTTCATGATCAATGAGATCTAGAGCTGTCAGTGACGGTACATGTCAGTGATAATTTTTTTCGCTGTTGGCTTGCTCTAATTGGCTATGGTTATTCTTTACGTCCATCCGTGAGGCATTTCCCAGCATCAGCATTGTTCAGCAACAGCAGACTCTTGTGGACTGCCAATTATTTCGCGGCTAAATAAAATGAGTCATAAATTGGCAGGTTTAACGACGTAGTATCTCTTCATCTGTCTCTCGTAACACAGTCCCCCATGATTGCCAGTTTGCGTCAGGATGACGAGGAGACGCCTCTTTTGCAACAACGAGAGCAGCCGGTGGCTAGGACACCTTTGCCCTGGGATCAATTCTGGATCATAATGTTTTTGCAACTCTCAGATCCTTTTGCTTCTCATACTCTTGCGCCGTTCATTCCCCAAGTGAGTACATTTCTGCTTGGACTTGAAGCTACAGCTGGAACCTTGTTAAGCTCATCAGAGACATCGGAGTGACCCACGGAGACGAATCCCAGGTTGGACACTTCGTCGGCATCCTGGTGAGCATGTCTTCATCGTTTCTGCCCCTCATTCCTTCCTGATATCATCCCGAGCAATCATCGTACTGGGCAGCTCAGGCATTGACTATTTTCCATTGGAGTCAACTGTCTGATCACATCGGGCGGAGGCCTGTAATACTGATAGCTCTATTCGCAATTTCGGTTTCGATGTTCTCGTTTGGGCTGTCCAAAACCTATCTCGGTCTGGTCGTCAGGTTCGCGTATTAAACATTAAACAATTGACAGGCTGTCAATTACTGATATTCTTGACCAGTCGTGCTATCTGCGGAGCATTGAATGGGAGCAGTGGCGTCATCAAGAGCATGGTGATGGACATCACTGACGCAACCAATATGCCAAAAGCATACGGTTATATGCCACTTCCGTGGACGATTGGATTCATAGTTGGGTAGGTATTATGCAACATGTCTGCTTGCTCTGGAATTGGGATTGACAATATCCTAGACCACTCGTTGGGGGTTTTCTCTTCCGACCAGCAGACAGATTCCCTGAAATCTTTGGGCGATCAGAATTCCTGAAAACCTACCCGTACCTCTTGCCATGCTCTGTTCCAGCAATATTTTCATTAGTAGCTTGGATAGTCACGTATCTACGTCTCAAGGAGGTGAGCGTGATGTCAAAAACTTATATCTGGACTATACTAAGGGTGGTACTGAGAGTGTTGCTACCAGGGCACGACTTTGGGAGCTGATCAAAGAAGCTTTCGTTCGACAGTTGTATACAAAGCCTTCCGCGCCATCGACCAAGGCTCTGGTCGGTTCTGGGCCAGCAAACTCTGAAGACAAACCCCCAAAACCGCTTCCACTACGCGCCTTGCTAACCCCGAAAGTTTCGACTGTCACAGCGAGTTATGCCACCATGACCCTCTTTCATCTGGCATTTTCCTCGATCCTACCTGTTTTCTATGCGACGCCCATTGAACTCGGTGGTCTTTCACTTGACCCTCCCCGTATCGGTGCTATACTTGCGGCATCAGCTGTCGTCCATGGCACATTCCAGATACTTTTCTACGCTCGCTTACATGATCGCTTTGGCGCAGGAGCCATTCATGTCACGGGTGTTAGCTCAGGAATACCTATTGTCCTCTTATTCCCAGTGATCAATGGACTGGCTCGAGTCCATGGCCTAGGTTTAGCGGTGTGGTTGTGTGTTAGCGTTCAACTTGTGCTGATGACTAGCTTGGTCATGTGTTATCGTATGTCAAGCCAGCACATTCTGCGTTCTACTAACTAAGAAGATTTCATAGCTTCCTTGGCTTTGTTTATTAGAGCCGCTGCTCCCAATCGTGCCTCGCTTGGCGCAACCAATGGAATTGCCCAGATGGCTGTCGCAGGAGCAAGGATCATTGGCCCAGCTTCTGCAGCCTCAGTCTTCTCTTATTCGATGCAGGAAGGTCATGATACGTGGTTGGTGTACTACTGCTTGATGGCAATGTCATTTCTCGCTGTAGGTACTTCTCTGTTACTTCCCCGTGATCCTAGTGTATGGGAAGAAGAGCAGCAATAGTGTGACACCATGTGTCCCATCTGTTTTCTAGCGACGTCCACTCTGTCTGACAGAGCGTTTTCCGTACACTGAGAAAAACCTTACCCGACGGAAGCACGGTGAAGATGGTTTGTGTCTTTGCGCAATCTACGGCCTCGTGGGCAATAAGTAGCATATACGATTTTCTACATCTTCACTACGTTCATAATCCAATACCTTCCTAGCTACGTCTTGGCTTCTTGTCTACGTTTCAACAAGATGCGCGTCAAGAGAATGTGCGACACCTCCGTCCTTTGGTAAGTGGCTCCGGACAGGGGTTTTTCCTGTCATTTACAATAGAACACCATAATACATATGTCCAGTGCACGACTTTTGAGGCAAAAAAAATGGTTGGATCGTGGATTGAGCACGGGCAAACCCGCGGGTGCCCGACGTCAACCCCCACCCATGCCCCGCCACTGAGGGTACCTACTCCTGGGTCAGTGAGTGGTATTGAAAGGGCGAAAAAGAAGGAAGCTTTCTCCCGTTTTTCAAGGTCAGAGGACTTGGGGAGTCTCAGACTAGGAGCTGATTTCGGAAACGACAGCGTCACGCTGCAGCAAGGCGTATACGGCTCACCTTCTCAGCTTGTGACCACGATGGTTAGCAAATTAAACCTTTCGCATATAGCTTGAGTATCAGGCTTGATGGTGGGGGGCCCAAATTCACTGCCTTTTCTCCCTTCATTCCTGTCTGCTTACGCCGGGTGTCTTTGTAAAATGCCGAAGAAGGTAAGTAGCAAGCGCTCCTCTAGACCAGAGTTTTCTACTGCGCATCTTGCGGTGCCGTATCACGAATGGTGGTGGATACAGCTTCTCACATACATCGTGAACCATCATACACAACTCAAACTCGTGTTATGATACTGCGGGACCTGCAGGAATGGTGACGGTCAGAGTGGGCGATTTTGAGGCGATTCAGAGCGTGATTCAGAAACCGATCTTGGACGCTCAGAATCGGCTGAAGCGTTGAATCGAATTTTGGAATCTAAATACCTGTTGATTTATATACTTGTCTTGTCTGCGAGCAAGCAACCAGCTCCCTCTCCATACTCATCATGCCCCACAAGGGAAAAACACTATTAACCGGCGAGCATCAAGGGAGAAAAATATCCAAAAGTTGAATAAATCACAGTATACTGCACGCAATGTACTTTAAGATAAGCATTCACGACCGTTTTTACGATAATCGCATTGTGAATCAGATTTTCAATTGCAGGGTGTTCAGAGTTGATGGCGACTTTCACGCGATTTCGAAAAATTGAATCGTGTTAGAATCATGTCTACAGTCGCCTCCACTCTGACTGTTACTAATAGTATATCTCTAGGCTTCAAGGCTCCCCCTCAGGATAATTCTGCATCATGCGCCTGAGCTCTGTCTCTGGAATCCTCGTCTTGAACTGAATGGCGCCCGGCTGAGAATCTCCCCTCATGAACCCCATATCATCCAGCGGCTTCGTAGGATTCAGATTCAGCTGGAAGGCCCAAAGAATAAGGACCGCGTTTATGAACACCGATCTGTAACAGTGGAAATGAACTCCGACGATCAAGTGTTTAATGTGCTTAGCCTTTACCTGGTCGCAACGTCTTGACCGGGGCATACTCTTGAAACAAAGACAGTGAAAAACAAAATCCTAAAAGACGAAGGCTTACCGCCGGCCAAATCCGAAGACGAAAAATTTGAGATCGTCCCTAACGCGACCTTGGTCGTTGATCCAGCGCTCAGGCTTGAATGCATCAGGCTCAGGGAAGACGTCTGGGTCTCGAGAGATGGACCTGACATAATAACCATTAGTCCTTCGTATCTTGAAGGACGGCGCTTACCAATGATTGCCGACCACTGTAGTCTTAGCTGGAATGCAATAGTTGCCCTAATGCCCGGTCATCATTCGCACAATAAGTAGTTCGAAAAATACTTGCCCAAATCACCTCCTTGGTCGTTCGGTGAGCCACTCCTGCCATGTAAACGTTGCAAACTTTAGGTAAAAAGCGACAATGAAGGTACCCACCAGCGGGAAGCAGCGGTCTCCATCTCAAAGCCTCAGAGATGAAGGCCTGTAGTCGGGGAAGGGACTGTTCGTCAGCAAAGTTCGGCGCTGTTGTAAAGACATCATTGAATCGATACACCTGGAACAGGTATCAAGCTACCTCGGTGGCTTCCTACGACGGCATCAATCTCGGCCTGGATTTTAGCTTGCTCCTCGGGAAAACATGCGGCTGCCATGAGCACCGTGCATATTGCCAAAGTAGTCTGACGCCTGGCTTCAATTACATATTTTCAGAAATAACAGCGCAAGACACCTCACCGTATCAGTTCCAGCTGCAAAAAGGCCGCCAGCAATAAAAGCCATCTCTACTTCTGTTAAGCCGTGGAGTTCAACAGTTTCTAGCATATGCTTGACAAACGAAGGACCAATGTCCACATTGCTCTGCTGCAGAAAAATTCAGACATCAAGTGAAGATGGGCCAGGTCATGCGTACCATTTGCTGTTTCACGCGGTTCAGCTGACCGGCGTAGAGCTGACCACTCTCCTTAAACACCCGTTTCAACTCTTGGCCATACCAAGGAAGGTATTTCAGCCACGGGATCGAATCCGCCAGGTAAGCACCGGGGCGTAAGGCCCCACGAAATATTCGCAAGTGCTCGCGAAGTTGTTTGACTTCGGGACCAGCCGCAGACGTGGGAGTAGTCTTCCCATACGCAATTTTCGTAATGACCGTTGCAGCGTAACTTCAAAATACCTGTAAGTGATGTCCTGTGCTAACCTGAATTTAGGACAGCGCTCACGTTGATATGTGGTTCTGGAAGTTGGATGGATCCTCAAGAATGTTGAGGATGGTGTTCTTTGCGTGTGATATCTGGAGGGACTGATATTCGGAAGCTGCTTTAGGTTGGAGATGCGCATGAAGTGCTCTGCATCACATTGTAGAGTAAGTTTGGGGGTATTCGTGCAGTATCGCGGGCAAAAAACGAACCTACGCATACGACGCAACCTCATCCCAGCGGGTGTAAGAAGGTTAGATAGCCCACCACTGAGCATTTCTCCAGCAGCAACGAAGCGAGGACGATCAGCTACCGAACCGCCCTGCTTCTCCATGATATCTACCGCAGCCTGCGGCACCATTTTGAGCCTATATATGACTCGATTTGGAGGGACTGACGTTATGACGGCCAATAACGACGATTTTCTCAGTTCCAGAGCGAATGGTGATCAGAGGACCGTGCTCGTCGATCCATGCTGTTACAGTGAGAAATGGACTTAGCAGCGGCGGACACAATTAACATTGAAAACAATGAGTGAGATATGGAACTTTACTTGAGAGGGGGTATGAAGTGCCCCCGAAGTCTCCACGTAGGAGGGGAAGGTGGAAGAGGAAGACCACTTCCTGAATTAGAAAAGTAGCAAGCCTGAGTGATCACTCCTGCTACCCCAAGACAAGCTGCAGCACCGAGGATGAGCTGAGTGTTGTCAAAAATGCGCAGGTCAGGTAACTGTATCATGATCGATATGGGAGAACTGTTAGCGGAGTGGAGGTATCGATCAGAGAACTGTATGAGATTATGGCAACCTTTTTCGTTACGGGATATATTAGGTGACTTCCTGTAAGGTTTTGGACTGATCCTCATACCTTAGCCGAATAGCTGCGCTGGATTTGCCAACGCCCGTCAAACCGGTTGCTCTCGCACTCGCTCGTCTGTAAACCTGCCAATCTGTGGAGGGGTAGCTACCCCTACATAGATTTCTGTAAATGCACTAAATGTCTGATTCGGGTAAATATTTTACACTTTTTAGCGCTCACGGAATTGTCGACCGGATCAATTGGTGTCCATCATGATCTTCGAGTTCTTGCGGTTTACAGATTCTGTCCGTAAATTAGCCGATGTCGAGTCACAGACAAGCTTGTTCTTGTAAATTCTTACCGCAAGTCACCCATTACCACTTAGCTTAAAGTATCAAACGACGTACTAAATGTACCGCCATCAACGTAAAGCACCCTGAGTATCGCTGGCCAATATCAATCTAGCCTAATCATCGTACAACTCAAACAAACTCAAATTTGAAAGTTTGAAACCTGGATCTTCGAAATTTTAGATTTTAGTAGCGGTTGTCCGCCGAAGGGGCCGAAAGAGTGGACCGTAGTAAGGCAAACGGTAGTGCCAGGTAGTGCGGTATATTCGGTTGCGGCTATCGGCGTTTATCGTTTATCTCGCATGTTATTATGATCGATCACTTCCACATACCAGCAAGAGTAAGTAGTCTTGAACCGATTTTTTGGAAAGACGTTTAAAGACACTCCAGCATAAAGTTTGTTGCCTAGCACTGATCGATCGCATGTACAATGTGTCATGGGAATCTAGTAGGAAATGTACGGGCTCTCACGCGCACGGCCATGTCAGAGCCACTCTGCATCTACTAGAACTTACATAAGCACAAACAGCAAAGTGTCAGAGATAAATTTGTTGCTTAGATTCATGTCTTAGGAATCTTTTTTTTTCATCTCTCTCAAATTTCCTCAAATTTGCAGATATACTTTACACGGTATTGGGCCGAAATTAGAGCCCAAGAACGTGTTAATTGTTACCCTCCCTAGCGTATAGCTATAGCAGCGGTTCCATTGGATAGAATAGACAGCAGTCACACCAAAAGCGGTGAGGTGATATCATGCCCTCCCGGGGACCCGTGTGGATAGAGAAAACCCGTACCCAAATTTGGTTCTAGGGATATGTTACTTCTCTGTCTCCAATACTTATTCTTGGGCACCCGGCAGAGTGCTGGTCTGCCTAGCCAACATCCCCATAGATACTCGCAGCTAAGGAACAGCGCTACAGAGTGTCGCACACTCTGCTGATGCGCCGAGAGGCTCGCAATATAGTTGAATCAGTTGATCCAATATTAAGACATTACTTCCAAACTCATTGAATTGAACATACAGCTGTACAGTACACACGCAAGTGATAATGGTTTGCGTGTTCACGCATACATATCGTAAGCTGGACACGAATCGGCGACACCCACATACTTGATCTAACTCGGCAGACTAACATAATAACCGAAAGCAGGTCCGCGTAGTGAACTATCATACACAACTCAAACTCGTGTAATGATACTGCGAGACCTACAGAAATAGTAGATCCGCTTCAAGGCTCCCCCTCAGGATAATGCTGCATCATGCGCCTGATCTCTGTCTCTGGAATCCTCGTCTTAAATTGAATAGTGCCAGGCTGGGCATCTCGGGCCCTCATGAACGCCATATCATCCAGTGGCTTCATAGGATTCAGATTCACCTTGAAGGCCCATAGATTAAGGAGCGAGGTTATGAAAACCGATCTGTAGCAGTAGAAATGAACATTAATGAACATATGCTTGGTAAAGAAACCTTTACCTGGTCGCAACGTGTTGACCGGGGCATACCCTGAAATACGGATAATCAAAGAATTAATATCCTGAAAGACGGTTGCTTACCGCCGACCAAATCCGAAGACGAAAAATTTGAGATCGTCCCTAATGTGACCTTGGTCATTGATCCAGCGCTCAGGCTTGAACACATCAGGCTCAGGGAAGACGTCTGGGTCTCGAGAGATCGACCTGACAAAATAACCATCAATCCATCATATCTTAAACGATGACGCTTACCAATGATGGCCAATCACCGTAGTTCCAGCTGGAATACAATAGTTTCCCTGATGCTCGATCATCATTCGCACCATAAGTAGTTCGGGGAAAGTACTTGCCCAAATCACCTCCTTAGTCGTTCGGTGAGGCAATCCTACCATGTCAACGTTGCAAACTTCAGGTACAAAAGCGACAATGAGGATACCCACCGTTGGCAACCAACGGTCTCCATCTCAAAGCCTCAGAGATGAAGGCTTGCAGTCGAGGAAGGGACTGCTCGTCAGCGAAGGTCGGTGCTGTGGGGGGACATCCTTAAATCGATACGCCTAAAATAGGGATCGAGCTACCTCGGTGGCTTCCTACGACGGCATCAAGCTCGGCCTGTACTTTAGCTTGCTCCTCGGGAAAACATGCGGCTGCCATGAGTACCGTGCATATTGCCAAAGTAGTCTGACGCCTGGCTTCAATTACATATTTTCAGAAACATCAGCGCAAGACACCTCACCGTATCAGTTCCAGCTGCAAAGAAGCCGCCAGCAAGAAAAGCCATCTCCACCTCTGTCATACCATGGGCTTCGGCACTTTCTAGCACATATTTGACGAATGAAGGACCGACGTCCGCATTGCTCTGCTGTGGAACAATTTAGACGCATGTGAATATTGATGAGGCAATGCATACCATTTGCTGTTTCACGCGGTTCAGCTGATAGATGTACAGCTGTCGGTTCCCCTCAAACCCCTGTCTCAATTCTCGGCCATACCAAGGAAGGTATTTCAGCCACGGCATCATGTCAACCAAATAAGTACCAGGGAGTACAGCTTCACGAAATACGCGCAAGTGCTTGCGAAGTTGTATGACTTCGGGATCAGTCGCAGACGTGGGCGTAGTCTTCCCGTACGCAACTTTCATAGTGATCGCTGCAGCAAAACTTCGAAATAGCTGTAAGTGATGTACTGTATCAACTCGGAACCTAGGACAGCGCTTACGTTGACGCGTGGTTCTGGAAGTTGTATGGATCCTCGAGAATGTCGAGGATAGTGTTCCTTGCGTGTAACATCAGGATAGGCTGATATTCCTCGGCTGCCTTAGGCTGGAGATGCGCATGAAGTACTCTGCATCACATAGTAAAGTAAGATTGGGACCATTTGTGCACTCTCGCAGGTAAAAAAACGAACCTGCGCATCCGACGCAACCTGTCCCCAGCGGGTGTGAGGAGGGTAGATAGCCCGCCGCTGAGTATTTCTCCAGCAGCCACGAAGCGAGGACGATCAGCTACCGAACCGCCCTGTTTCTCCATGATATCCACCGCGGCCTGCAACAAGATTTTGAGCCTGTATACGACTCAATTTGGAGGGACTAACGTTGTAACGGCCGACAATAACAACTTTCCTAGTTACAGAGCGAATGGTTATCACAGGACCATGCTCGTCCATCCATTCCCCGACAGTGAGAAATGGACTTAGGGACGCCGGGACACAATCAACATTGAAAGCAACGAGCGAAATGTGGAACTTTACTTGCGACGGGATAGTGAGTGCCCCAGAAGTCCCTGGGTAGGAGGGGAAGGTGGAAAAGGAAGACCACTGTCTGATTTAGAAAGGTAAGCCCGAGCAACTACTCCTACTACCCCAAGACAAGCCGCAGCACCGAGGACGAGCTGGGTGTTATCAGAAACGCGTAGGTCAGGTAGCTGTAGCATGATTGACACGGGTGGACTGATTTCATCAATCAGGGGAAAATTCTGAGTAGGATTTAAGTATCGTAACCTATAATAGGCCAATCACACAACGGGACTCCATCAACACATATGGGGGCGTTAAATCCTGTCTGTGATTCATATGTCCGACCCGAAACGCTCGTCCGGAGATGTGGTAAGTGTAATTTTGGTACGTATGATGGAAGATCTCGAACCTGAGGCCTGATGGGTCTTCGAAATTTTATATTCTACATAGTAGTAGCTGTCAGCTGAAGGGACCGAAAGAGTGGATCATGCGATTGGTGGAGACACATAACCAAAAATGTGTGCTTACGAACGCAAACCTGAACTAAACCAGCTTAAAAGCGCTTTGAGAGGAACTTCGACTTTTTAGATGCCGCGCTCATCCGCGAAATAAAATGTAATTGAGGGGGCTACTATCCCCATTCTCAGTACACCTAGAGGTTAATAAGGTGTTGCATCATGGCGGCGGTCGCACCGAACTTTGAGGTGCGGTGGTGGGAAGCGGTATCGAGAACGACTCGGATGAACGATTTAAATTTTTCATCGTTCCCACTATCGGGCTAGTTGTGCGAATTAAAAACACAACCGCATGAGAGCCAATCTGAAAGTGGCAACTGATATATGACTGCGACGAAAACGGACCACGAGCTCACCTGGCAGTCAGCCATTAAGACAGTCTGCTCGTTCGAGATGTTTGCGGGTACTAGCACGTGGCAGGCGGGTGTGGTCACAGGTCATGCATGCGTCACTGTCACGTGTCACGGGTTACATGTGACGAACTTAAAGTTAGTGTTGAATCAATCATGCCGACGGGGCAGTAGTAGTGCCTGGTAGAAGTGCACATTCGGTTGCGATGTTTATCTGGCAATATGATCACCTCGCACCAAAGTTTCGGGTAGTTCAAACGAAGCTCCAGCAAGACAATGTTACGCCACTGGCATGGTGCAGATCAGCCACGTATGCTATAGCAGTGAGTGATATCGGCGCATCAGCCCAAGCCTCAGGGTCTTGGATCTGTGTTACAAATGTATTGCTGATCGGTGGAACTTCACGCGCAGTATTCTGCATCTGATTTCCTCGGGCTCTCGTCCGAGGAAATCCTAATCCTCACAGCCTGCGCTGTCGCGAGGCTAAGTGAGACCAATTTCTAAGAGTAAGGAAAGTCGACAAAATTCAAAAGTAAATTGATAATTTCAAGATCACTCCGGCAGTTCTCACATTGACAATGCGCTCTCAGTCCCTCGTGGCAGCTCTGAGCCTAGTAGGGTCAGCAACTCTAGCATTTCATCACCAATTTCCGGTCAATACTGCTGGAGAAACTGGCGTTCGACCCTTGAATATCGTCAACTTGAACGCGGACAATGCATCTCTAAATAATTTCAGCTCAAACGCTGAGCAATGGAGATTCGACGAAGGTCCTCCCGAGAACGCGACGGGAAACTTGATCTTTGACACTGTCAATTCATTCCTGCAGCACTGGCCAAATACACGATACCGTAACGGTACATTTCCACCGCTCGCTGACGCTGGAACAATGTTTGACCTTTTCACAGGACATAACATAGTACCAGGAGTGATTCCAATCGGTACTCTGCTTTATCACGGCACCAGCCGCAATAAAATACCTAGTGAGCCCGAATGGATTGCTACAGACCCAGAGCATTCGATTTTTTTCGCTCGTGGAAGAGATGGGCGTGCTTGGCACCTGACGCTGGCAGCAACGCGATCTCTTAAAATATTGTACTTTGACGGAAGCAGTGCTGCCAAGGTAATGGACGGTACGATGGACATCCAGTTTATTGTAGCCTGGGGAGAGTCGATACCGGAGCGAGCCGGCGACGAAGAAGTGATTAAAGCTCTTTGTACGTGGGGAAAGGAGTTTGGAATTGACGGTTTCGCGAGGTTAGCTGTGAGTGTACTCCCCATGGCATATCACTAATTCTGAGATCAATAGGATGGAAATGGACTTGTGCGCGTACTTTTGATTCTGCGTCACCCTTCCGACTGACGACCTTGTAGTGAAGTTATGTTGTGTGATTTTACGGCTGGTGTCGAGGTAGTATCTTTCTTGCATGTCGTCGTACCAAAGGGCGAAATGAGCTACCCTCAGCCTCCTCCATTTGATTCTGACATCTGTCAGTGTTTTCTTCCTGTTTGCCAATATGATTAACTTAGAATCCTCATGAGCGCAGGGATGCGCAGATTTGAAGGCATGCATGCTGGCTCATGGCACAATCGCTACCCAGGAGATTCGCGCATCGTACTCGACCTAACTGGTCTCATCTCATTGTATGATACAGCGCTGGCACCTTCCCTCGTCCCGGTTCGCGCGGGTCTTGAACGGTGCGACCACCGCGTTCTCGGAATATCATCAAATGATATATCGCGGTTGATGAGAAAGCTCACAGAAGTTGTCAGTCGACCAGACCCTGTGGGCAGCGGTATCGACTGGAAGACTCTTATCCACGTCATCGTCGATCGATACGCGGATCGACTCGAGTTGATGCAGCATATTCTCAATTTCACCTCATCAGACTCGCAAGAACTCCTTCAACGAGCGAAGCTGGCGCAGGCCCAGCTCCGTATTATGCTTACGCCCTACTTATTACATTCCACCGTCGTTCCGAGCCCAGACGCTTCAGGCATAGATGCACCGCAGTGGGCGTGGGCATCCCAAATATTCAGGCATTGTGCTACAACACACACGTCGGGGATGACAAACCAAATACCCTTTATGACATCTTCGGAACACTTGCTGCTGACAGCCGTCGAGGATACAACGAGAGAAATCTGCCGTGTCACAACGAAAATGTGGGCCGACGGTGTGATGAGCGGGCTCGACACCCTCTTTGAGGTGGAACGTAATGGGGAGCCCGAAGTCACTCGATTGATGAGTGAATGGAGAGAAGAAATCTATAAGCTGATGTCTTGGTTAGACTGGAGTGTATGGATCAAATGCCGACCTGCCTGCGGCCCAGAGGTAGGATCTAAAGAACTTCTTTCCGAGCTGACCAGACTGAGTAAGATCTACTTCCAGGAAATATGCTTCCTCCCTACTTGGCCCGTCAGTGCCCCCTTGCCAGAGGATCCGCCTCCGCGGTACTCACGGAACACCACGGATGCTCCAGAAGCAAAGTATCTCGCTGATCAAGTCAGACCTCCGCCCGAGGGCCAAGCCATCGCCAATGCGATTTTATTCCTTTCTACACCGGCAGAGGATTGGAGGAAGCCTCAACCAAAGTGCATTAGGCGCCTCCAGCCATACAGATTTTAATCACGCTAGGCGTTCACATTGTTCTTGAAGTTGTGAGCCATTGAATGCATGCTTTCTAATAGTCCTGGGCTTGATAAGGTGCACAAAGTGTGTCGCTGCTGGAGTTTAGATCTAGACTAGTAGTCTATGTAATAGAATACCTAGTAATGAGAGTATACAATTCATTCGTATAGTGAAGAAAGTCAAGCATGCCTGTACCGCACGGCGCATGTATTCCAAACGGCCTGCAGAAAATGGTTGAGTTGGAAGGAAAACGGCAGACTCGATGTAATTGTAAGTGTACTGCCCGGTGGGGTATGGAATAGAATGGGAGATCGAAATAGAAAATGAAACGGGAGTAGCCCGTCCTTCCTGAGCTCTTTCTAGCCTGATATTAATTGCAGGGCAATGACTTCTGGCGCAATGACACAAACGGCGCGCCTCGTCCCTCTGCTCCGCTCGCGGGCGGACCATCATCTCCCCTTCGTTGGCAGTTGTTCAGTTCCTTGCACTTCAGCACCCGACCTGTAATTTCACATACGCACCAAATAAATTTGCAAAGGTACGGTACCCACCGCCCCTCCCACCGAGGCAGAAGTGGCTACAGCTGTGCAGCGAACAAGCGGCAACAGGGCTGACAGTTCAATGCATTCAGGTCAAGCTGCAGTGGGGACACAAGCCCAAGGACCGCAAGCACAAACACAAGACTCCGCTGGTGGGGCCGGAGAAATTTCCTATGAAATGAGCTGCTGCGGATTTTTCTTTGGTCGTACGTCCGACACTTCGCATTAGTTATGAGGTCAATGGCTGAATCAATTATTGTCTCTCGTGTGCTTTTTTTATCTTGCGCTTGGCCATGCACCTTGAGCCATCCTGTACGTGCATGGAACCTTGTCCGGGAGAACGACAAGGAACACTGAACGGATCGGGCGAAGGTAACAGGACGAAGCTGTGGATTCTTTGAGCGTTGTACTAATGAGTATGTGATGGTAGGTAGGAGACCCGAGTCTGCCCTTCGTAGTACAAGGATCGAGGAATATAAGGGGATGAATCACGTGAAGTGCGATAATGTAAGCGTATGGTAAGCAATCGGCTTACACCCTTCCTTTCTCTGAAACATTTCATGCGGTCTGAAATCTAATCTTCTTCAGTCATGCGAATGCGCGTGAAGCGGCTTTTGTTCTTCAGTCCATTGGCGCTTGTTGCGGCTTGTTTTCATCAGACGGTGTTTGAGATGTTGTATGTTGTGAGTCTTCTTCGATGGACGTCGTGTTTGCAGGAGATAAGTCGTGGGACCGGTGATATTCTTTCAGCACGTTGGTGTTTTCCAGCTCTCTGCCCGGCACCCAGACGTCGGCTTCGGGACCGTAACCGCGCCATCGTACGAGATATTGGCGTCCTCGTCCGCGCGTTCTGCGGTCTAAGAGCTTCTCTATTTCCCACTCCTCTGTTCCGTTCTGCGTGACAACTGGTCCAGGACGTTGGAGTTCTCGCGAAGGATAGAGTTCAGCTTTGTTGGGTACATGGCGCTTGAGTTCGGAGACATGGAATGTGGGATAAACGTTAGTGTGTTCTGGTAAGTCTAAAGTATATGTGGACGACTCAGGGTTTGCAGACACTATGCTGTAGGGTCCATCGAAACGTGGCATGAACTTGCCTACACGTTTGTTGTCACCATTTAGATATTCGCGTCGCCTGTGAGCGGTCGAAAGATACACGAGATCGTTGACTTTGAAGTTAGGTTCGTCCCCGCGATGTGCGTTTGCGGCATTTGCTTGTGCAACTCGAGACGCGAGCAGTGCGTCGTGTGCATCTGCGACATCGGTTTTCAAGGATACGATGATCTCGAGCGCATTTGTGATGTCGTTTGGGAAGTCTTCGCGCACGAGGTCGATGTTTTGTGGTGTTAGTGGGGGTAGAAGTCGTGGAATTCGGCCCATGTGTAGGTGGAAAGGCGCGTAACCCATTGATGCATTTTTTGTCGACATGATGTTGAATCTGACGCGAGGCAGGGCATTTACCCATCCGGTTTGATGGCGGTCGACGAAATATCTGAGTGCCTGATCCACGGTCTTGTTTGTGCGCTCGCTCGATCCGTCCGTCTGTGGGTGATAGGCTGTGGACATCTTTAGTTTTACACCGGTTAGTCTGTGCAATGCCTTCCAAAATTTGCTGGTGAAAACTTTATCACGGTCTGACACGATACTTAAAGGTAGTCCGTTTTCGCAGTACCACCGGTCGAAGAATAGATTCGCCACCTCCTTCGCGTTCATGTTCATTCGACACGGTACTAAGCGGATATCGGCGCCAAGTCTGTCCGTGATTGTCATGATCCCATCGAAACCTTGTTCTGATGGTAGTGGGCCTATGAAGTCGATAGCGACCGAGTCGCCTCGGTGATCTGGGATTGGTAGGGGATGAAGTGGACCGGCGGTTTTTGTGGTTCGACTCTTGTTTCTTGCGCAGTCGGTGCACGCAGGTATGTAGCTTTCTTCAAGATCTCGTCGCATATTGGGCCAATAATACGAATCCCGTATGTTGGCGTAGGATTTATCGGCCCCGAAATGCCCTAGTTCGTCGTGCGCAAGTCGAAAGATGGTTTCGCGTAGATGGGTGACACGTGGCACGATGAGACGGTCATTGAGGTATAGTAGACCATCTTGTTGTCGTAAACCTGGAAGTGAGTCTACTAATTTCGTTAGCTTTACGCACCATGGATCCGTTTGGTATCCAGACTTGATGTCGTCGATGAGTGAGGAGTCTGTGGTGATTGACAGCACGAGAGCGATAGGCGCTATGTTCTTTTGGGGATGTGCGGGCATGTTTATTGTTTGTCTCACGTAGGTCGGTACTACGTCTTCGTCAGGTGGCAGTCTCGAAAGGGCGTCCGCTACGGAGTTATCTTCACCTCGGATATATTGAATATCGAAGTCGTATTGACCGAAAAACTCCTGCCAGCGAGCTTGTCGACGCGACAACTCCTTTTGGGTGAGGAAGTTTTCGAGTGTTCTGTGGTCGGTGTACACCGTGAATGGTGTCCCGAGCAGCTCGATTCGCCATTTTTTAAGTGCGCGTACGATAGCCAACAACTCCTTCTCATGGACCGGGTAGTTAAGCTGAGCCTCTCGTAGTTGCATGGAATCGAATGCGACGGGGCGTGCCGTTTGTGGCGTGGGCCCGATGCTCAGCATTGCGCCCACACGCCAGTCGCTGGCATCGCAGGTAACGAATATCTTGTTCGTTCCGAGATTATCGTGATCTATAGTGGTCAGACAGTCTCTACTGACGACTAGTTGCTTGACTGCGTCGAACGCCATTTGGTGTTCGTCGTTCCAACCGGGCCATTCAGTGTTCCGCAATTTTCGTTGTCAGCGGCGTTAAGAGGCGAGTGTGATCCGCAAGACTGGGTAAGAATTGATCCAGATATCGTACGAGTCCCAGGAACGACCTTACGTCGCCGGTAGACTTAGGTATGGGCCAGTCCAGGATTCGTTTTGCTTTAGATGCGTCGGCCTCGATCCCAGCGGCTGAAATACGGTGGCCGAGGAAATCGATTTCTGTACAAAACAATGAAGTCTTCTTCGGTGAGCAAAAAAGGCAGGCACTGCGCAGTGCATCCAAGACCAATTTGACGTTTTTCGCATGTTCGGCGACAGTTTGCGACCAGATGATTATGTCATCCAGATATGCATGGCATATTTTTCCGATCAGACCACGTAAGGCGATGAACATCCGACGTTGATGCGTGGCGGGAGCGTTTCTGCCACCTTGTGGCATGACAGTCCACTCGTGCAAGCCTTTAGGTGTGTCGATCGCCGTATATTTGATGTCGTCGGGGTGAATTCGAGTCTGAAAGAAAGAGTTTGTCATGTCAATCTTTCCGAATATCTTACCTTTTGCGCAGTCACGCAAAATCTCGTCTATTCGTGGTAAGGGATGATTGTCCGGTACGGTATTTGCATTTAACGCGCGGTAGTCGTTTACCCATCGTGGTAAGGCAGTGGGGTCCTTTTTAGGGATCAGAAACGCGGGAGATACAAACGAGCTAGAGGATGGACGTAATCGACCAGTGGCGATGTGCTGATTGAGGAGCGTGTCCCACGCTTCTCGATATTTCCGAGGCGTGTTGTAACGTCGACACTGTATAATTGTGTTAGGATCTTTCAAGGTAATGCGATGAACAATATCTGTGGGTAATTGGTCAATGTGCGGGATGTCTTCGGGGAAGCGATCCTCGTATTTCCGACGCATCTCCTTATCGAGACGTTCGAGGTGTTCTTTATTGGCCTCGATGAAGGCGAGCGTGTCGATACGTTTACGTAGAAGTCCAACAATATTTGGTGATTCGCATATGGTGTCCGTGTCGACACGTTTGTTGATAAGAACAGATTTGAGCTCTTTAACGACATCTTTGCGGAGACGACGTATGTCATTGTATGTCGGGATTTGTACCGTCACTCGTGGTTTGTATTCTGGAGGGTTCAAAAGATCGTAGTTCGAGTCCTTGGCAATACAGGTGCGATGATCGTGATCTATAACGAGACAATTGTGTGATAAGAAGGGACCTCCGAGGAGGAGAGGAACAGCGAGATTCGGTGTGACAATCGCCCGTATCGTGCGTGAAGTCCAATCATTATTAACTGACGAGGGAGACAAAAGAACATATTCGGAGAATGAAAAAGGGGAAGAAGAATTGTCCATGAATGCAGAATTTGCTTCTATCTTTCTATGCAGTCTACGTCTTCGCAAGCCGAGTCGTTCGACGACATTGCTGTCAATCAGAACTAAATGTGACCCGTGGTCAATCAAAGCCTCAATACGTTCAGGAGAATCGGAGGAAGGGCCCGTCAAGTGACAGGGCCACATAAGGTGGGCGGTTTCGAAAGGGGCTACGCACATATTATCCTCGGAATCAGATCCATCGTCGAGAACAGATGACGACATCACGGCTGCGACTGGTCTGATAGCGGCTATAGCTTTAGTCTTGGGTTTTGCTGCGTTGGCGTCCGACTCCGTTAGCGTCTTATAGGAAGATGCTTCAGGCGCGCCGTCGGGGCAATCCTTTGACTGATGCGAGACGTAGAATCTACGGCACTTAAAACATCCTCTATGTTTCATTAATAAGGTGCGTTCGATCTCTGTTAGCGGTCCTAGACGAGGTGACGAAGCGTTGTATGATTTCGAGGATGAGGATGTGGTTTTAACGGTGGAAGTCGTGTTACGTTTAGACGATCTGTGTATCTCCTCAGCAATCTTCTTGTGAGAAGCTAAGTCCTCGAGACGTTCGTCGTCGAGGTGCTTAACCTCCTCAATCCAATTCTTCAGAGTGAGATCGTCAGCGAGTTTAGCTCTGAGTACCGGAACGGTGAGTTCATCGCAGAGATTAGCCTCGAGTTGGCTTCGTAACTGGTCGTCGGAGAGGTGCGTTGGGTTTCCGTAAAGTAGCGCGTTTAGGCTTTGGATGTCTAAGGCCCATTCGTAGAACGAACGGCTGCCTTGTTGAGAGCCTAAGACCTTCTTGCGTAGCTTCGTGGCCCAGTGACTTTCGAGCCAAGCACTCCTGAGAGCGATCATGTAGTCTGCGAACGTTCCTGTGTCGAGTACCGCTCGTTGGGTCAAATACCAGGTTCGTAACCGTGGATCTGTCATCCCAGACGCTATCATTTTGACCTGATCAGCGGCATCGATTGACTTATGTAGGAAGTACGTTTCGCAGGCGTTTTCCCAATCGCAGGCGACTTGTGGTGTGATTTCGCCTGTTGTGAGTCTGGGTGGTTTGTTGGGAGCGGATTGCTCAACGATAGCGGACTTAGTCATTTTGCGGGAGCGTGAGGGGGGTATATGCGTCGAATTTGTTTCTGAATCCGACGAGGAATCAGAATATATTTTGTGTGAGACGGCACGTGTATTAGACGTGGTGTCTGAAGGTATTGGTGTCAGGGGAGATAAGGATGGTTCAGGGGAGGGGTGTTGTCTATGGTTCCTTGCACGCTGTCGCGTGGTCAGGGACGTCGAGACGGTAGGTTTTCTTCTTTCGGAAGGCAGTTTGACGGGTCAGGGAACGGGCGGGTAGCCCGGCGGGTTGAGAAATAGTCATTTAGATAATCCAAACAAGTTTCGTTTCTGTTAAAAAAAAAGTGGAACCTTGTCCGGGAGAACGACAAGGAACACTGAACGGATCGGGCGAAGGTAACAGGACGAAGCTGTGGATTCTTTGAGCGTTGTACTAATGAGTATGTGATGGTAGGTAGGAGACCCGAGTCTGCCCTTCGTAGTACAAGGATCGAGGAATATAAGGGGATGAATCACGTGAAGTGCGATAATGTAAGCGTATGGTAAGCAATCGGCTTACAGTGCATCGTATTTTATTCATTCAAATTGAAAACATCGTCTCATTTCAAGATTATAATCACTACTCATGTCTATTGTATCCCGGCAGGCGTGTCCGGGCTTGTTTTGGTTGTGCCTAGACTACGAGAAGCAGCGCCAGAAAGCATGGATCGGGAGGAGGACCAGTAAGTAGATTCTACTGGCAGGTATAAGATATTGTATTGTAGTGGTAATTGTACGATTACGGACGTTACGTCAGCCTGTACTATAGTTTACTCTGTAAAGGCGTTTTATCGCCATGAGACTGACCCAGATACCACAGCGTCGCATCCTTGACCTCACGTATCCACTCTTGTATGGTCTCGTCGCTGAAAACGCGCTGATCATAGAACGCAAAATATTGCAACTGCTGGCGCCAAGACGCCGTAAGGTAGAGCTCCGCAGGGTGCGCATGAAGGCAAGAGCGCACGAACTCAACATGGAGTCGCGGAGTTTTGGCGTCCTCGAGAGCATCAGCAGGGGGAGACCACGCTGGATAACCGGCGCGTCTGGGATGGGGCATACTGCACAGGGGAGACAGCTCATGATCAGGAGGTAGAGGGTAGTCCAGAGATATCCCGCTATCCATCTGGAAATGTTCAGTTGGTTGAATCTGGATTATGAGAGCCACTTACGTTGCCCAGGGAGGATCCTACTTGTGTGACCATCGGATTCAAAGACTGAACGGGTCTTACACTTTCATGCCTATCCTCTGGGATAACACTATCTTTCATCTCTAGCCACTTCAAAGCAACTTCCCTCCTTAAAGCAACGCGATTGTGTCCAGCGGCACAAATATCAACGAACCACGGGTGGTCAAACATCCTCTGGGCTTGTGCCTTCACATTAGCGCACCGGAGAAGAAACCGGTCAAAAGACATGAGCGCTGGGAAATCCGGTGCCCCATCGACGAGTTCCAGTTGGCTAACATCCCCCTTGGACATCTCGCCAAGCGGCATGAACGGAAGTGTGTACCAGAAGAAGCTGATATTGAGACCATTGTCACCTAAGCCGCCCGTCTCAAACCAGTCCCTGTCTTGGTATGGGCGCAAGTTCAACATCCCGAAGATGTGCATGGGTTGGCGCTTCCTGTACTCCCAGTCTTCTTCCGAGATCTGGCCCCTGATATATCGTCGACATAGAACGCGTGCCAGGGCCACTTGGCTGAGAGCATAGTACGCGGTGTTCATGGAGATGTTATGGCGACGGCAATTGGAGAGAATGATGGATGACACTTTGCTAGAAAAAGTAGTGACGTGACTGCGTGATTTAGCGGGAGTAAGAGGTGTGGATTCCCTGAAGTTTCCGGGGAGTGTGTGACCACCCTGCCTCAACCCTTCAGCTCTGCTACGATACCACGAACTGGAATGCTGACCTTGAATCTGGATTTCCACACCGTGTACAATGCATGGCCTATGGCCCGCCTCCACCGTCGTTTGACAAGCGGAATATCCCCACGACCCAAACGGTTCTCTAAAGGCTGATACATATGCACTCTTTCGCCCAGAGGAATGTACGGTGGTTCAACCCGAGATGACAGTGTGTCTAAGAACGACCTAATCACCGTTGTCATGGACGGTGAATCCGCGACGCAGTGGGCAGCCATAAACAGGAGGTGGAAATGATCACTCCTGTCCGTTCGGCGCAAAATGTAAGCACGAGCAAGTAACTGAGATGAAAGGAGTCGCGGTCCATCCATGATGTCGTTTATGAAGCATTCAGCGTGGTGAAAGGAATTGACCTCCTTGAATGTGACATCATCAGGTCGAAGATTTGTGACCGCTTCCTCACGCAGAATAAAGCGTGGACCAGACTCATGCTCTTGCACTTCTGCCGCAATGAGGGGAAAGCGTCTTTTGACAGACTCCCAGGAACGCATGACATTCAATCGTGAATAAATGTCTTGGTCATTTGTTTGTATGGTGCGAAGGTGTATGTGCACCAAGGAATCTGCTGTGCCGTTGAAAACGCTATCCCAATAGAAGCATGATTCGGTGATTCCGAGTGGACGATAAAAGACGCGTCGACCTGTGGTAGAATCTAGTGACGTCCAATGAGAGATCATAGCAAAGCCGACAGTGTGTTCAGAGGGAAGTGCGACTCGGAGGAACACACACAATTGGCGGGTGACAACGGATTATAGCTCGTACATCTTTTCGCTTTAAGGTTAAGTCACAGATAGGGAATCCCTATTGACGATCATGATCGGGAACAACAGAAACTTTGATCCGAGCGACAGCACTTACTTAGACTAGGCAGCTGGTGACTGGATGACCGAATGAGTGGTAACCGAACGTTCATGCCCAGTAAGAACAATCAAGTCAACCGTCGTCATAGATATCGAAAAGGGTTGATAGAAATTAGCACTTCAATATAATTCAATATAAAGTTGCCAAAACATAGAGAAGCGCCCAATACGTGTGAGCCCAAGTTCTTTTTCCAGCGCCAAGGTGAACATTGGACACGTCGAGTGAAAGCCGCGAAAGAAAAATTGCCAAGTGGAAGGTCGGAGGATTATCTGCTTGACAAGGGATAGCTTATGAATAGCTAAAATGGATATAGAACTAAGACAACGTGGTGTATGATGCAAAAAAAAACCCTGCTCGTGATCCAAGAGTCGTCCATGCGAGGGACAGACGTCGAGGTACTGCAGTGCCAAGACAACGTATGTCGTTAGTATCTCTTGTCAGCAGACTCAATCAGACGGTTTTCAATCGACTCACCGACGTATACACCCTAAAGGAGTCATTCCGAAGTGTAATGTATCCAAGTTGAGTTTGAAAAGAACTTTTGTGAGGGAGAGATAGTGTTGATAAGTTCGCTGGGGTCGTGGGCGCGACGTTTGTTTCTAGTTCCACAAGTCAACAGTTGCATTTGCTAGTGCATCCAGCAAGATTATTGTCGCTATTCAGGCTGACGAGGTCTCTCCCGATCATTTACAGCACTTGAATGCCCGCGATCAAGCGTCACTTCAAGTGCTTGGAAAAATTTTAGTCCCTATCCTTGAATCCAGACCCAGACGAGCGGCAATCGTGGGATATCTAGCTGAGTGTGAAAATGAAAGCATCCGGATGTCCGAAAAAACCAAGGTATTCTGGCAGGAGAGAAAGATAGAGGTGGAGATGGCACTGAGTATTTTCAATGGACACGACGTCGATGGATATTTGGCACGCTCCAAAGAAATGTGGGAGGTCACAATTCCCGGCGTCCTCACTCGAGTGAACGAAGAGTTGATCGCGACGACGAAGATCAAGTATGTACTACAAGTCACTCTTCCCTGACCTGCCAAAGGTACCCGAATCAAATGTTCACCACCTGCTCTTCAACCGACCTGACCAAAGGGAGCGGCCAGATTATACTTTATTCATGAATGTAGCTACTGGCCAGCGGCGTTCGTTCAGGGAGTTCGTCAAGCGTGTCCGCGATGGCGCTACTTCACTGGGTGCCGATGTGGCGCAGGGTGGTCTAGGTCTTCGTCCAGAGAATGGAGAACTTGTCGGTATCCTGAGCGAGAATTGCCCGGTGCGCTGCGTTCCCACTGAGACTTTAAAGTGATATGGTAAATTCCTCAGGACTATGTTGCCCTGATGCATTCATTACTCGTTATCACAGTCCCATTTGCGCTGTTCTCATCCCACACAACGCCATATGAGTTCAAACACGCTAATTCGCTGGCGCACGCGACTAGGATTTTTACTAGTCCTTCTCTATTACCGCTCGCTTTGACTTCGGGTCTCCCAGCTGATCGAATTTACCTTCTAGAAGGGGAGAAAAACGGCAACACAAGCTCGTCTCCTCTGCTCGCAAGAATAATATTCCACGATTGCCAGTCCGTCATGCAACCAAGGACACTCTGACCTACCCGATCTATTCCAGTGGAACAAGCGGTCCTCCAAAAGGCACGTATCTCCTTTTACTGGACCAACGTCCCGAACTGCAGAGATATGGACGCACCGTCTACGCAACGTTTTCTGACTCCATTCTACAGCCATCATGATATCCCACCAAGATATCACTTGTGCCACCCTCGGGACGATGGTAAGCGGTATGTAAACGGCTAAAGTTCGAGCTGTATGTCTGTCGATCCTTCTTTCTTGGTCTTCCTGACTCCTTCACCAGCCACCAGTATGGAACACTCCTAATGGACTCGAGGTGATGTTCAATATACCTTCCGGTCTATCACTCTCTTGGCCTCTGCACGACCGCTTTCCTCAACTTCCTTAAACCATCCACGATTGTCATGCTCCCGAAGTAAGTACATACGCAGTGCATTTAGTATACGCATGCTACAGCACTAAGTACCCGCGATATAGATACCACGTCACGACCATATTGCTCGTCCCCTCACTCATACACCAGCTCGTCCACCATCCGCGCTTCAAAACTACTGATATGAGTTCGGTTAAGTCACTCGCCAGCGGCGCCGCGTACCTCCCGTCCCAGCTTGCCGACCAGCTTTGCACACGCTTCCAAGATAAAGACAGAGTCGCCGAAGGTGCGTTCTCTATACATCATGCGTGGGTTCCCGGTACTACTGTTAAGTTCCGCATGCTATGGCATGTCCGAATTCGTAAGTGACCCCCTTTCTACACTCTTTCCGACCCTCTGACCTCGTTGTTGAGATAGACGATGACCATCGCTAAGAACAAACCAGGCTCTGTTGGAATTCTCGTTCCCGGCGTGGAAGCTCGCATTGTCCGTCCCGACGGATCCCTCGCAGGTCCAAATGAGCCGGGTGAGCTCCTCGTCCGCGGAGGCACTGCGGCATTGGGATACAGGGGAAACGAAAAGGCGACACGGGAAACATTTGTCGACGGGTGATCAGTTACGGATCAATGAGGACGGGGTGCTTTTGTAAGTTGGTCTGACGAGCACAGTATATCATACTAAGCTGATCTGTCCCCGTTGTAGTTTCGAAGACCGCACCAAGGCAAGCTTGCACCTGTAAGGGTATTATGTCCTCTACGCCCGGACCAACACTTCAGATCAAGGACGCTCGAAACCGGCCACGTGACTCAATGATGCGAAGAGCGTTACTCTTCGCATCCGAGTCACGCGGATACAATCTCTTCCATTATCATACCTCATGCTCACACTACACAGTTCCCTATCTTTCCCGCTCAAATTTCGTTGTACCATGCGCTACGAATCCTTGTTGCGGCCTATTCGACTACTCGAAAACGTATATAAAGTGTTCATGTACTCTCGTATCCAGAGAGCGAATTCTATATTCAGATCCCCGCTCCAAGCACGACAGAAAAGCCTCACAGAAAGTCTCCGTCTCAAACGTTTTCCTACTGGTCTCGATTACCCTTGCACTCGATTACCTTTGCACTCGTCTCGTATCTACTTCGTTTCATTCACAATTCCCTGCCAAACTCATACCCAGCCTTACACACCACTCACATGTATCGCTCGTTTAGTGTTGTACTGACCCCGTCCTCGCAGGACACGCTCAAGATCTCAGGAATGCAAGTCTCCCCCGTCGAAATCGAGAACACGATCCCGGCGCAGCCGGACAAGCTCATCACTGACGTATCGGTCGCAGGCATTTCGGGGGGCGTACCTCCGACGAACGTATTCCGCGTGCATGGATCATGCTATCCTCGGCAGGTAAGGCGCTGGGTAAGAAAGAGGTCGTGGCACGACTTGATACGTGGGTGCAGGGGCAGCTAAGTCGCTATAAGTGGTTGAGGGCGGGCATCAAGATTGTGGAGACGGTAGGTATCTTTTTCATCTCAATTTAATTTCAATGGGGTGGTTTGATTGAGTTCTTGGGCAGATTCCGAAGTTGCCGACTGGGAAGGTGTTGAGGCGGGTATTGGTGGAGGAGTATGAAAGGGAGGTGAAGGCGAAATTGTGAAGACGCAATATCAATGCATGTATATCGTACATCCGATACCCTCGCCCGATATATTATCATATGTATAGTGCTGGCTAGAGGAGACTATTACCGTCTAGTATCATGATAATATGTACCAAAGGTAACAGCTGAATTTTTTTGAAGATAATCGAATTTGAATGACTCGTGGTGAGGAATGGCATACGAAAAATGGTATTCGGGATCTGCCTAACGCGCGCCTCTTGCTCTGATGGGCTCAAATTTCGATTTGTATACTAGCATCTATGTTTGGACTCGTCTTGAGAGGAGAGGGATAGAAGCCTGAGTGAGGGCGGGAAAGGAGGTGACGAAGGAGGGAGGAGACGAGAAGAGCACAGAAGGAGGAGGAAGGAGAGAAACTGTACCATATTATACTCAGCCTGGACACCGGACGAACTTATACGCGCACCGAAACTTCTCAAACGCGGACCGCTTGGCTATTCGTACTATACTTACACCCCTTACCCTGTTACAACATCCCCCAGTACAGCCCTAACAGGGCACCGCGTCTTAACAGTTTACCTTGTTTGTTGCGGTATATAAATATAGAAATTCTCTCTCTCTCTCGTCTTGAGAGACACTTCGGAGCGATACTTTTGGGATAGTTCAGGGACACCGAGCGCCTAGCGTCGCCTAGGTACCTCTCCACCAATAAGAGCGCACGCTTACTTATGGTTGAAGAAAGTATCAAATGTGAACGTAAACTAGGCCGTCTCTTAGATGTAGTATTATGTATTAGAAAGTGATTGCCGAACACGACTGATAATCAAAAATTGTGTTGTGTTGTGAGAGCGACTCAAGTGCGCATCAGGTGATTACTGAACATGATATCCATCTAAAAAGCCGACTTGGTCGAAGTTCTTCTCTCAAAGTGCTTTTCAGCAGTTCGCTTTTGGCTTAGTTCAGGTTTGCATTCGTAAGCACACATTTTTGGTTATGTGTCCAGCATCTCTACCAATCGCATAAGTGTGTTACTGAAGTCGTAAGCGTTCATTTCAGTGGTTTTGCAGATGCGCCTGACTCGTTGGTGTAGCGTGAGAGCGACAAATCACCGCGACGTGATCTCAAATTTTGCGTATCTCCAACTTGAAGTATCTCCGATACCATAAGGCTCTAACAAATTTGCCAGCGGCTCGCACCAGCTCAGACCTGCTCAGACGTATCACGTTTGAGCAGGTGTCTCAAACTCCCGCAGTCTGTTGCTACCGAAAAGCTGGTGGACTCTGCCACCGCACAAGTGGATATGAAGCTTGTTATAAGAATTCATCTATAAAACTTCTTGATTTCACCCCGAGTACATCATCGTCAAGAATGATGGCATCTAGTACTATCTCTCTACTACCAGTACCACCTGGTTCTCCGTTGAGCCTCTGGACAACCGTGCGTTCGATTGGCGCATTCAATGCTACTTGTTCATTTGCGGCACTGTGGGCTTTTGTCAAAGCTGTAATGGCACTTCGCTGGCGATTGAAGACGACTCGACTACGGGGTCCACCTCGTTCTAGCTTTGTATACGGCGTTTCGAACGATCTCGTCTCATCTAAAGATAGTGCTGCAATGTATGAACGTTGGGCGAAGGAATATGGGGTCGTGTATGTGATTCCGCGCGTCCTTGGGCGGACTAGAATCGTGCTGTGTGACCCAAGAGCTATAGCACATTTTTTTGCCCGAGACACATGGACTTACGTGCAAACGTCCTTTGGGTTGACGTTGGTAGAGATCTCGGTACGGTAATGTCATCTTCTGATCTCGTCTGTCTGATATCTCGTCAGATCGGCAAAGGACTACTATGGTCTTGGGGGGAAAGCCACAAAAGGTGCTGTTCAGTTTTTGTCCTCGCACCAGAGACTGAACAATCTCCTGTGAATTAGGCAGCGGAAGACCCTTACGCCAGCGTTCAGCAACGCGGCTGTTCGGAAACTCGCATCAGTGTTTTATGACTCAGCATACAAAGTAAGGATTTGCGATCTGAGAAATGCAGCATCTCCGAACTTGATACTCTCCAGGTCAAGGGTGTATGGGATACCGCTATAGACTCTAGCAACGATGGGAATACTGTCATCGATGTTCAAAAATGGTACGTAGCCTTTCTGAACGTAGCACTCTTCATGGAACTTAACGACTTCAAGGATGAATCATATCTCGTACGTGATGGATTTATTTGCTATTTGATCCTAAATAAGGCAACATCAGTCTAGATACGATTGGCATCGCTGGTTTCTCCCATGATTTTGGCTCGCTCGACGGGAAGCACACCAGCGTAACCGAAGTGTTTGATTCGTTCGGGAACAACTCACGGCCCTCAGCATTGGGCTTGTTTATCATTGCGCTAGCGCAAGCGTTTCCTATCGTTCTCAAGATGATTCCTACTAAGCGGACGATTCGGGCGAAGAAACTTGGTGCAACCATGGGTGAAATATCCAACAAATTGTTGATTCGCAGTCACCAGGAGAAGGACGCGAGCATGAAAGACGCAGAAGAGAAGTCTGTTATTGGACAGTTGAGTACGTTGTCTAATACATCTATCGAAGTCCCTTCATTTACGCCACGACGACAGTCAAAGCCGAAGATCAGGATGCCCTTCATCTGTCCAAGGAGGAAGTAGTGGCTCAGGTCCGTGGAAACTATTCCAGCGACGATTTTCAAGCTGACGTCCTGCAGATGAAGGTGTTACTTGTTGCGGGTTACGAGACAACATCCAGTGAGTCTATTTCTTTTCCGCTGCTATCATATTGGCTGACGCTTCGTTGGCAGTTAGTCTTACGGTAAGTCTACTGTCTGACGACGTCTGCACGCTATTTATGGAATCATCAGTGGGCACTGATCGAGCTATCGCAACACCCCGATGTCCAAACCAGACTCAGAGAGGAACTACTTGCGTTTGGTGCTGATCCGACATATGACCAATTAAAGGCTAACCTCCCGTACTTGGATGCGATTGTCCATGAAATTCTACGACTCCATCCTCCGGTAATCGAGGCCATTAGACTTGTGAGTTTGCATGTCTAGATGTGAGTAGAGACCTGACAGTAGATCCACAGGCAGCCGCAGATGACGTTATTCCCTTGAGCGAACCTGTGCGCACGGCATCTGGGGAAATGAGCGATAGTATCTCTATAGCGAAGGGGTCAGAAATTATGGTCTCGGTCGAGGCAATCAATCGCTCTTTCGCCGTCTGGGGACCTGACGCAAAGAAATTCAAGCCTGACCGTTGGCTAGCTGAAGAGGGCATCAGTGGGAAGTCCAAGGAAGTCCAAGGTTATAGACATTTGCTATCATTTCTCGACGGCCCGAGGACTTGTCTTGGGAAAGATTTTGCAATCGCAGAATTCAAGGTGATTGCTACGAACCAATCATTTTCAACCTTACTCACTGCGATATAGATGGTTCTATTGGTTCTGGTGAAGAATTTTGTGTTTGAGATGCGGGATGGACCAGATACTGAGGTCGAAGTTGCGAAGGGGATTTTGCCTCGTCCGCGGGTTGTTGGAGAGGATGGTAATGCAGTACCTTTGCGTGTTCGCCGATATGAATGATTCATTGCGCTGCACTGGCCGGTTTAAATCTTGCTCTGTTTTCCTCACTGAATATCCGCAGCTAAAACGTTCGGATTGTATTCACTGATTCTGGTGTAAGCCTATGACATGAATTTTTGAGTCTTTTTGCACGCTTTTAAGGACGGGTACAAACGACTAGCAGGACGCTGAGCGGGAGTCTTCTCGAAACGACAGCCTCCCAAGGACGGACACAAACGATTGACAGGGAGCGAGAGTGTTCTCGAAATGACAGCATCTCCTCCGCTATTGGAGTTAAAAGACTCCCAGTGAGATCATACCGCTTCTCCAGCTCCAAGTCTCAAGTGAGTTTGGCACGCAAGAGGCTAGGGCAAGTGGCAAGTGGATGAACATCTCAGATGGATGAATATAACAAAGAGGGCGAGACAGCGATATAGCAGAAACGAATACGTGGATTTAGAGGCAAGGCGGATAATGATTTTCACGCGCGAAGGCACGCTCCGTCCCTTTGTCACATTTTCTCAGCTAGGCGCTCTTAATTCCTTTAATTCAAGCTCAAGCTTGGGTCTGACTGTGGAAGACCGAGCCTTTGCCATGACCAGGATGATTGCCACTTCTCGAGTCTCATTCAGTATGACTATCTTTTGTGCAAGCCGTTTTATATATCAACAAGCACAGGTTGATACGATTACTTACACTCAACTTTGAAGGACCCACCCGCAGTATGGTACTATTACACGAGCGACATCATGATTGACTTCATTCCATTTCCTACAGATCTGTACCGCACTCTGCATTCACGTCTGCCAAGACACGCGCCCATCGGCCGCCGTTCCAGGAGTGGAACTCTCGGCGTTGTTCTTCATCAAAGATGGTATTCCACCACATCGTTCTACAAGCCACCACCATATCCGCGAACGAGAAAGCATTCCCCATAATCCACTTCCCTCCACTTTTCTGGTACCATTTATCGATTTCATCAAGACCCTTCTTCAAGTCCTCCCACTGCTGCTGTGATTTTTCCTCTACGGCCTCCCAGTGCATTTCGCCAAGCAGCTCCAAGCGCGTCTGAATGAAGTACTCCCTGCTTGAATCGTTCAGGATTTCGAGGGTCTTCGTCAAGATAAAATCAACTGCTTTTCCATAGGCAACACTGCAATATGCAGGCTCGAATAACGCTATCAGAGCATTTGCGCCGCGTGGTATGACCGGCTTCTCTGGATAGGTCTTGTCCAGGTACTCGGCGATCGCTAGTGAATCGGAAACGACAAGTCCAGTGTTGGGATCCTTGATAACTGGAAGGGTGTACCTGCCCCCTTCCGTAGCTGAAGCGCCAATGCCCTTCATAGTCATGGGGATGTCTTTAAACTCTACCCAGACGATCGCATATGGGAGACCTTTGTAACTCAGGCAAAACCTTCCGTTTGCGTGTCAGCAACATCTAGCAATGGCTCTGATTGTGTGACTTGCCTTGTCTTTGCCGGGTTTGGGGCCCATATATTCTTGGGGGCTTTGCTTGGTATGTCGTACAGTATGATGGGCTGCATGATCGAAAATCTGAAGAGGTGACTTGACTCGTTAATCTAGTGTCGACCCCATTGGAGGCAATATATACGTCTCCTCTGCATAGGCTTTGTAACGTTTCATAATGCATGACGATGCATAACCAGAACAGTTCGCCGCCGAATTTCGAACAAATCAATCACCCGACAAATTCTAATCTAGATGCCAATCAGTCTCCCACTACACATCAGATGCCACCTCATCAACGCAGGGTACCAAATCTCCTCAAACTCACTTTTACGATTACGAGGGGGATTTTTTGAGCACCGATGCTAGTGCTATGATTGGTGCAACTGTGACCAGAAACGGCATTTTCCCTCATGACAATCCTCGGATTATGCCCAAAGAGCATACAGAAGGCTCTAGAACACTGTTTTCTGAGCTGCGGCAACCTGTCGAGAGCTGTTGAGTCACTCTAGTCTATCTATATTCTAATCATTGACTTTCGTCTTCGCTGGCGAGGCCCATTTCTAATGAACGAACTGGACACTTTCTGACATTGCCAGCACTAAATAAGTCCAGGCCAAGGACATTGCCCCCACGATACTTTGTGCACCTGGCCTGATCGTGCCAACGTGACAAAGCCTACTACCTATGGTCACCTGTTCTCGACGTTAAAGTATGTACCTTCAGCATCTGAAACGTTCAACTTGTGACTATCAACTCGACGTCATTGTTGATCCCGAATCTAGTAGAACCTCTTGGAAACTCGTCGGTCTCCTTCGTCTCCGTGTTCAGTCATGCCTCTGAAGGATTCCAAAAGAGGCCACGACCTGCCACGACACGGGTGTTTGCTGTGACAAACTCTCGCACTAACATGAGTGTCCACCGGATCCAGGTATTAAGCTCCTGCCGGATATTCTGTAAAATGGCAAATCCAATTAAATTCAAGTGCTTAGTACAGATGCTCTGGGCTCAATGTCGTGGTTTGGCAATCTCACATAGTATTGGTTCGACAATTTACAATGTGCGTGTGACCTGTGCCAGATATCTGTTTTCGCTTTCAATGTTACATGACCATCAGGAAAATTCAAAAGGTCTTAGCCAGCCTTCGTTGGCATTAGAGCATGCATTCAGTACATTTTAAGATCACTCCCCCCTGAGGCTAATCAAGCAAGGTTGCTTCCTTAAATTAGTACTTATATTTCGGACTTGCGAAGGCAACTTCCAAGGATACAAACCTATGCATTTGGATCATTCTTGGTGGTATTCAACGGCACTGAGGACCAGTAGCAGATGGATAACATGCCAGGGTTTATTTGGTACATGAACCAGGCGACCTTGTAGCACATAAAAGGCCAAAGTACGACAAGTTTAACACCCAGCTTCATGTAATGTCTACTATAATAAGAGGCGCACAGCCATATCTGGATAGTACATTAACTCTACGTAGTGTAGTATATTAGATTTAGTAAATGCCAGGTAGGAGCCGGTACTTGACAACCTTAGCCCAATTCTCCCACTCTTCTTTGGATATTGACTTCACCATCTCATCCTCATGATCGATCCTAAGCACGAGGCTTGTTATAGCAATTATTCTCTGCGCTAGCAATGCCAACAGAATTGCTTTCAGTCCGAAGATATTTAAAACGCCTGAGCGTCTAATGAACGAGGACCACGATCCGTGCAAGATGAACATGCCGATGGTCAGCACGACTGCTCCCACGTATGATGGATGGCGTACGACCGAGTATGGTCCAGTCGTGACAAGCTTGTGCCCCTTGCGAACACTGAGCTTGAATGTGAAAAATCGCCCGAGGGTGCGGAAACACCACCAGCGTAGTAATCCCCCCACGGCCATGAGTGCGGTGCCGCAAAGAAGAGAAGAATTAATGGGTATGTCTTGAATCGTTCGAAGCAGACCAACTGCATCTTGCATTCCACTGGGAAGAGCGATGGGGTCTACCACGCGGGAGGCAATGACAGCAACTTCTGTGAAAGCAACAGCCCATGAAAGTGTCTAGAACATCGTTCGTCACAGAGGATCGTGGACAATTAATGAACAGTTACCTTTGTGAGCGGGAGCCCGTATTTTCTATCCTGCATGAGAATCCACTCGATAGAGCTGTAGTGAACAACATCATTGCTTGTGGGGTGATGGGGGGGTGTGCCAGCTACGTGCAAGGCGACAGGGGCCGAGAGAATGAGTGGTATTGTGAGGAGGGACTCCATTTTCGTGAAGAAAGCTCCGCCTTGTCAGTTGCTTTTATCCGTGAATACATTCCGTAAGTAGTCAAGTATCACAGCTGGAATAGCCGATCCAGCACGATCCACTGCATACTGGGAATTGTGTGATAAAGGGGTACCTGTGGGTAGGATGTACCCATTTGAACAGAAACAGAATCTGATCGAGTGACGCTAGCCTCGGATGATCCCATCTAGCATCGCAATCTGAACACTCACTCAGCTTGCTACTACCATCAAAGACATGGAGGGGCTTTTTCATTTCTTCTGTTTATGTCCGTTTTGTTTTGGAAGGATATCCGGTTGTTCTCCCATTGGCATACGAACTTATTAGTCTCCGAGGCTGGACCGGTACTGATACGGACGTATGACAATCGATACTTATGTCGTGTGTTGCACTAATATAACGCTTGCGCGCTGGTGATGCGCATAAGCCCGGGCGCCTGGTTATGATCCAGTATCCTGCAGGAATGCAGAATGATATATGTGAGAATGGACTGCACCTGAGGCCTGAGGACTCGCGTATTTAATTTAAGTGCGGTTTTCCGCTGACTGGGTGACTTCCCGTAAGGCTTTACAGACAAATTTCTGTTAATCCTCATGCCTTAGCCGAATAGCCGCGCTGGATTTGGAAGGTAGCTGTCAACGCCTGTCAAATGGTTGCTCTCGCACTCCATCAGCAAATGCGACTTTGTTCGAAAGCACTCACAAAACGCTCGTGTGCATATTCTTTTTGGTTTAGTTCAAGTTTGCGTTCGTAAGCACACATTTTTGGTTATATGTTCAGCATCTCCACCAATCGCATGAGTGCGCTACTGAAGTCGTAAGCGTTCATTTCAGTGGTTTTGCAGATGCTCGTCTGTAAATCTGCCAATCTGTGGAGGGGTAGCTACCCCTCTGTAGATTTCTGTAAATTGTCGGAGTGCACTAAATGTCTGATTCGGGCAATTTTCTTACTCTGTTTAGATGGCTCGCTCCCGGAATTGTCGTCCGGATCATTGGTGTTGTTCCCAGTCCATCGTCTTCAACTGAGTTCTTACGGTTTACAGATTCTGTCCGTAAATTAGCCGATGTCGAGCGGTCAAACTTTTACAGACAAGCTTGTTTCTGTAAATTCTTACGGGAAGTCACCCACTGTTTCAACTCCGCTCGGCCTATGCATTAACTCCCATCTTCGCTGGCGACTCGGAGAGGCCCATTTCTAATGAACGGACTGGATACTTTCTGACGTTATGCGCTGTCAACTACGACACTGGCCTGGGCATGCCAACGTGGCAAAGCCCGCTACCTATCGTTACCTGTTCTCGATGTTAAAGTACCTTCAGTATCTGAAACGTTCAACTTGTGACTATTAACGCGACATCTACAAGCCTGTTTTCAACATTTAGACAAACCGACCTATGACCTGCGACACCCTGAAAATTTGTCTGTCGTGTTTTTACAAAGCTTTCGTCGTTACTCCCGCGGCCGAATCTAGTGATTTGAATTGGAGTGATAACGCTGTCAGTTTTTTTTCGCTCGTCTATGAGGGGTACCGCTGGACAAAATATTGCGCCGAAGAATTCAAAATTTGTTAACAAATTTCAATTGTCGCTCACTGCTCAGAGCCCCGGCTTCTTCCTCAAATCATAGAGTCGACACCAGCCTTACGGGCTGTTTCGCTTCCCCTGTGGACAGCAAAGGCGGCGTTGAACACCATTATACCAAAGTGCATGTAGATGTGAACCCTTCACAGCGGCTTGCTGTGTCCACTTTTGAAAACCTCTTTCAACAAATGGTACCGGTGTTGTGACTGTCGGTTCTTCTGTCTATTCTATTCCGTTGCTCACTCGATTGCATGCTGTACTACCCACGCCGCTTCAAACCAGTGCCTGTACAAGGAGGTCTCTGCAAACGAAGATGAATACTTCCAGTCCTCCGCCAGCACTGACATGCCGCGATACGATTAGTCATATGTCCACCCAGTCAGAGTACAGGTGTCACGAGGAACTTTTGGATGGTCGACATCAACTGCGCATCATTTGCGGCAGTGAACAATACTACTACAGCTACCAGTACATCATTTTCATGTGCAATTAAATTCCTACAATTTACCTTCTTCGGTGCGAGTACGAAGGTGTCAATGATGCGATGGTCATCAAGGCACTCTCAGTCAATGCCTAAGCTTAGTACGCCGCTGTGACACCCACCAGTGTCCTTTGCTGCTGTCGAAGCCGCAGACGCGGATGTTATCCCGAGGCTCGCATATGCGCACGACTACAGTCTTGTGAGAGTGGTGTATCATGATCAGGTTGACATCCCCCGTCAGGACTGTGCAGCACATCGGTACGACAAGACCCTCGACAGCCGCTTCACCCCGATTCATGTCCAGACTCCACTTAGGCGCGTTTTGTCTTCTTCATTTTGCATGCTATATGCGTCAGCTCCAACGCCGCATATCTGATTTCGAGTGACCTGGGGACACCTATCACTAAATTACAGCAGTACGTACACAGTGCACTCACCTCTTAATGCCCCAGATACTAAATAGCCTTTTCATCCGCAACAGGCTTTGCAGACCTCACAATGGAGTTGTAGACATCATACGCGGTATCATCTATGTCCTTGAAGGACGTATCAATGTCCGGGTGCTTGAAAGAAAGATCCTAGAGCTCAGTAAGACAAGATCGGACTGCTGGTTGTGTTGTATGTCGTCGGTGCCGATAGGGCATGCGCACGGACACTATGGACCACTTGATGGGCCTTGGCCGTGGCTGCTTGATATCTACAGATTGGTCGATGTGTATTGCGGCAACAACTTGGAAAGTTAGGCGTTCGACAACGATTCAACAATCAATTGGCGTGTGTGAACTTTGAAGTGGAAGCAGTAGATTTTCTTGCTCGAAATTTGGATTCTTGATTACATAATTATGACGTTGTAGTTTGCAACGAAAATTTATGTCTCATTTTGTCCGGCGGAACCCCTTGCATACTCGTCATTCGAACACGAAAATAAACTGTTATTGAGTTCGTGTGACTTGTGCTAGGTGTCTATTTTTGCTTTCAATATTGCATGAGCTGTCGAATCGAATGGAATATACTGTACAGCGTACCTAGTGCTGCCGTGGACCAGTTCGGAACCGCGGACTTTTGGTCTAGTTCGCATGATTCTCGGTTCTGGCGTTGGACGAACGATTCAACTTTGGTTCGGACCCGTCCCGTCCCGAACCCCGAACCGTTTACACCAACATTATATTTTCGATTTTGTCTTCGTACCTGGTCTGCATGTATTGGCGTGGTGGTGACCGACTCGGACTTACCATAGCTGATGGCACGTTTCAGATTTCCCCCCAGATGAGTCAAAGTCACGTGGTCACTAAGTAACTATGATCGCTGAGCAACAGCAACCACAAAATATCACCAGCAAATCGTCGATCAGAGGAACAAGATCAAGATCAATCAGTCCATGTATTTGTACAAGAGACTCGGACCGGGCGCTTTAAACTCAAGTTCTATCCCACATCTTTATTTACTATCTCCCGGCGGAAGTTAAGTACCCATCACCCTCATCAAGCCCGACCCTCGTACTATTAACTAGAATATGCCAACGAGCTATGACTCATCTGGCGAGGCTCAGACCGCGACCGTGGCGTGTGCCTGGTCAATACATCATTTCATTCCTTATCATGATTATGGTGCGTACCCACACGCTACTCTAACACCGACTCTGATATCATTCGTGAAAGGGGGTTCTCGGTTCTCTCCTAACCTCCTCCGAACCGGACTGAACCGGACCACGACAGCACTAGGAACGGGTCCCTGAGGGCCTGCGATTTATGCGTGGCTTGCTTCCAAGTTCCAACCTTCTGCTGTAAGTTTATGCTCAAACTAGAAAATGCATTGACTTGATTGCATTTGATCTACAGCATTAGCGACGCACTCGCTGCTATACAACGCGCACATCGTCATCGTACGTGAAGGCGAAGTCTGATGCACTTGAACACTGGCAGGAGAACTGACCAGCATTGCAATAATTCATTCGTAAGTTTAAATTTGAGGTGTTCGAACATTCAAGCCTGACCCGTGCACTGTAAAATTGACATCCCTCAAGTTCAAGTATAAAGCTCCTTGAAAAAACACGTCTTTCTGTCGTTACTCAGTTCTGAGTCCCCCAAGTAGTCAGACCAAATAAGATGGAGGTCAGTCGCTTCTTCTTGTATGCATGCGCACCACACGACTGTTGTGGCAAGTTTGTGCCGTTGGTGACTTGAGTATCCGTTCAGCTGTCGAAATGATTCATTATCGTTTCATCAGAGTTTCTGGAATCGATTCTATACACGCAGGGCATCTAAGCCAATTTACACTCCTTCTCAACATCCGCAAGGACTTGGGCCCATTTCCCGCCATTCCAAGAACTTATCCTAGCCCACTCATCATCCTTCAGTACTCGTTTCCACATCAGCAAGAAACAAGCGACAATGATGTCTGCATATGAGAAAGTTTCGCCCATGATCCACTTTCCGTCACTTTTCTGGTACCATTCGTACGCAGCAGTATTGAACATCTTCTCTAGCAGCTCCCAATCCGCATCACGCTTCGGGCCCTCGGGAGATAATTCATCCCGAGGCATCTCAGGCGGGAAGTCCGCCGAACGAACTCGAATGAAGAACTCGGCACTAGCTGGGCTTAATACTTCCGCGCAGCGTGCGACGAGGAACTTCATCACAGAGCGAACCAAGCCCATAAAGGTCGAGTCGAAAGCGCGAATCAGAGGTTCTGAGTTATTTGGGAAAATGGGCTTTTCGGGGTATGTCTTCTCGAGGTAGGAGGCAATCTCAAGGGAATCGCTGATGAGGGAGCCAGTGTTTGGGTCGCTGAGGACAGGGACAGTATAGACGTCTGAGCCATCTCGGCGTTTGCTAGGCGTTGCGCCGATGGATTTCATAGCGATGGAGATGTCTGAGTATTCAACCCAGACGGTCACGAATGGAATATCCTTGTAGCTCAAGACGAACCTGGGGGCGCAGTGGACTTTAGTCAGACACCAAAGCTTGGAGCATCCTCATCAATGGCATGAATTACTGACCTCGGCTTCGCGGGGTTAGGTGACCAGTGATTACCTGGTAGTTCGGAGAGGGTGTCATACAGGATAAGTGGCAGCATCAGATAGGCTATTGGGACGTGGGGTAAACGGTACTGCGGTCAAACTTATAAACATCTTTCAACCGAGTTTCATTCGTAATCACTGAGTCATCTAGGCTTGATAAGCGCGCAGCGATGTCGTTAGATCAGGACAGGTGCTGCGCACGGCGCTCGAGATGGTATCGATCTACTGATGGGCTGCGTGTTGGATTCCGGTCACGTACCGACAAGTCTGGGACACCGCAGGACAACTCCAACCGGCCCTGACGGACAAGCAACCGGACTCGTAGGATAGTTTAACTCCAGAGATGCTAGGAATCCAGACTAGGTTAGCATTATAAACCCTATTTAGTAAATCATTCACTGCGGAGTAGTGCTTTACTGCGCAGAGCACTGTACATCACATACCGGGATGAAAGGTATCCCGGATTACTCAGGACAAGCAGTGTTATCATAGCATTGGTCGTAGACTAGGCCATCAGGAAAAAGCCAGCTGGCTATATAGTACTATATAGAGTCAGGGTAGTCAGGGTAGCTCGGTAGCTACCTGCCCTGTATATAGCCAATGAGGTAACTATGTCATACTACATAGTGATATATAGTGCTACCAGGCACTACTGTAGTAGACTGTAGTAGGCTGTACTATCAGTTATCACAACTTCGGTCAACCACTGGTTCGGACACTTTGCAATATCTCACTCAACTCTGCTTCAAATCATATTCTGTTCAACCACATATCATTGTACACTTATAATACACTACTGCGAAGTTGAATAATTGAAATTGGTCAAGAAATGGTTGAGATCCTTGTTCAGGTGTGACAGAGCCAAAAATCACGTCTGCTTGTCACCAAGCTGAGTCTGCTGTAGCGGTGTTTCAAATCTGCTGAACATTCACAACAGCATTAGCATTTGTGCTCACCTCAACTTGGAACAGCGCATGGGGTGCACTCGAGGCAGGGGTGCCCATACCCAAACTGTGAGCAAAATCCAGTGCAAGTCGCGGATTCAAGAAGTCCTTGCTGGAGTTCAAGGAGGAACATATAAGAGTTATAGGGCAGCAGCAAGGGCTCACCAGGTGAGATCTGGGATAGTCTATGTTTCAATGAATCACCATATTTAATAAGACCCCACATCTTTTGTTTAGGTTTCATTCCAGACTCTACATGATCGTGCAACCAGGCTCCATCAATCAATTCAAAGTTCTGCCAGGAAGTGCCAATTGTTGAGCCCATCACAGGAAGCTGCACTGCTGGATTGGTGCCACCTCAACTCAAGCTTTACCACACCTCTCCATGCTCGTGCTTTATGGACTCGCATGTTTGAGATATGTCATAGACACCCTGGCCTAAATTGGGTGCACCGTTTCTTACGCTGTCATCCTTGTCTCATCATGGCGAAACCACGAGGACTCAATCTGAAAAGAGCGCAGAATTTTAATAGGAAAACTGTTGGGGATTATTTTAACATGCGTAAGGAGGTTGACGACAGGTACAATAAGATCCCTCCAGAGCACAACTGGAACATGGATGAGAAAGGCAATCAGATGGGAGGAGGTTGAAAGGGTGATGGCACAAAGTATATCTTCTGGATTGAAGATAAAGAGCGATATTGTATGCATAGTGATAACCTAGAACTGGTCACAATTCTTGAATGTGTCAATGCTGCAGGCACAGCGATGCCGCCTTTTTTTGTCCTCTCTGATGGACCTGTCGCAGATCATGGAGATATTGAGGGTATTGGCGGGTAAGTCTAGTACTTATAAAGCTATCAAAATGATCCTATTAACAATTGTCTAGTATTGCCACATCCCCAAATGGCTGGACTAACCAGGCCATCAGTGAGTTCTGGTTCACCAAAGTATTCCTCCCAAATGCTGAAAAATGTCGTGTTGACCCGGAAAAACCCATCATTTTGAATATGGATGGGCATAACTCGCATGAAACAGATGCAATCAAAGTTGTTGCATATGATAACGACGTAATCATCATTGCTTTCCCTTCCAAAACCACGCACAAACTCCAGCCCCTTGATGTTGGTGTTTTTTCCTCAGTCCAACACAAATGGATCTCACATTGTGACAAACAACTTGCAGAAGGAATCAAAATAAACCACTACAATTTTATTCTGGAATATATGTCTATTCGACATGTCATGACACCAGCTTTGGTCCAAAAAGCCTTTCAACACACTGGAATACACCCTCTTAACCCTGATGTCTTCACTGACAAAGATTTGCACCAAGTCAAGCCACCTCCACAACCACACACGTCCCAAGTTCATATCCCGAAGAGGTCCCATCATCGCCAGTTTCTTTTACCATGGAGGTGTCAGAAGATGAATCTGACTTGGAATATATGGAGTTGGATGATGAGGACCTTGACAGCTTGTCAGGATTGGAAGGAGATGAGGAAATTTATTTTGCAGACCATGCCCCACAGGACACCTCAGCACTTCAGCTCCCGAGCAACCCCTCTGTAGTCACCTGCCCAGCACAGCCACCCCTGGACGGTCATGCCAGTGAGCTAGTTCTCCCGCAACCTACCCCCCCAGAGACTCCACTCGCTAGCCCATCGATCTCAAGACAGAGCACACGGTCATCCTCTGTGCAGTTCACAGGCCCTATTCTTGCAATACCATCATATGCACAATGTATGATGCAAAGTCGAGAAGAGCTCTGGGATTACATCTCACGACTGCACAGCCAGAACTGGGACTTGATGGAGACTGTCGCTATGCAGTCTGTGCAGCTCGAAGCAGCAAATGCACACTGTACAGTGGCATCGCATGAGAATATGCAGCTGTGAGAGATTCATTCGAACAAGCAGAAGCAGAAAGATTATCAGTCAATGAGGTTACCGGCTCGATTCATTATGCACCCAGAACTGCGTGCAACATTTGAGGCAGATCATGCTGCCTGAAAGGAGAAAGAGCAGGCAGAGGTGGCAAAACAGGCGCAGAAGAAAGCTGAGAACGATGCTCGGACAATGAAGATCAACCAAAATGCAGTAATGAAAAATTTTGATGCTCCACTCTCCTCATACAAGCTTAAGGACAATTTTCTCACTATTGCGCAAGCTCTTGGACTCGCTGTTGAAAAAAAGGACACAATTGCTTCACTGACTAACAAAATCAAGATGCACCTTGATGAGCACCCTGCACTGGCAGATAATGCACATTTTTCTGCATTGTTTCAAGTCGGAGGTGCAAAATGTCGCACACATCTGAGACACACCCCACTTAGCAAGGACTCGGCACCTAATATCAATGCTACTAATAGCAGTCATTCAGTGTTGTCCCCCGCACCACATCTTGGCTTTGGCTCATTACTTCCAGTCTCATGGCCACCTGCAGGACTCGAACACATGTGGCATACTCCCCCTCTTCCTTTAAGCTTACAATATCAATCACACTCATCAGCTAATACTCAGGCTATGTCCCATGGATCTTACACACCACCTACTTACTCCTTCACAGCACCTTCTTTTGTACCTAGTCAACTAAATAGTTCCTACAGCCCTCATAATTTTGTAGCAGTTTATAATGCACATTCAAATGAAATCTTTTTTATTGTTTAAATTTTACTTAGACACTATGAAGCCCATGTACTTAGCAAATGCTGAAGCACTGATACTGGATGCTGAGTGGAGCTTGTGTTTGGCGGATGTGACATTGTGTGACTGTCTGAACCAGTGGTTGATCGAAGTTGTGATAACTGATAGTAGTAGTAGGCTGTAGTAAACTGTAGTTTGTAAAAGTGCTACTACAGGCAACTACCAGCAGCTATACAGCACACTGTAGGGATAGTAGCACACAACAACAGCTACCAGCAGCTCCTAGCAGCCATATAGCACACTGTAGGGATAGTAGCACATGAAATAGCACAGTGTGGGTACAACAAGTGCAGCGGAGAGAAATCGATCTACTACACAGTTGGGTCTTTGCTGCCTACTGCCTCACTTGAGAGCAAGCACATTCAACCCTAAAGGGGATTGCTACTGGGGAGTACTAGTCTCTGTCTAAACGACCCTAATCAACCCTCCCGCAGGTAGGATGAGGATCCGCAAAAATGCGGAACAAGCGGAACTCGCACAGAACAAGCGGAACCCGAGCGGAACTCAAGTGGAATGGAAAGGAATGAAACAGAACTCAAACGGATAAAGCGCAGAACGTACTGATTCATTGGAACTCGCAGGCGAAGTCGAAGGAAGTATATCACAAGGTTAGATTGATAGTGGGCATAAGTCAAAGCGATCCTCTAGTAAGGTGAAGGAAAAGTGGGAAGGTAAAAGATGGGATTCGATAAAAATACCCCCAAGCCCTGAGTACCACTACTTAAAGGGAAGATTATTTTTAAGGAACACTGAGGTACAGGTAGTAAGTCTCTCAGGAAGCGGAAGTGAAGGCAGGCAGTGCACATGGGTGCAATACTCCGGAATAGGGGTCCATGCCATAAGGGCATGTGTCAGTTTGATCCGGATAACGTTAGGAACAGCGGGAAGAGGGATACAGCGTACCAATGGACCTGGAAGGATGGGGACAGGACATGCGAAGGTTGTCCGACGATGCATGGGAATATCGGATAGTGCGGGCGGGTTCCGAAGGATGCACGGGAATGCGGAACCCATCGGACGATGCTCAAGAAACGCGGAATGTGTGGAATACGCGGAACTGATGTGAGACGATGCGGAAAGGACAGGGTTTTACACCTACAGTGGGGGAATTCCCCACAACAGAAACAAATGAATTCAAATGCCTAACACAAGCTAGCCACAAGTAGCTGGGAGAATGATGTATCATGTACTGGTACTGTGGCAAAAGTGTGATACATGAATGGCTCTAAGTTGCAGGACCCAGTGATACATCATACCTAGTGAAGTCCTAGCTCGGCTATGGCTGACTCAGCTTTGGCTTTTACTGGATATGCATCAGTTCGGTTGGCAGTAGGTGGGCTCAGTTAATTTTTCAGTTTGGTTCACCTCGCTAGCTGCATGAACCAACTCCAGGCCAACCACATGTGGAAGGCAGCTTGAGCTGATTTGGGTTGACTTAAGTCAGTTAGAGCAGGCTCCAACCAACTGGAAGCCAGTGTTGATGAAACATTTTCTTTCCTTTCCTATCTCTACAAATAGCCCACCACACTATCATCCATGAACAAGGTCCCAATTTGAGTTCATGGCAGGTTTAGGCTGGGGGACATTTTGGGATCTGGTTCATATGGTATGTTGGCCACATGTACAATGTGAATTTAAATTCAACATATGGACTCCACCTAGGCACTGTATACTGTGCATGGAACATTCTCAATGATACTGATCTTGCTATCAAACTTGAGCCTCTCACCAATAATTCAACTTCTTTGGAGCATGAATATCACATCTTAAAACAGCTTGAAGGTGGAGTTGGGATCCCACATGTATTTTGGTTTGGCAGAGAGGCAGCATATCATGCTCTGACTCTCGACCTCCTTGGCCCATCACTACATAATCTCTTTCTTGCACACAATCAAATGTTTGACCTCCATACTGCTGTTAATCTGGGAGACCAACTGGTAAGTTGGTTTATGGTGGGTTGTGGCACTGACAGATGGCCTGACCTATTTCCCAGCTCTCATCTCTGGAGTACATTCACTCACGTAATTACGTTCACAGTGATATCAAACCTCACAATGTCCTAATTGGTCGAGGCAATTTAGGACAAACTGCCTTTATTGTTGATTTCAGTGCTGCAAGGGAGTACTGGAATACTGAAGCCCACACCCATATGCCATTTTGCCATGGTAGACGTCTTACTGGCACTCCTGCGTTCGCCTCAATCAACAACCATCTAGGAGTTGTGCTGGGCTGTTGTGACGATCTCAAGTTACTTACATACATGTTAATTTATTTCTTGTGTGGCTCCCTTTCATGGTTGACCAGTGACCACAAGAAGTTCTCTAGCTCTTCTATACTGGCATGTGAGGTGGACACCACTATTGAAGTCTTATGTCATGGAACTCCTTCTGAGATTGCAACTATGTTGATTTACTTGTGCTCTCTTGCATTTTCAGAGGATCCTGACCATGATTACCTTCAATCATTGCTCAATGATATTTGCACTACATTACCACCATCAGCTGCATGCTCACTGGATCTCGGTCAGCCCAGTGATCTCATCATGCATTCCACTTCATCCCCAAAAGGTCACTCAGTGGCTCTGTGTGAAGTTGACTGTCAACTGAAGACAACAACTCTTTGCAGATTGACTTGTCATGTGTGAGTAATTATGTTCACCTTCCTGCATTTGTGAACTCAAACCTTGAAGTTTGCACCCACATAATGGCACCCCAAGATCTATCACTGCTTCCAAGACTTCACATAGAAGCAAGATCTAGTTATGTATATCATGCATTCTTTCAATTTATTTCCTTTCTTTCGATAGCGCAGGTTTTTCATGTAGGCTCTATGACAACATATTGTGTTTATGTAACAACTCAGGAAATACTATGTCAGCATTGTCTCTGCAAATAGACAGTGTCTCTCCACTCTTGACAATGCTGTGCACAATCAACTGTGAGTGAAGGCATTCAAGTTAGTGAGCACAGTTTGTGCTAACGTCAAACCTTAACTATCTTTGATTCACTGTCCACAATGAATAGTTTGTATGGAATGTGGGGGATACAGTAGCTTTCAAATATATTGAGAAGCTGGGTTTTGAAGAAGCAATGATGCAGCACAACAAAGTGCACATGCACATTTTTAGATGACTCAGTGAGCACTGGACATGTACATAATTACTGATATCACATGTTATTACTGCATACTTCTATGAAGTTCCACGTCCCATCCCCTTAGTAAGTCAAATTGATATCAATGCACAGGATTCATCTGAACATATCACACCTCATGTTCTGCCTTCATCATATCTCTAGAGCTCCTGCAGATTGGCTGTGGGAAAGATGAAGTTCATATAGTCCTCAACTTGTTATGACTTAGTCAAGCCTTATCGAATTCCCAGCGACTTTGAGGTAAGCCATCAATAACTATTCATGACTCATGAGATTGAGATCTCTAATAGGCCACATGTAAGGGTTACAGTGTGCTGCATAGCACATAGGACCTTTCGTCAATATGCCACTCAATTTTCATTGGAACCCTTACTGTGGGATCAGTCATTCTGCTAGTGGGAAGGGTGCAGAGATTATGGACCGGGTCTGTACTTTTATTCAGTATGTTCAACTGACTGTATTGTTGATCATGAAACCAGTGCAGTTGAAGGCATAAAACTATGAATATCTAACTCATGATTGCATGAGGCTTGAGATCAGAAACCTTGTTTGCTGTCCATTCAGCAGAGGTTACATACATGTAAGGTTCCTCAGCTTAGCAAGCCCCAATAGGCTAATCCAATAATCACCTGCTTGAACAGGTTAATTCAGCAGAGAATTGTGCTTTGGGGTGATATCCAGTGGCAAGCGCAGTGTGCCTCACAATTTGAGGGTCCAATTCACATATTGCACTGAAGGTACCCCCAGGCTGTATGTGCTGTGTTCTGTGCTTCTTTTTGATCTCCATTTATTTTTTATTCTTAAGGCTTTGGGTTGGAAAGATCCCTGTGACACTCTTGACTTGGAGTCACGCAAGTTTGTTAAACCCTGTGTGTTACCATTAGGTGAGTCAGTGCTGCTGTGTATGCTGGCATTCCCCGAAACTTATACAACAAAAGTTTATATAGATCAGTGATTCTCTTACTGGATTCTTAACACTTCCAAGCACAATGAGGCATGGCAGTGTATGCTCGGATGTGATAATGATTCTGTAGTAGGAAGAGGTGTAAAGGTGTTTGTCAATTTGAGCGTGTGGGGGTCATAGAAACTTCACCGAATGTAGTCTTCAGTCTGCCTGTTGTGTTAATGAAATGGATGAGATGTGGGATGGTGTTGTGGTCTGTCAGGAGATACGGGAGCAATGAGGCTTTGCAACCAGCACTTGAGAGTGGGTATGTCATTCTGGGCAATATTGGGGACATGCAAATAGGAAGTGATGAACAGTTTCTTCTATTTGTGGACAGCAAGAACAGAAGGGAGTAGGGAACTTGTTAATGCAGTGAAGATATTTGTTGAGTGGTACATGTTGCATGCATAGACATATTAATAATACTGTTAAACATTTTGTAAGAGACTTTGTTGGTTTAATGAATGAGCAATGTAGAATATTAGGATCAATACTGTGTGTGCAAGTGTAGCACAGAGATTTTTCCCATATTCTTGTCCATCAGGCTTGGGTGTTCTGGTGGTGGGCTTGCTTGAGGGCAGAGATACTGAGAGGGAGTGAGTCTAGGTGGAGGTAATGGGGTGGGTGATTAGATGGGCTGTTATTATGTCTTCCTTCTGCTGCACATTTTGCTTCTTTATCAGCTTCTTCATTGCTGTGGATGTCTGAGTGTCCTGGAACCCAGTGAACAGTGACATCGAAGTCCTCATGATCGGTTGCGATCTTCTGCATCATGTGTCTAAAGCGGTCCAATATATAGGAGCCTGGGCAAGTGCAAAAACTCTCTCCACTTAGGATTGTTGCTTGATTATCAATGGAGATGGTGATGGGGAAGTGCAGGTTGTGCTCTGTTGCTATCAACTTTACAGCTAAGTTTAGTCTAACTTCCTCTGCTTCAAATACTGTATGTTCATCCTTGGTTCCCAGGTAGTAGCATAGGACATGGGGAGGGGCCTCTGCTTGGAAGAGGACTGTGGATGCACTGATCTTGTCATTGTGGCCTGATCCGTTGCTGTAAACTTAAATGGATTCTGTTAGTTTCTCATGGAGCTCCTTTGCTGCTTCCTTGGATGGTATAATACTTGTTTTGAAGGGGTTTTTGGTGGTGGGGGGATGGTGTGCGGGAATGAGAGTTTTGATTTCATCGAGAAGAAGTGAGTAAGCTTGTGCAAGGAGGAGTAGTGAGTGGATACATAGTGCTTGGTAGCATGTTGAACTGGGGCATAGAGAGGGTGAAATTGTAGATGTGCAGTAGGATGAACAATGGCTCTGTGACATGTGTTATGCAGGGCAAGCATAATGAGAAGTACATTAGCATGAGCTTCTAGGATGTCTCTAGCAGTTGTTCTTAAGGTTCCTGTCATAGCTAGTGTGGCAATGCGCTGTATAGAGGAGAGCCTTTTGGCTACCCCTAACGATCCACATTGAGGGAGGTCCAAACTATCCTTGAATGCAGGGGTGAACCATAAGTCAGCAGTGTAGAACATCTTCGGGATTGCTACCACTTGTTATAGTTGGTGCATGAGCTGGATTGGGATGCCTTTGGCCATTGAAGAGAGTTGTTGAATCTATAGGATGTATATGGTACCTCTGGCTACTGCATTGTCAACTTGCGCTGCCCAGTGGAGTTCTTGATCCATCATGATACCTAGGAAGCAATGCATTGCAGTGGGATGGATGGTGGACCCTTGGATGGACATGCTTGGTTGAGGCTTGTTCTTGTTCATTAAGAAGTCCATTAAGGCGAATTTGTCAGTTTTGAAGCATGAATTATGGTCATGAGACCATTCAAATCCTCCTCCAGGTCTTTCTAACATATCCATCAGTGTGAGATGTGTAGTCTCAAAGTCATCTGTGATGGCAATGAATGCTGCATCATTGACGAAGGCTAGTGTTAGTTCCTTGAGAATCTTACAGCTGGTTCTTGGTTTGGCAACCTCTACTAAGTCAGAGTTATAGATAATATATAAAATCATGGACAAGAGGTCTCCTTGCCCTATACCATTGGTGATTGGGATCTAGTTGGAGGTAAATCCATTGAAGTGTAGCTGTGTGAATCTGTCTGTCAGTACTCATTCAGTGAAGTCAACCAGTACACTTGAGATACATCACATCTTCATGTTGTGGAGGAGGCAATGTGTGACTGTATTAGGAAAAGTGCCTTCAATATCAAGGAATAAGACAGAGGTGACACAGTGAGAGTGCCAGGCATCTTTGATAGTGGCTTTGAGCAGGTGTAAGGAGTCAGTAGTGGAGCGGCTGGGTTGACCATCAAAATGAGTGTTCAGTAGTAGATGATGGTGCTCCAGGATGTAAGTTAGTTGTTCCGCTGCTATTGCTGTCAGCAGCTTACACATGGTGTTGAGTAGTGTGATGGGTTGATATGCCTTGGGAACTGCGTAACTGGGTTTACTGCCAGGGATCATAATAGGTTCTGTGAGTAAAGACTGCGTTAAAAATGGAAACAAGATGAGGAGTTAAGGTGGAAGAGCATCGCTTAAACACAATGTTACAGATCCCATCAGGACCAGGGGCTTTATAGCCACTAAGATTAGTAATAGCACATTTAATCTGTTCTGCAGTGAAGGGGGTGTGCAGTGTGACCAGCCTGGGGTAGTTGGTATCTGGGGGGACAGAGTTAGCTAGGGGTGGAGGAGAAAAGAAGGCTTTGGCAATGAGGGTGCTCTACTCTTGATTAGTGGTAGCCTCTGTAGAGGTACCATCTAAGTTTGTCTTCATGAGGGTGGGGACACGTGTTTTGCTGCCGTCCTTGGAATCTGAGGTGACATAATTATTAGTGGTCCAGATGTCATTACCTTCTAGGTCTTCTAGCCATTCAATCTAGTGCTGTTGTTTTGTTGAGGTGATGGTGTCTGCATATTGATTCTTGATAACCTTAAGTTCTTCATGGTAAGTGTGGAGGGGGAGGGCTTGCATCTGATAGGCCAGGCAACTGTGGTGGTTTACTTGGTGGTGAAGGTTGGTCAATTCACGGGTCCATCAATGTTTTGAATGGGGGCAGGGCTTTGAATAGGGTATGCAGGCTTCAATGATAGAAGTCATTGCTTGGGTAAGACATTAAGTGGCTATCTGGAATTCTTCATCAGTGGCTATTGGTTGGAAGGGTAGAAGGGGGGGAAGGAGTTCTTGGAGGTGCTTATCAAATGCTTCCCAGTCGACTTCTCTCCAGTTGCAGCACTGCTCCACTTTGATGTGGGGGACTTCCAGTTCTAAGATAAGGTGAATGGGGGCATGGTCCGTCTTCGGTCTACATAGTTCCAGTGCTGTGGAGCATGTATTGACTGCTTCTAGGAGCTGTTCGATGCCAAAGATGTTGTCAGGTCAGGTCCGGTTACCTGTGCTTGTAGACTGAAGGGTAGGTAGTCCATTTGGTAGGAGCTGTAGCATTCCATAGTTAGTGATGAGATCAATTAGAGGCTGAGATGTGGTATAGTTAATGAGATGATGGTTGTGCGCTTTTTCCCATAGTGGATGGTGGTGGTTGGTTGGATGGTTGCTATGTTGTCCTCGAGGAAGGTATCCAGTGTCTCCAGTGTTGCCTGAGACTGACAGTTATTGTGGATATTGAAGATGGTGCATTTCCCATATGGGCCAGAGAGTTGAAGGAGGGCAACATCAGATGATGGGAAGGGGATTTGTTTCCAAAGGTTTTTGTTCAAGGCTGTGCTGATGAGAATGATGGCGCATGTACATTGATGAGGGTGGGTGAAGTGCTGGGTGGGATAAATTATGTACCAGTGGTGATTAGCGCTAGTGTTGTATAAAAAGTTGATGTGTGGTTCCTGAATAATGATGACGTCCCATTTGGAGATATTCGGGTTGTTGAGAAGGGAGGATTGGGCTATTAATGAAGTGTTAAGGTTTTGCTGCCAAATTCATAGCTGGACAGTATTGTTAGTAGCATGTTCAGATATGAGAAGGGGAGGAGGAGGATCTGTCTGTAGGTATAGTATCATTAGTAGAGTGAGAAGGGGGAGAGGTGATCTTATCCATGATGGGCTGAAATGGGATAGCTTTTTGTCTGAAGGTTCCATATTGGGGAGTAGGGAAGTGTCTGGGTTTGGCAAATTCTATGGGGGGAGAGCAAGCAGGGTTGTTAGCATGGGTCCAGATTGAATCTGTAGGGAAATATAGCATTGTGTTTTCAGGGTAGAGCTCATTAAGTTTCGTGCAGCATTGGATGAATTCAGGATAGGAGTGACTCCAGCTGGTGTGATGGTTGGATTAACAGTTGATGCATCAGGTGGACCAAGGAGATATGCATTTGGATGTGTGATGTTGGTTTCCATAGGTGCCATAGGAATCCACTTAGGCTGAGCAGTTGTGAGCTATGTGTCCAAATTTTTGACATTTGGCACAGCGGATTGGTTCCTTTTTGTCTTTTTGTACTGAGAAGTGTTTGTTGTTGATACATGGTCCTTCCTTTAGGATGTTATTGGCTGTATGGGGGTCAGCCAAATGGATGAGAGTGAAGGTTTTATGTTGTTCAGCTGAGCAACAGGTTGGGGGTTTTATCCATTAATGGAGGTGATTGAGTTTACTAGAAGGTTGTCTATTTCTACAGTCCTCAAGAAGTCTTTGCAGTCAATCTGTAGGTGAATGGGCAGGTATTTAGCAATGATAGAGAATGTGCGGTTGTGGAATGATACTCCAGAACTGAATTGAGCCATGAAGGCTTCTTTACCTACAGGTCCTTGTAGCCAGATTGCTAGGGCCTCCATATCAAGCTTGATTATCAGCCCTCCATTGTGGAGAGCTAAGATGGCTTGGATGTCCCCTTCTGGAGTGTCTTGAGTCTGGATGTTTGAGATGGCGGTCTTCAACTTCATTACAATGTCTGTATGCTCAGTACCTTGGGGGAATAGTTGGTCTCCAAGCAGAGGGTCAAGTAGGATTTGGCATGTGTGGATGGCTGCATATGCTACTGCTTTGTCTATGGAGGGGGAAGGTAGTTAGCTGCAATGGAGCTATATGATGGCTGCTGGTTAGTTTGGATTTGTTCCCCTCATTCTGTTCCTTGAGAGGGAATGGTCAGTTGAGAGAGTAGTTGCGATGAAAGATTGTTGAATCGTTCCTGGGTATTATCAAGAGAAGGGGAGGGGAGTTTTATGGTGTTTTGACAGTCCATTGTTGAGGATTGAAGTTTGTTGGCTGCAGCTTCGAGTCTATCCGCTGAGATTTGTAGTGATTCTTCCAATTCATTTCTATTGTGATTGAGAGTTTTCCAGATGGATTCTGCTTGTGCTAGATTCTCTGACATTAGTTCTGAGGCAGAGAGAATTTTAACTATCTGTGGTGCAATAGCAACTACTATGTGGTTGACCAGTCAAGGAGCCAGGGAGTCTGTGAGGTGTTGGGCCACTTCATTTGCCACTTTGGAGGCTGCATGCTGCTTGAGGAGAAAGGCAACTGCCCATGTTGCTAATGTGACCAGGAGTGGGGTAGAACTGTGCATTTGTGTTATCTGGAGAAGAATTGAGGTGATATGAGTTAGAGTGAACGGTTCATCAATAATGCAAAGAAGACTCTTAGAAAGGAATTTTTCTGCAGTTTCAATATTTTTAACAGTGCTTAGGATCGCTTCAATCTCTTCTTAGGATAAGGGAGTGCTAGGAGATTGACGGGTAATTGATCCGGTGGTTGGAGATTCCGTGCAAGGGAGAATACTCTTTCTTGGGATTGTGGCCTTAGTTGGGGGCATTTTGTTTTGATTGGTATCTTGTTCTATGTCTTTCAAGACTCATTATTGATTTTTCAGATAAGGCTTAGTTGCCAGTAGGCGAGGTTAGCGCTGTTGAGCACTATGTTGAAAATTGTGTTTGGGGTCCTAGTTGGGGTGCCACTTGGTGTTGGTCCAAGGAGCATTTTTTCCTTTGAAGTTATGGGCACCATTGTGGGGAATGCTCCCACTGTAGGCATAAAACCCTGTTGATTCTGCATTGTCTCACATCAGTTCTGCATGTTCTGCATGTTCTGCATTTCCTGCGCATCATCCGATGTGTTCCGCATTCCCACACATCCTTCAGAACACACCCGCACTATCCGATATTCCTATGCAATGTTGGACAACCTTCACATGTCCTGTCCCCATCCTTCCAGGTCCATTGGTACACTGTATCTCCCTTCCCATTGCTTCTAAGATAGGCCTTACTCAAACACCACCAACATCATGTGATGTGACAACAGTGTGACCATTTATTTGCAGTGCGTAAAAGCTGAGCACTGAGCCTGAGCCTGGGGGAGGTATAGATAATAGTATAAAGGTATATAGGTGCTTCAATTGAGCTCAGCAAGATCATTGAAAACAGACAGTGGGAGAGTGTGGTGACCACAATACTTTTTCATTGCAAATGCAGCTTGTTTACCATTTAAACCCTTGCAGTATGTGTCCATAAAACGCAATGATCGTGTAGTGAACCTGTACAACACAATTCAATTTAAGAACATAATAAAAAGATAAGTGTTTCTCACTTTTGCATTGATACAAGTGGAACAGCATCAAGAGAATCAATAATGTTCTGCATGAGCACTGCCTCAGACAAGCTCAGCAGCAATTGTTGATACCGGCACTTGGCAAATCCCCAGCATTGTTCAATGAAGTTGAGTTCACAATGAAATTTTGGCAAGAACAGGACCTTGTAACCGCGTTTTTTGTAAGCAAGTTTGAGGTTGGATTTAACATTTAAAAAGTTGGGCTGATTGTATAGCAAACATCGACAGCAACAACAATTGATGTTTGCATTGCATTGGAAGTTTGGGCACCCCACACGAAGTTTTTCGCAGCCTTCAAAACCACGCTCCTTGAGAATTTCGGCCATGCCTTTGAATCCACCAGCATGTTCATGACCTTCTGGAAAGTAAAAACACTGTACACTCTCATCAGGCAACACACCATCTGCCATGCAAACTTTTTGATTAAATACCTTCCCATCAGTGCCATGAACTGGCTTGCCATCACTGCCTATCACAGGTCTCTCAACTCCAAATGGGATGTTCCCAGGCTTTGTGGGGAATTTCGGCATGCAACGAGCAGAAAGTGTGTCATTAGCCTATTTCAAGTAGGTACTTGCATTGTTGAAGATAAGGACATGGTGGTCATGCAGGTAGTGTTGAGTAAGGATGTCCATGGCCAATTCAGCATGTCGGAGGAGTGATGCATTGGTGAAGTAGCTGTCCCGGGATTTTCCCGCATGGAAAAATATTCTGGCAGATTCTTCACCACAACTTGAGCATAGCCACCCATAATCAGCTGAAACAAAGTCTGCGACCATCAGTGAGGCCCCTTCCCCTTTGGGACCAGGCTTTGCAGTTTCATTTCCATGCACCCAGTAAACTTTGCGACGGTCATTGACATAGAACATTGACTTATCATGGAACCACAAGACAACATGCTGGGTGTGTGGGTGAGGCTCGTCGCTAGCTTCTTCAAGACCATCCTTCCACATACACATGTGTATGAAGAGTTCTGCAATTGATGGCAGGAATTTTGTTTGACAGTATGCAATGACATCATCATGTTCGTGACCATCAACATATTGACCTGATGGAGACTTTGTCCAGCGGAAATCCATCATGTACATCCATTGTTGAGCAGTTGCGAGGGAAATTGTCTTCTTCAGGCCATGTTTCTGCTGTACAACAGGTTGTGCAAGGTAATGAACAATGTCCTGTGCTCTGACATATTTTCTGATGCTTTGCAGGTGCATATGAATAGCTTCAGTAAGGTCCCCTTTGTCAAGCAGGGACACATTCCAACTTCCGTAAAGGTTCATTGAGAGGTTGCCATGGTGCTCGACAAACAAATGAGCCCATTTACAAAGGAGTCAGGCTGTATGGGCAGCTTTTTGGTGAGCTTGTGCTGTGACATGAGAGGCTTCGGTTCACATTCGAGGGTTCCATTGATCAACATGATTTCAATGAGATCCAATAGGGCTGATTGACAAGCAAGAATGGTGGGTGAAACACGTCTATGGCCTTCTCGCAGCTCGTTATCTTGCATGGAGCCTTGTATCTCTTCTCCCACATCATCCAAGGCATCAAAACCCTCTTTCTCTTCAGTCTCCAAGTCCTCTAAGTTGGACATCTCCTCTTCTTGAGCCAACAGCAAATATTGCTCAACCACTGGCATGTCTAAGTGGAGAGACTGCTGCTCAGATTGGTTGGCCAACACTTCCCGCAGGTCACAAAAAGCCCTGATGGATGTGGCAGGCATGTCTGACACGTTCAACGCGTGAAATGGCACATTTGACGCATCAGACATATTAGGTGTCCAAATTGGTGCGGAATCATTAACCTGTGAAACTTCACATCAGAAAGCTAATTTCAGCAGTAATTAATATGACCGCTCACATTCTCTTTGTTCTTGTCATTGATTTTCTTCTTGAGGAGTGCCTTTGTGAGATTGGCATTCCTTGCTGAGTCTGTGCGAGTCTGTTTGCTCATGCTAGCGAGGCAAGAGAGTAGGTGTCTGACTTAGTCAGCAAGACTGAGCACAAATCATGTTATTGCATTGCTTTACAGGCAATAATTGCAAATCCATTTCCTGCAAATGGTGGGGGGGTTATATGGGCTGTCATGCCCAAAAGCCGTTTACTATTTAATGTAGTGTAGCCTCTGAAATAAGCAAATGTCATGCTTTTCTCCCTCAAAATTGTAGCAGCGTGACTAAATACATCATATGACGTTGGTGGTGGTTGAGTGAGGCCTATCTTAATGTTATCTGGATCACATTGACACATGCCCTTATGGCATGGACCCCTATTGTGGAGTATTGTGCCCATGTGCACTGCCTGCCTTCACTTCCGCTTCCTGAGAACTTACTACCTGTACCTTGGTGTTCCTTGAAAATAATGTTCCCTATAAGTAGTGGTACTCAGGGCTTGGGTGTTTTTTATCAAATCAAATCTTTTACCTTCCAACTTTTCTCCCACTTTCCCTTCACCTTACTAGAGGACCACTTTGACTTATGCTCACTATCAATCTAAACTTGTGATATACTTCCCTCAACTTGATCTGCAAGTTCCGACGAATCCGTACATTCCGCAATTTATCCATTTGAGTTCTGCTGAGTTCCACTTGAGTTCCACTTGTTCCGCATTTTTGCGGATCTTCATCCTACCTGCAGGAGGGTTGATTAGGGACGTTTAGACAGAGACTAGCACTCCCCATTAGCAATCCCCTTTAGGGTCAAACATGCTTGTTCTCAAGTGAGGCAGCAGGCAGCAAAGACCCAACTTTGTAGTAGTTAGATTTCTCACTACTGCACTTGTTGTACCCACACTGTACTCGCCTAAGGAGTGCAGCGCACAAGCTGAAACTAAGCCCTTCTATAACCTCCTTCCTACCCATTAGGCACGGTTCTGATACCAGGCCATAGATTCTATGAGCCAGAACTACATCAACCACTCGACTAATAATAGCTCTGGCCATGGCAACACTATCTGCAACCATATTATCTGTAGGGCAATATTCAAGTAAAATAGAACCTTTGTCAATAGAGAAACAAATAAAATGGTAACAAATGTCTATGTGTTTGGTGCACATGTGAAATGCACCAGAGTTAGTGGGTGCAATAGTAGACTGATTGTTGCAATAAAGAGTGGTTGAGTGAGTGAGCAGACAAAAAAATTCTGTGAGAAAACAGTGAAGCCAGATGGCTTTTTTTGCAGCATGCATGGCTGTGATATACTTGGCTTCCATTGTGGAAAGAGTGACTAACTCTTGCTTCTTTAAACTCCAGGTAATGGCCCCACCATCTAATATGAACACGTATCCAGAGATAGTACGTCAATGCTCTTGCAAGGCACCATCTGTGTCTGCAAAGCCCTCAAGTCCAGGTTTGCTGTTACTGAAGGTAAGCGCTAGTTTCCTGGTACTGGCCAAGTACCAGAAAATTTTCTTGATGGCTTCCCAGTGCATCATGCCAGGATTCATGCTATACTGTGTTATGGTGGAGATGGCAAATGCAATATCTGGATGGGTATCAACAGCAAGATGCATTAGTGAGCTGACAGCTTCCCTATAAGGGATGTTCTTCATCAATGTGGTTTCAGCTGGAGTCTTAGGGCATTGGGATTGTGAGAGTGGTGTGTTTGGGTCCATAGGGATGGAGCAGGGTGTCAGGTCCATGAAATTGTACTTGGCTAGAATAGAGTCAATGTAGGTTTCATGGGAGAAGGAGATGGTGCATGCGGGACAGTCATGAGTAACCTTCTGTCATATCCAGCATTTCCAAAACCTGGAATTCCAGATCCTCACCTGTAGACCTGGACTTCCATCCTGATTTCCATCCAGTGCTCCAGTTTCATCTCCAGGTCTAAACCTAACCTTACACTTATCTCCTTTCAGACCTCCTTTTCTCTGGTTACTGGTTATATACTTTTCCACCTTGCTTACTGATCCGTTCTCCATATTCATTTCCGACTCCATTTCTTTTGATCTGTTATAGACTTACTAATAGACTTTCCACATGCCTCATACATAGCCTTTCACTATGCTGACTGATTACTTACTTGATACCTACAGTATATAAACTCCTATAACACTCCATACCTCCTCAGTTTGAATATCATCTCAGTTCCTGCTCATTTCTGTTTCTCTGGACTTGAGTTTCACATCCTGTCTACCTCTAAGTCTTTGGATCAACTCCTTAGACTATACCTCTGGCTCTACCTTAGGGTAGTCTATCTCTGTTCTGTTTCTACTCCAGACTTGTCCATAGTAGTCTTACTCTAGTTCCTCCTGAATCTCCAGAGTTCCACCAAACTCCTCCTGTATCTGACTTCCAGACTTCCCTCCTGCCTCCTGGAAATTAAGGGCATGTACTTAGGTAAGGGGTGCAGTGCACAAGTTGAAGCCAAGCCCTTTCAGTTCTCCTCTCCTTGATCACGACCTTAACACCTTCATGCCAAGCAGCAATATGATAGGTCCAAGGTCCATGAGTTTGTAGCGCTGTGGGGAATGTCCCCACTGTAAGCCTGTATCCTGTATAATTCCCAAGCCTTACCAGCATCTTTCCATGTGTTCCGCTACCATTCCACTACCCATCCACATCTTATCCAACCCGTCCGCTACACAGAACTAAGCAGAACACAGCGGAACCAAGCAAAACAACCGCACACCACGCACATCATATCCCTTTAGCCTTCAGAACATCCTCCTCTGTCCTGTCCCCGTCCTTCCATCCTCACTGGTGAGTCCTTGCTATGTTCCTCATGTTACTGACATGTTGCTATCTCATTTCACATGTGTTACGATACTTATACGGATCTTTCCGCTACTCGGAACCAGTTCCTTATCTCACAGCCTCACCTGGTTGTAGCATAGCGCTTTTCAGAACCCCTTCCTATATAGATAGCAATAGATGGGATCTTAGTTTTTTTACCTTTTTGATAGACTCGACTCCACTTCCACTTACAGAGTACTTCCCAGTACTCCACTCACTGTTTAAAATATCTTCCTGAATCTATTCCTGGTCTCATTGCAATGCTCCTGCATCCGTGAGTTCCACTCGAAACGCCCGACATCGGATCCGACGACTTGGAGCAAGTACCAGACACAAGCCTGGTCCAACTTTGCCCAATCTTCCTTGTATAGGCTCGTAGTTTCTTTTTCCCTCCATTAGTTCTGCTTGTTCCGCACATTAGTTCTGCTTGTTCCGCACATTAGTTCTGTTCATTCCGCTTGTTCCGCACTTGTTCTGTTTGTTGCACATTAGTTCTGCTCATTGTGCGCTTGTTCCGTCCATCACGCGCTTTGTTCCACTTGTTGCGTACCTTCCGCATCAGTGCGTTCCCAGTCTTAGTAAGGACTGGAACCCTTCAGGTCACTAGACAGAGTCTAGTCTTTGCTTTCCTCGCACTTACTTGAGGACTCGCTATCCAGTAGCAATCCCCTTGGGACAAGTATTTGTCTCGCACCCTTGTTAGACTTCTGAATCACCCCAGAGTCTATTTTCCTCACCCACAGCGCACAGTGATGTCGAGCTTGAAACTTGGTACAAACTTGCTGTTGCTGCTGGTAACAGTGCAGTCGTCAACATGAGCTGCGAGAATGAGCATTTCTGCACCTATGTGCCTATAGAATACTCCTCAGTCTGACTCTGTTCTTTTCATCCCTTGAGGAGAACTCAAGTGCTTGACTCACCATTCAGTGGGGTGATGAAAATGTTCCCTTTGCCAATTGCCTCAAAGGTGTGTTTGTCAGCTGTTGTGGTGGGCTTTGGGACAATATTGACAAAGTCTTAGAATAGGTCTTGATAGGACAACATATGTCTTGACACACCAGAATCAAGCAACTCTGTTTGAGGTTCACATTGGGAGTTTGAGTTGGCTAGTGTCATGTACATGAATGATGTTCCTTCAATTGTCTTGTCTTCCTCATCATCCATCAGCCAAACACCTACAGGCTCCTCATCATTATCTTTGTCCTTGGTGCTGGCTGCAGTCTCAGACTTCTTGTCCTTCCCTTTGCTGTTGGACTTGTCCTTTGCCTTGTCCTTGTCCACAGCTGCTCCTCCACCTGCACCTCAACAGTCTCACTGCATGTGGCCATATTTACCACAATTATGGCAGTTGCCCTTGATCCATTTCAACCATCTACCTAGGTTAGCATTATAGGCTGCATCATCATTTGACAAGCCATTCTTCTTTGTCTTTGCTGTGCAATGGTTAAATTTGTCTACAACAGTTGACATTAGTATGTCTGCGGTGAGTTGCCAAATGCTTGAGACTTTAGTGGATGCTGTTAATGCTGACAAGTGGGGGTTGTAGGATGCTGGGAGCAAGCTCATTATTATAGCTGTGAAGCTATCGTCTGTTGGAGTAGGACCAAGTGAGGATAGTTGTTTTTTAATCACCCACATCTTGTCGAAGTGCTCACAGATGTTACCCTTTTTGGGACACTTCTGGTCCTGCAGCTTCCACAATAGCTTGACAGACACAACTCGAGAATGCTTCTCCAAGTGGATTTCCCCTGCTGTCACCCAGTTCTTAACTTGTATAAACAGGGAATCAGGGATTATGCTATCGATTTGCTGCTTCATGATAGCTTTGCCCATGTGCCATTCCTTCAATGTGACCTTATAGGCTGCGAGCTCTCTAATTTCATCTGATGTGGTCAGTACTCACAATGCTCCTCTTCCTGACAACGTCAAGGGATCAACTGGTTTCTTCTCGGTCCCTTTAAGGTGACCAAGAAACCCACGAGCATCTACAGACCATGACAACCTATCCTTATAGGTCATCCAATTTTCTCTGTCCACAGTGAGTTTTAGGACATGTAGAAAATCTTCTCCAAGTTTAGTGCTTGAGCTAGACATGGCAGGCTTGCTTTCATGTACTGTAGTTTAGTTTTAATTAACAAGCGCAGGGCTCATAACCTGCAGCAAGTACACAAGCTCAGTAGACTTAATGGAAGTCACTGAGGAAGCTCTGCTATGAGTGTGAAGGAAATTTGTAAGAACTTATATAAAATGAGCTAGGACAGATATAGCAAAGGTTAGAATGTACAACACTCTAGCATACTGTACTAATGCAATCAATTTGACAGTGTAGTGTGACCGTGACATATTACTGCATTGATCTGACATCTCAACACTTAGGTTTGTGACATGTGACAGACCCATATTTTCAACAACATACTTATATCAATCAGAATTTAACTATTAACTCTGTTACAATGAGAAAACAAACAAAGAATGTTGTATCTTGCAGGAAAACCCAGAACAACTCAGCCAAACTTTAAACTCAAATGCTACTCCCAGAAATCTGCCAAAAAAGGCAATGATTCATCAAACAATATCAAAAGTTAAAACATACCTTTTGATCTCAACAATCTACTTGAATCAAGTCAACATGAACAACACCAAAAACCTGAGGTACCCTCACCCACTCCTAGAACCTCCAAAGGAAGCTTTCACCATCCTTCTACCCCATGAAAAACTCTCTGTACTTGATTTCCTTGCCTTCAAACTGCCCACACAAACACGTTGTACTCACACCAATTGTGGCACCACCACAACAATGGAGAGTAAGTAACCATACATTTCTATACATTGTTTGTGTATTACAGCGCTTTGCAAATATGATGACAGTTGTACACTTTTAGAGAAAGAGAAAGAAATAAAAATGACGGTGTTCAAATTAGACCAAACAACGCGCATCGCAAATCTGTGGCACGTCTGTTAATATCTTGTATCTTATGCCCCTACCATACAGCAGTATATTCTTTAATACATTCTCTGATGATAGTATCATTAAAATTATGAGCTCTCCTATGAGCTCTCTGATGAGCTCCCCTCTGAGTCAGCGCGAACAATCTGTGTCTGTTGAATCCACTGTCCTCCCTTCGCGGAGCCCATCACCTCAGGCTGAACCAGAAAAGACACAGAAGAGAGACTGTCCTCCCAAGGAACAGCCAGAAAAAGGTTCGTCATACTCTCGGATGACTTAGAGCAGAGCCAGCTCATAGTGACACCATAGTACTCAGCCAACACTGCACCAATCAGCCTTATATTAGCTATATATCCCCAGGATGAGATGAAGAAGCCTGACAAAAGACGAAAAGATGTAGCAGCACTCCTCAAAATTGCACAAGGCCTGGATTGGGATGAAGTGAAGGTCAAGATTACTGAGAAGCTCGCTGAACGTCTCAAGCTTAAGAAACCTGATCTCTCAGACTACAAACTCACATTCTCGGTACCTCAGCATCAAACATCTCCAATCCCACTTGTGAATGAAGATGACTTCGACAACCTATGTGAAGTAGCCATCAAGTGCAAGGACCCTCAAGCGAAGGTTATTATCGAGGCTATTCTCAAGAAGGCACGTCAGATGAGCGCATATATGCAGTGTTAGATGACAATACCTTGATCAAGAAAGGGACGGGGAAAGAAAACAATGTTGGCAGTGACAATGAAGATGATGGGACCGACGACGACAGTGCCAACAGGCCAAAGAAGAAGAAGAAAGGCAAGGTGAGCATGAAGAATAGGTAACAAGACAAGCATGCTGACGTGAATGTTAGAAAACCCCAGATGAACTTCCATTGAACATCAAGGTTGCTGCACACATGAAGACACTGCAGAACTGGTGGGTCTGTAACAAGGCAGGGTGCCCATCAAGTGGCCAATGCTACATTCCTCCTGACAACAGAGAACATTTTCTGCTTAGCCACAACCACTTTCAGATTTGGGCTGCTGCAATGGTCATCTAAGATTTTTCTCGCTCTTATAATTAGCCACTCATGGTTTTATAGGTGAAGAATCCACCCCTGTGACTGTAAAACAACCTCCAAACCATCGTGCTTTTGATGGTTTGCATGACAACCAAATGGCTGTGAAATCACCTCTCCTTCAGCAACATTTATCCGATCGTGACAAGAACACATCCAGTGCTCCAACCATCAACTTCAACATACCACCTGAGCTCCTTGGGTTCCTTCGTCCCCCAGCACCTGAGAATGCGGCCAACATGGTAGCACTGCCACACAGAGACCGAGAGTTGATGCCCCTCCTACCTCCAACAATGCAGCCTGGTCTCGATCTCACACTTATTGATTTCTGCACTAAGTTTTCACTTGCAAATGCAATCCTGACCAAGTTACACAATAACAGCTACACAGGAACACATACCATCAAGTACATTGTGGTCTCCGAGCTGAAAGAAATGGGGTTCATGAATGGCAAGATCGCGGCGATGAAGGATGCTGTCGAACAATGGTCTCGTCAAGGTTAGGTTCAAGTTTGCTGCTGGTTCCACCATGAATGTACTGTTACAGGGACCCTCAGGCCCCTATCGTCTCCGCCAAACATCGCTGTCACAACCGCGTTACAACACGTGACAGATGACATCACCGGCACGTGACTAAACTGCAGAGCACAGCATGACAGCTGTTGGAGCAGGACAGCTCTGGAATCGACCTAGACCGGGATCAATAGAAGCCGCGCGCTTCTCCCTTATCGCCCCTACTGATACACTGGTACTGACTATTGTTTATCCTATCGCTTATCATGACAGATAGTGTTATCTGACTTGGACACCTACCGCTGTGCCGGTACCATACCCTGGACCCTTACCGTTGAACCGGTACTCTTATCTTTGAGTCCTTATGACTCACATAGACGATTACCTAGTTGGGATACTTTCTGGCTACCCAAGCCTACCCTGAACCCATAGGACGATACCTATATATACCCCAGTAGTTAGACCATGTATTTCTCTAACTTGATCTTCACTTGTGATATACGACTCTAGCTTCTTCTTTGAACCTTTAGTCAGTCATTCTGGATGGACAGCCTCCATTCAGTCTTCCATCGTCCTGGTGCTCCATGAAGCGGACACGGGATCGACCCTATCAAGTGCACTGTTGGTTAAGCCGGGCTTAACCGTAACATGTACTACTATTGCTTTCACTGTGCTGCGGACGAACATTATTCCTGTACACTAGAAGTACCCTGCATGTATAAAGTACGAGATTGCATCAGAGTCTGTGATGATTGTCATGGCTTCATATGCATCAAAAATAATGCTATCCGAGCCCACAAAATAGTCCTCATGATGACAAATGAAAGCCTTGATCTTCGAGAAAGCTTCCTCGATAGGGATCAAGTCTGGAGAGTATGGCGGAAGATATTCAAGTTGTACACCTAGAAAACGTAGTCAGATTTAGATTAGCAATTGAGAGCAAGACCAACCATGCAATGCAATCATTTCTGCAACTGGTGGTGAATGATTCTTCAATAACTGCTGAGGCAATCATTCTATCAATTGTGAGCAGACCGAGTGCAGACACCCGCGATCCTCTGACAAAAGGCTGCTGACTTTCTGCACATTTCCCACACTTCAAACAGCCCCAAGCCCTCCCCGGAGTATGTTCGTCCTTTGAAGTTTCATCCAGAAACCCAATTTCTTCTGGCTGGTATTGTGCCATGCGAGCAACAAACTCCGCACGACACAGCTCATTCCTCTCTTTGGCAATGTGCCGCAACTTTTTGTAGGAAACCCCAGCACGCTCCAGTGTCCGATGAACAGTGACATAATGAATGGAAATGAACCAGTTACTGTCGAGCATTTCGGCAAGCTCATCCAGGAACCACGTAGGACAGTGTTCAATGAGTTGGACAAGGTAATCAACATTGTTGTAGTATAGAAGATGGGGGCGACCACGAGTAGTGCACAACAGAGTGATGACATCACTCGTCTCCCTCCATAGCTTGAGTGTGCGCCAGAAGGTGCTTTCAGAGAAGCCAACACAGTTTATAATAGTGTTTTAAAGTCAGGTTTGGTCCGGTTTTTTTTGCCTTTTTTGGCACAACCGGACCCAAACTGGTCCTAGTTTTTAGCGGCACTAACACAAGACCGGACCAAACTCTCAAAGACCGGTTAACTTCAGTTGCAGGACCATATGACAGTCAGTTGCAACCAGTCTTCATAAAGCGGTCCCAGACCAGGTTGAACCAGTCTAGACCAAGTACATAGTGAGTCATGTAGGAACGTGGTATACACAATGCTGTAGCATATAAGAAAATACTGGTGCAACTACTAGTGCTACTAGAGCCTTCTGTTTGAATCCCCCCCTCCACTACATTGAACTTAGTATCTCTCTGCTATGTCAGGTGGCAAGTCTACATGCGCATGATGACCAACTGAAAAAGCCGCTGCCATGATGGTATCTGACAAAGCAAAGTGCTCACGGCCACCAAAGTCAAAGCCTTCATCGCCAAAGGCAAAGAGTCGGAAAAGGAAAGCTGTGACTAGCGAGAGCGAGTTAGAAACCAGTGAGGGTGAGGCCAAACGCAGAGAAACTTCGAAAAAAAAGGCTCCAGCACCGTCGAAGCCGAAATGTGCTCATTGAAAGTCCATTGAGGAGGTTGAATTGGAGGGTGAGGACGACGAGGTTGAAGTCGAGCCTGTAGATGATACCGATAACAAAGATGAAGTGGTGATTACAATTTGTTTCATTGTAGCCTGTTGATTGGATGTTAGCTGAATGTATTTGATGGCAGGACAGCAATTGCCTGCAAGAAATACATCATGCAATTGTACCTGATGCACGGAAAACAAAAAAGTGCAGTGCAGATGATGTACTTACAGTGTTCTCAGATCGTTGTACAGTCAAGTTTTGCGAAACGAGTGGAAATATCGAAACAGTGAAGGGACGCTGGTGCAATATATGCAAGTGAGTAGATAAATTCAATTAAATAAATCACAATGACTTACTAGTATGTTGTGCCCACAGAAACGATCAGAAATTTGTTGCAAAAAATGGGAAGCATAAGATGTTTCATGTTGGAAGTAACTCATCTTGTCGGCAGCACATCCGGAGTCATTATGAGGTGTACAAGAGCAAGTGCGAAGAACTGGGTTTGCAAGAGCATCACCATGCGATACCATGCAACATAGTGAAGAGAAGGCAGGAAGTGAAGAAACTGGGAAATCAGAGCCTTGATGGAATGTTTCAGAAGAAGCAGAAGTCAAAGGAGTATTCAAGAGATAATATCTTGCATGCGGTTGCCAAGTTTGTCGTCTGTGATGATCAGGTGAGTGATTATCATACATTGCTGCAAGTCGATAGTGTTGAAATCAGCGCTGTTGTATATTAGAGTCTTGCGGTGGCTGACAAACACTCATTTAGAAATTGCCTGGTGGCAATGCGGCCAGGCACTTTGCCAGTGGACATACCCTCAGCCCATGATGTGTCATCTTATATTCACAACTCTTTCATCAATTTCATTGGGGGGCTCAAGGCCAAAATGCAGGTGAGTCATCCCTACTACTAGTTGCTCCTCTATCTCAGGCTAACATGTCTCAGGCTGCCACAACTGGCCATATTTCAACAAAAACTGACTTGTGGTCTGTTGATCAAACCAAGGTTGCATTTTTAGGCCTTACCGCACACTGGATTGAGGCTAGCAAAACTTCATGGACGCTATTTTCACAGGTTATTGCATTTAGAGGTATATCTGGGGCACACAGTGGGCACAACCTGGCACGGTATCTTGTGGGTCTGTGTGAGCATGCTGGAATTATCACAGTGCACTCAAGTAAGGTACATATTTCTACTGGTCTGTCATCTGAGACGCTAATGCAGGCCTCCACTAGCTGTTCTGTCTTACTGCAGACAATACCAGCAACAATGACACGACTTGCGATAACATCGAGACACTACTGCACCGCCGTCATATCTACAACTTTGATGCTACTCAACACCGCCTTCCCTGTCTTGCCCATGTCCTTAATCTTGCCATCACTGATGTTATGTCAGTCATCACACGCATTGCCAATGTTGAGACTACCATGGCTATATGGGAGTTTGACCCATCACTGCCTAACAACCGCGTTCTTGGAGACTCACTTGATGTCGTTGCCGCAATATGTACATTGGCCATCAAGGTATGTTCTCATTATTTCTGGCAAGTTATTTTATCTAACGGCTTGAAGATTCAGTGCTCAGGACAGCGCATTGAGTATTTCGAGATGCTGCAAGGCAAGTGTGGCATCAAAAGACCGCTCAAGATCCCTCTTCATAGTAATGTGCGCTGGGGGACTGCTGATGGGATGCTTGGTCGTGCCTATCACCTACAGCAGGTACACTAACAATTTTATGTGGTTCGTCGATGCTGACCTTCTATTTAGGCTATCAATCTCTTTGTGAATTCAGCTGATGAGCTTTTTGGACCAATCACATCCATCCGGCATCACAGACGTGTCACAAAGCATATCCCATGGACCGTGTTTAGCCTTAAGTCATCAGACTGGGAGCGCATGAATGATACTCGAGTTATGATATCAGTAAGTCACAAACAGCATCTAAGCAACACCCACTAACATTTTCTTGGGACGCCAATGACATCCAACAATACTTCTCTTCTGAACACCTGCCAACACTATGGCGTGCAATACCTGCTATGGAGGAACTGCAAATGGCTTGGGAATCAAAGTGTGGACTTATACAATTCACGTTGTACAAGGAAGCCCTTCAACATGGTCTCACAAAGATCACAAAGTATTACAACAAGTTGGATGATAAGCCGGTCTATGTTCTTGCCCTTGGTACGTTTGCTATATCATAATTCAACGCGACTGTCAATTGACTGATTATATATACAGTGCTGCACCCATACTACAAACTCGCATATATCAAGATGGCGTGGGGAGGTCCTGAAGAACAAGCCAGAGAGCATGCTGCAGGAAATCAAAACGCCAAAGACTGGCATGATGAAGCGCTCAAGGTAGTTGAAAAGATGATGGAGGAGTATTGGGACTTGCACCAACCACTTCCCACAAGCTTGGGAACTGGTGATACTACTAATGCTGATGGTGACTCGACCGTTGAGTCTGAGTATGACCAACATCGCCACATGTTAGTTCAGCAGGCCATCTATGAGCACAATGCTGGATGGGCAGCCGAGCTTCGCCATTACCTCAAAGACATGCCAGAGGATGTTACGAAGGATACCGACATCATTCAGTGGTGGTCGGTGAGTTTATTTAGTATGTTTACTATTCTTTTTTAATGTCACATAGAACCATTCATCTATCTACCCTACCCTTGCAAGAATTGCAATGGATGTTTGCGCAGTTCTGGCATCTTCTGTCCCATGCGAGCGGCTATTCTCAGCAGGCACAGAAATTGCAACCGATCGTCACTCACATCTTGGTTCTGATAAATTCGAGCAACTACAGGTCCTCAAGCATGCATGGTGGGATACCATCATTGATATGGCTGCTACAAACGCATCAATCATCAAGCAAGTCACATTGCAGGAATATGTGGAGCTTATGTTGGACAAGAATGACATGGTCAAGTGGGATCAGGACGAGGGCGAGTTAGTCACCGTGTAGTTACTTTCATTACATGTCTCATGGTATAGTTCTTGTGTCAATGTGCAACCGGTTTGACTTGTGACCAGTCGCAACCTGGTTTTCCAGCAGTCCTGGGAATTTAACTAATGTCAGGCAACCGACAACCGGGGTTAGCAAAATAGAGTGCAACCACAACCGAGGTCCAGTTGCAACCGTTCATGGTCCAGTTGGGTTGCCGGTCTTTTTTCGGTCCAGTAACTGGACTTTAAAACACTAGTTTATAATGTCGTCTTTGGACATATGAGCATCTTTGTAGAGTTTTATTACAGCAATTTTGACGTCACGGCTGATTTTGCGGAACATGGTAGTAGAGAATAACACAGATACATATTGACTGTGGTTATGTGTTTTATTTATTTTTCTCTTTCTCTGAAAGCATACAACTGTCATCATATTCGCAAAGTGCTGTAATTAAAAAAATCCATTGTCTCGGTTAATCAGGAGGTAGCGGAGGCACATTTTGCTTCCACTCATAACATTTGTGATGGTTTCGACAAACCTCAATGTGACCTGTGACTATGACTTATTTTCGACACCGACACCAGCTGGTGTGATACGTGACTGTCGAATTGATTGCATTAGTACAGTATCTCTAGGAATATCTACTGTATCTACAACAATACCAGCACCTAGTAGTTGCAGGTTATAATATATTGTTGGGTTCCTGGATATGTGTGCAGACGAAGCAAACGAAGCGACGTGGTGCAATTACCCCAGATACTAATCAATTGTATGATTAAATATTGATATGTATCAATTTAGAAACAATCATAATCAATATTAATTTAGCGCAGCTGGTAATTAAATAGTAACCGCGAGCATAGTATTCCAGACTCAAGATATCAGCCGGTTGATACCCAGTGTCCAGAACGTTGTCAAAACGCTGGCGGAGAGGCAGAAAAATAGCCACCTCTCCAATGTCGGAACCTTTCAGCGGAAATCTGGCGGAGAAACAAGGCCTAGGTTCCACCTTTTTTGGTTCGGACCCGGACCGGACCGAACCCTGAACCGTTTACACCATCATTATATTTTCGATTTTGTCTACGTACCTGGTCTGCATGCATTGGCGTGGTGGTGGCCGCCTTGGACTTACCACTAGCCCACACCCGTTGTGCCTTCGGCACATGTCTACATATTACATTTACAAAATACTATATACTTTTATTTTAGTTCTGAGGACAGAGGACACGGGAGAATTTTTTGGGAAGGGCAAGAGTCAACAGCAAGACACAAACAGTGAGACTGAAGTTTACCTGGGACACTGGCTTGCAATCCCGTGGCCTCGTACCTCGGCCAGCAGGATGCAAGCCAGTGTCCCTAAACTTCAGTCTCACTGTTTGTGTCTTGCTGTTGACTCTTGCCCTT